>NC_140991.1:208479505-208847749 GCF_052327205.1 Somniosus microcephalus
CCTCGCTACCCCCCCCTCTCTACCCCCCCTCGCTACCCCCCCCTCTCTACCCCCTCTCTACCCCCTCTCTCTCTACCCCCCTCACCCTCCCCCGCTCAACCCCCTCACCCTCCCCCTCTCTCGCTCAACCCCCCCTCCCCCTCTCGCTCAACCCCCCCCTCACGCTCAACCCCCCTCCCCCTCAACCCCCCCCCCTCAACCCCCTCCCCCGCTCAACCCCCTCCCCCGCTCAACCCCCTCCTTAAACCCCCTCCCACAACCCCCCTCCCCCTCTCACCCCCCCCCTCACACCCCCCACACCCCCCCCCTCAACCCCCCCCCCCTCCCACCTCAACCCCCCTCCCACCCCCTCCCCCCCCCTCACACCCCCCCCCCTCCACCCCCACCCCCTCCCCCACCCACACACCCCCCCCCTCCCAACACCCTCCCTCCCTCACACCCCCCCCCCCTCCCACCACACACCCCCCCCCACACCCCCCCCCACACACCCCTCCCACACAACCCCCCCCCCCACCCACCACACCCCCCCCCCCACTCTCAACCCCCCCCCTCCAACCCCCCCCCCCACCCCCACTCTCAACCCCCCCCCTCCCTCTCACAACCCCCCCCCCTCCCCTCTCTCACCCCCCCCCCCCTCAACCCCCCCCCTCTCTCAACCCCCCCCTCCCCCCCTCTCTCAACCCCCCCCTCCCTCACCCCCTCTCCCCCCTCACACACCCCCTCCCCCTCTCAACCCACCCGCCCCTCCCCTCCCACACCCCCTCCCTCAACACCCCCCCCTCCCACTCACCCCCCCTCACAACCCCCCCCTCTCTCAACCCCTCCCTCTCTCAACCCCCCCCTCCCTCCCCTCTCAACCCCCCCCACCCCTCCTCAACCCCCCCCCCACACCCACCCCACCCCCCCCACCCCCCCCCCTCCCTCACACCCCCCCCCCCTCTCCCTCACCCACCCCCCCCTCCCTCTCTCAACCCCCCCTCCCTCTCTCAACCCCCCCCTCCCTCTCTCAACCCCCCCCTCCCTCCCTCTCTCAACCCCCCCCCTCTCTCAACACCCCCTCTCTCAACCCCCCTCCCTCTCTCAACCACCCCTCCCTCTCTCAACCACCCCCCCTCCCTCAACCCCCCTCTCTCAACCCCCCCTCTCTCCCTCCCTCTCTCAACCCCCTCCCTCTCTCAACCCCCCCTCCCTCTCTCAACCCTCCCGCCCCCTCCCCCTCCCTCTCTCAACCCTCCCGCCCCCCCCCTCTCAACTCCCCCCCCTCCCTCCCTCCTCTCTCAACCCCCCTCCCTCTCTCAACCACCCCCCCTCCCTCTCAAACCCCCCCCTCCCTCTCAACCCCCCCCTCTCTCAACCCCCCCCTCCCCCTCAACCCCCCCCTCTCTCAACCCCCCCCTCCCCCTCTCTCAACCCCCCCCTCTCAACCCCCCCCTCTCAACCCCCCCCCTCTCTCAACCCCCCCCCCTCTCAACCCCCCCTCCCTCTCAAACCCCCCCCTCTCTCAAACCCCCCCTCCCCCTCTCTCAAACCCCCCCTCCCCCTCTCTCAACCCCTCCCTCTCTCAACCCCCCCCTCTCTCAACCCCCCCCTCTCTCAACCCCCCCCTCCCCTCTCTCAACCCCCCCTCACCCCCCTCGCTCCCTTCCTCTCTTAAATCCCCCTCCTTCCTCTTAACCCCCATCTATCCTAAGCCCCTCGCCTCCCCCTCTCAAACCCTCCTCTTATCTCCCCTTCGCTTAACCCCCTCCTCCCTCTCCCTCAAATGCCCCCTCTCAACGCTCTCCCTCAAATGCCCCCTCTCAACTCACCCTCCCACCGCTCTCCCTCAAATGCCCCCTCTCAACGCTCTCCCTCAAATGCCCCCTCTCAACTCACCCTCAAATGCCCTCTTAAACCTCTCCCTACCCTCCCCTCCCTCTTAAACCCCTCCCTACCCCCCTCCCTCCTTCCCTCTTAAACCCCTCCCCACCCCCTCCCTCGTAAACCCCTCCCTCCTTCCCTCTTAAACCCCTCCCCACCCCCTCCCTCTTAAACCCCGCCCTACCCCCCTCCCTCCTTCCCTCTTAAACCCCTCCCCACCCCCTCCCTCGTAAACCCCTCCCTCCTTCCCTCTTAAACCCCTCCCCACCCCCTCCCTCTTAAACCCCGCCCCGCTTAAACCTCGCCCCTCCCTCCTAAACCCCTCCCCTCAACGCTCTCCCTCAAATGCCCCCTCTCAACGCTCTCCCTCAAATGCCCCCTCTCAACTCACCCTCCCACCGCTCTCCCTCAAATGCCCTCTCAACGCTCTCCCTCAAATGCCCCCGCTCAACTCACCCTCAAATGCCCTCTTAAACCTCTCCCTACCCTCCCCTCCCTCTTAAACCCCTCCCTCCTTCCCTCTTAAACCCCTCCCCACCCCCTCCCTCTTAAACCCCTCCCTCCTTCCCTCTTAAACCCCTCCCCACCCCCTCCCTCTTAAACCCCGCCCCGCTTAAACCTCGCCCCTCCCTCCTAAACCCCTCCCCTCCCCCTAAACCCTTCCTCCTAAACCCCTCCCTACACCCTCCTAAACCCCCCTCCCAAACTCCTCCCCTCCCTCTTAAACCCCTCCCCATTAAACCCCTCCCTACCCCCTCCTCACTCTTAAGCCCCTCCCTATCCCCTCCTCCCTCCCCATCCCCTCCTCCCTACCCCGCCTCTCAAACCCCTCCCTACCCCACCCTCCTCAACCCCGCCTCTCAAACCCCTCCCTACCCCACCCTCCTCAACCCCCCCCTCTCTCCCCCCTTTTAAACAATTTACAATTTTTACAATTTAAATCGCTTTATTGGCATGATACCCCTCCCACTCCCCGGGACACCAACCCAACCGGGACGGCGGCAGCGGCCCGTCCTCGACGCCGGGTTTGCGAAAGTCGCTCGGCCCAGTGCCATGCCAGTAGTTTATTCCCGATAAACCCCAGGGGGAAACGGCCTATTTCATTCCCCCTTCCCTGTAAACACACCCCGGGCTCGGGCCCAACCCGCTGCGCCGCCCCAATAACGAAGCGCACAGGGAGGCAGGGCTGCGGCCTAAGGACAGCGCCAACTCCACCGCGGCTTCTCGGCATGTCGACGGCTGCCAGTGTTGAAGCTGGGCCCCCGGCACTCACCGTATCCCTGGCCGCTGGCGCCACCGATCTTTCTGTTTTTTAACTTCGTCACCAGCCCCCAGGCGCCATCGCTCCGCCTGTGACGACACAAACTGTCCTCGCTAAACAACTTCCGGGATCAAAGGGTAACAGCCTAGACAGACCGGTAGGCAGGCAGACAGACGCACAAACAGAGGCAGGGAAGGAGGGCATTGTTTTAAGTATAACCCTTCATCAAAACTGTTAAATGCAAGTTTTGTTTTTTAATCCTGTTCTACATAACATTTAATTGTCATTCCAGAATGCCTCCTTGCTTCCCACTCCCCACCCCAATATAACATGGTCACTTATTAAAGGGGATCCTGATCATTATTAAGCAGTACTCCACTCAGTTTTTTTCCTTCCCAATAAAACTTGCCATCCTGTATCTGCATCATATTCATTAAGCCTTACAGGGAATACCAGTCATTACACACCTGTTTGCAGGCAAGACCCTGATGTTCAGCTCTGGGAAGTAAATACCTCTTAACGCAGTAGATGTTCTCCCCATGCTGCTTATATTTATCCTGCTTCTTTGCCAATTCTGCTACAGATCAGCCTGAGCCCGTTTTTCTACCACCTGCTTCCATCTTTAATTATGGACAGCTGCAAATCTACGAGTCTCCTGGCATCTGTGGACAACTTTTACTGCCGACTGGCAACACAAGCAGTGAAATTCACACAGATCTGTGAATGGTCCAATGGGAAGAGTGAGGAAAAGAAGCAAATGTACTGGCTACCTATCTGTGGAAGAGAAGGCAAGAGGAATGAATAGAAAGGGAAAAATAGAATTAGAGAAGAATAAAATGAAAGTAAAGAAAATGTAAATATTAATAGAAAGAGTAAACCTAAATGGAAATAGAGCACAGTCACTGATAGTGATAAGAAATTTATTGTGTGAACCAATGATTCTGAAATCTAATATTTAAGGACAGTCTGTCCTCAAATAGCAGCCCTAACAAACAATGCATCAGAAAGAGTGTGGCAATCAGATACCTGTGATGAAGCAAAGTCCAAAGTCATATACTGTAAACACAAAAAGAAAATACTGCAGATGCTGGAAATCTGAAATAAAAACAGAAAATGCTGGAGATACTCAGCAGGTCAGGCAGCATCTGTGAAGAGAGAAACAAAGTTAACATTTCAGGACGGTGACCTTTCGTCAGAACTGAAAAAAAGCAGGAAATGGAACAGATTTTTAAGCAAGTGTAGGAGCTGGGAAAGGGGGGAAGGGATGAAAGAATAAAAGGGAAGGTCTGTGATAGGATAGAAGGCAGGAGAGGTTAAGAGACATTAAGAGATATTCAAGGCAAAAGGAGATGGTAATGGGACAGGTTAAGAACCAAAGGATGGCTCTAGATGAAGTGTAAATTGCGCTGGCAGAATGAAAGACAGCTGTCATGTTGGAGAGAAGGAAAAAAAGACAGACAAAAAGTGTGGATAATAAAAAATATATATACGACAGGGGCCGAGGTTATGATCTGAAATTGTTGAACTCTATGTTGAGTCCAGAAGGCTGTAAAGTGCCTCATCGAAAGATGAGGTGCTGTTCCCCGAGCTTACGCAGAGCTTCAGTGGAACAATGCAAGAGGCTGAGGACGGTGAGGTCTGAGTGGGAGTGGAGCGGTGAATTAAAATGACAGGCGACCAGAAGCTCGGGGTCCCCCTTACGGACTGAACGGAGGTGTTCCTCAAAGTGGTCGTCCAATCTGCGTTTGGTCTCCCCAATGTAGAGGAGACCACATCGTGAGCAGCAAATACAGTATACTAAATTGCAAGAAGTACAAATAAATTGCTGTTTCACCTGGAAGGGGTGTTTGGGGCCCTGGACAGTGGGAAGGGGGGAGGTATAAGGACATGTGTTGCACCTCCTGCGCTTGCACGGGAAGGTGCCGGGCAAAGGGGAAGGGGTGTTGGGGGTGTTAGAGGAGTGGACAAGGGTGTCGCGGAGGGAGCGGTCCCTTCAGAATGCTGAAAGGAGAGGTGAGGGGAAGATGTGTTTGGTGTTGGGATCACACTGGAGGTGGCGGAAATGGCGGAGGATGATCCGTTGAATGTGGAGGCTGGTGGGGTCAAAGGTGAGGACAAGGGGAACTCTATCGTGGTTCTGGGAGGGAGGGGCAGGGGTGAGGGCAGAAGTGCGGGAGACAGAACTGTAAATAATAACTGTAATAATACTGTAAGTATGTTTTTAAACTTTTAAAATTTATTTTTGGCGAACCAATGGGCAGGGAGGGTGTTTATCTAGAAATGTAAATTACATAAACTAATTTGTCAAGATGAATGAGGATAGCTAATGTTTTAGAAGAACTATTAAAATATTGATGTATATTTGCAATATTCTAAATGCATTTTGATATGGTATGGGAAGGGAAAATATGATGATCCAAAATTTTATATCTGAATCATTGCAGCCGAGCTAGATTTTTCCTTGGCTTTCAGAACAGCTGTATTAATATGATGAATATGACTTAATTCTTTCACATTTTTAGTATTCAACTGTATTTCTTTTTCTTTGTTTTTAGATACAGGTAATAAAGGAAGACAAGACTTTGCATATATTTTAAAGATTTCAGTAGTTCCTAAAGGCTATTTGTTTATTTTGAAATGATAAAGCTAACAAAAATAAGTACCGATCAGAAGCTATTCATCCCATTTTGCTTCACCTGCCATAGAAATCTACTGTCTCCCCAACACAGAATCCAACTGCCTGTTTAATGATCCTGAAGTGTTTACCTCCACAATCGTACCCGATAGACCATTTCAGGTATTAATCACTACTTGTATGAAGTAATGCTTCCTGACATCATGTGCTGAACCTGCCCCTTACCAGTTTATACCTTTTTCCTCTTGTCCTATCATCATAGTCTAACTTAAGATAGCAAATGCTAAATGTTTAAAAGAGAGTAACAAGACTTTGTTTTTCTTAGGTGTTGAGGTAAACAAAACTTTAAAACTGGGAGGATATTGAAAAACCTGTAAAAAAAAAAATCATATGGAACACTAGGGGGGTGATTTTGCCAGCCCTGGGGAGGCGGGACTGCCGGGAAAATGGCAGAATCTGGGGGCGGGTACCCATCCCGCCCCCAACCCGCCTCCATGCCATCTTCCCAGGAGGCGGGTACCCGACCCACGCCGGGTCCCCTCTCCTCGAGGCGGGAAGGGGATTAGTGCCATTTAACTGCCTGTTAACAGGTAGTTAACAGGCAGTTTTTTTGAGAATCCCCATTTTGAGCCCTGAAGTGTGGGCTTCCTGACAGCTTCGAACCACGCCAGGTCAGCGAGGCGGGCTGTCGGTCTGCGGGGGTCGGAGGGGCCGAGATGTCCGGTATGCAGGTGAGTGATGGGTGCATGTGTGCAGATGTAAGTGTGTGAGGTGTGTGTAAAGTGTTTTAATAAGTTTTACTTACCTTTACTTCTTCCTGCAGGCTTCCTCCCTTCAGGTCTCGGGAGTCCCTCAGCTCACCGGCGCAGAAAGCAGAATGGCCGCTGAACTGTCAAAAGGTGCAGCCTTCTGCTTTCTGCTCAGGAGAGCTCTCTAATTGAGTCTGGGTAGAAGGACTCAAGTTAGAGGACAAATTGTCACAGAGCTGTCAAACGCTGACATTTCATCTGTCAAAAGCTCTTGACAGATGAAACATCACTCGCTGACGTCACCTGCAACCAGCTTTCCCTTAATTGGCCTCCTAAGGCCGCTGGGCGGGCTTAACAAGGTCAATCAAGGGAAAATAGCGTGGGTTGGCCACAAGTTGATGGAGGCGGGACTAAAACCTGACAAGTGGGAGTCCCGCCTCCAAAAGCTCCCCATTGACAAAATCCAGCCCTAGGTTTTAAATATAGGTACTGTTAAACCAATAGAAATTGTTGATTAGTCTATTGTTAGAATATTTGTGTCCAGTTTTTGGTGCCCTACTCTTGGAAGGATGTTAAGGCCATAGAGAGGGTGCAGAAAAGATTTATTCATGATAGCAGGTTTGAGAGGCTTTAATTATGAAGGGAGACAGTAGAAACTGGGGGTTCTTTTCACTACAACAAATAATGTTAAGAGGCAATCTAATAGAGTTGTTTAAAGTTATGAGGGGTTTTGATAAGGTAAAATCAGGAACAAACTTTCCACTGCTCCACAATTCAATTGCCGTTTAGGGATAATTTTATTCCCTCCAGTTCCCAGTTTTGTATTCCCTTCTCCCTTCTACCAGTCTCCCTCTCTTACTCCTAGTCTCGCTACATATCTGTGGAAACATAGGAACAGGAGTAGGCCATTGAGCCCCTCGAGCCTGTTCCTCCATTAAATTAAATCATGGCTGATCTGTACTTCAACTCCATTTACCCGCCTTTGCTCCATATCCCGTGATACCCTTACCTAGCACAAAAAATTATCGATCTCAGTCATAAAAATTTCAGTTGACCCAGCATCCACAGCCTTTTGGGAAGGGAGAGTTCAAGATTTCCACTACCCTGTTTGAAAAAGTGCCTCCTGATTTTACTCTTAAATGGCCTAACTCTAATTTTATTATGCCACCTTGTTTCAAATTCCCCAACCAGAGGAAATAATTTGTCTATGTGTACCCTTCCAAATCCCTTTATCATTTTAAGACCTCAATTAGATCACCACTCTATCTTCAAACTCAAGGGAATACAAGCCAAGTTTATGCAACCTGTCTTCATAATTTAACCCTTAAAGCTCTGCTATCATTCTGGTGAATCTGCATTGTACTCCCTCCAAGGCTAAGATATCTTTCCTGAGGGTCAGTGCTCAGAACTGAATGCAGTACTGCAGATGGATAGGTCTGACCAAGGCGCTGTACAACTGAAGCATCACTTTCTAATTTTTGTACTTCAGCCTTCTTGAGATAAAGGGCAACATTCAATTAGCCTTTTGACTACCTTTTGTACCTGTGCACTAGCTTTTAGTAATTTGTGTACACGGATAACTAAATCATTTTGCTCCTGCACTGCTTCTAATATCTCACTATAAAGAAAATATTCTGCTTTTTCTTTTTTGGATCCAAAGTTCCCACATTGAACTCCATGTCATAACTGCCCACTCATTTGGTCTGTCACTTTGTAACTTCCTGCTGCTATCTACACAACTTACTGTGCCTCCTAACTTAGTGTCATCTGCAAACTTGGATATACAACTCTCTATTCCTTCATGAAAGTCATTATTATATATGGTGAAAAGCTGTGGCCCCCGGGGTGATACCACCTGGCACAGGCCGCTAGTCAGAGAACATTCCCTTTATCCCTGCTCTCTGTCTCCTACCTTCCAACCTATGTCACAAGGTTACCTCAAATTTCATGCACTTTCATTTTTGCCAATAATCTCTTGTTCGGAACCTTATCAAATGCCTTCTGAAAATCAATACAGACAACATTCATAGACCCTTTGCTATCCACCATGTTAGTGCCTCTTCAAAAAATTCAACTAGATTAGTCAAGCATGACCTACCCATCACAAATCCATGCTGAGTCTCTTTGATCCACTGATTCTTGTCCAAGTGCTCACCCACTCTCTCTGATCATAGATTCCAGTAACTTCCCCACAACTGATGTTAAACTGACAGGTCTGTAGTTACCCAGTTTCTCCAGCCCTTCTTAAATAATGGAGTGATATTTACAATTTTCCAATCCAATTCCTGAATTTAGAGAGCTTTGGAAAATGATGACTAATGCATCTGCAATTTCCTCACCTATTTATTTTAATACTATGGGGTACAACCATCAGGTCCCGGAGACGTGTCTATCTTAAGTCCCATTATTTTCTCCATTACCATTTTAAAATTTACATTAAATCCACTAAGTTACTCCTGACTTATTTTTCAGTTCCCTTCTACCACTGGTATTTTGTCCCCTTCCTACACTGTGAAAATGGTTACAAAGAACTCATTTAACAAATCTGCAATTTTCCTATGATCCTTTATAGTCTTATCTGCATCTATCTTTAATGGGTCTACATTCCCCTTTACCACTCTCTACGTCGAATATATTTATAAAATCATTTGATGTTAACTTGCCAGCTTTTTTTCAGATTCCCATTTTGTACCTCATTACTTTCTTTGTATCCCTATGTTGCTTTATATAGCTCTCCTATTCCACTAGATTTCTACTTTTCCTTGCATTTATGTAAGCCTTTTCTTTTAGCTTGATACTGTCTCTTAATTCATTTGTTGACCATAGTTGCTTAACTACTTGAGGGTATGTATAGGTTTTGTGTTTTACTAAATACCTCTTTGAATAGTGCCCACTGTTGATCTGTATGTTAAACCATTAACAGTTCAGTCCAGTTTACTGTGGTCAAGCAGGGGGTGGAGCAGCCAGCACCCATTAAAATCACATTTTCTGCTCTCTGGGAAGTTTTGGAGCATCTTATTCAAAAACCATAGATTTTTTTTACAGATTTTTTGTTTGTTTGGACACATTAGCCTAGAAATTTTTGACTCCTGACCTATTTTTGTGCCTTAAGTTGAAACTAAATGTCCTCTGGTCATATTTTCCTGGCTTAGGTTAAACCTAAAGTCTGCATTAAGTCAAAAGTGCTATTTATTCAAATAATTGAATTATCCAGTAATTTGAATTAAATAATTGAAATAAGCAGCACAGGAGGCACTTTGTGCTTGAAAAAAGTTCTAATTAATGAATAATTTGAGTTAAGATATTGCAAATTAAAAGGTGTAAACTACATGCTATTTAAAATTTCATTTACCTCGATGACATCCTTCTTAAACTATCTTTTTTCTAGATTGTAGAACTCAATTTTCTTTAATCTTTCATCATAGCACATTGTTGTTACACTTAAGAGTCACAACTAGTCTTGTTGCTCTTCTCTGCAGCTTCTCCAATGCTTCTATGTGGTGTGGTGACCAGGACTGAACACAGTACTTCAGCGCATTGTAAAGCTCCAGCATAACCTTTGGAGACTGTTCTGGCTGTACATCCCAGGTTTCTTAATTGCTTTGCCACATTGTGCAGACATTGAAAGTAAATTGTCCACTCTTGCTGCCAGGTCTCTTTCTGTTTATAGAAAAGTTATGAACACTTTCTACATACACAGGCTTGCAATTCCACAATAAGTAGCAAGCAGTAGAATTCTTTCACGAAGTCTCCCTCATTCATTGTATACTCTAATCATTATCATCTTGGGCTAATTGGTAGCATTTTCATCTCTGAGTAGTGGGTTAAGGCTCCACTCCATGACTAAAGGACATTATCTAGGCTGACACTTCAGTGCAGTAGTATTGAGTGAATGCTGCATTTTGAAGGCATTGTCTTTTTGGATGAGGTGTTCAACTAAGGCCCCAAAATCATGCAGCCTGCTAGCACAGCCTACCAATGATGGTAAAGAATGATCTTGGAGTATCAGAAGCAGAGTTTGCGTCCTGCATCAAATCGGGAAAATTGCTGTATTGTATTTTTATGTGACTTCAGATAAACAGGTTCAATGTGAATTTAAAACTGGCTTTGGCTATCTGCAGCTGAAAAATAATGCATTTGTCTCTGTGATGGAGTAGCCAATACATGTAAAATCCAAAGATATCCAGTTTCAATCAGCGAGAGACAGCCTTTTTTGTTAGGGCCACTGCCTGATTAGATCAAAGTGTGTTTGGCGGCTGGGCCATCCTTCTTTGAAAATGCTGATATCCGTGGGTCAGCAGACTGGGGGGAACAGACAAAATTAATTATCTTAAATGACTGTAGCAGAAAGGGAGCTTTGTTTTAAGAGGAATGTCAAAAACAAATGGACCAGTAGATGGCCAGGAGACTACTTGTGCATACCTTTTCTGTTTAAGTATTAGAATATTATATTGCTTAACCATTGAGAAGAATTCATTTTATCACAAAATGAAGCTGCTTTAACATCCAAGTAAAATCTGACATATAATTGAGAGACAGTCCTGCGTTCCCCTAGTGCCTATCGTCTCAATTACAAGAGGCAGCTAATATGGGCTCCCTACGAGGTCAATTTCCCACAAAACATCCATCAGAATTTCAGTCAAAAGCTACTAAAAAGAACTGCAAGCAGTTTGGACTGTCTCATCTTGTTTTCAAACAGTTTATGTATTGTGTAAGTCATATGGTTAGAATGTGGAACTCGCTACCACAAGGAGTAGTTGAGGCGAATAGCTTGGATGCATTTAAGGGGAAGTTAGATAAACACGAGGGAGAAAGGAATAGAAGGATAATTTGATGGGGTTAGACGAGGAAGAGTGGGAGGAGGAGTGTGGAGCAAAAACACTGGCATGGACCTGCTGAGCCGAATGGCCAATTTCTGTGCTATAAATGCTATGTAATACATATTGTACTATTAGTTTCTGGTAGTGTATTTCTGCTACTGACTAAAATCTTACTTATCAATAAATATAATTATTTGAGTTTGTTAATCATGGTCTGATGCTTTTCAGAGGAGACAGGAGAATGTGATAGGCATCTCACATGGTCTCTGGTGCATTATAATGTAATTAATGCTGAGTCCATTCCACTCACAGCGCCTATAAAGGGTGCAAGTTTCAGTTTATAAGAGGCATTGTCTGCTTCTGGAAATTGCCCTTTTGTGGCTAGATGGAGAAAAAACTGTCAGAAGAAAGTCTGAATAATAACATCTGGGATTGATTTGGATGTACACAATATTTAACATCAAGGAAGAACTGAAGATTTTACAGGACATATATACTACTCAGTAATGCATGCTTGAATTAATGGAAGCAAACTGAGTGGAATATAGAGAGACCTGCTGTGCAGCACTAATGCTTCATACCACACTTGAAAGACCCACCCAGTAGAAGCAACAATGGAAGTTAAATACAAATATATCTACTGCCATTATTGTGGCATTGAAGTTGTAACCAAGGCAAAAGTTATAAACTTTGTATTTTAAGATGCATTTTCACAATTCGGAATATGAATCAACAAAAAAGCCTCTAGTACTGAACAATCTCTCTCGTATACACAAAATCCCATATCTGGTAAACAGATGCGAGCTCCTTTTCCACATAATCCAGAAAGAAGACTCTTTCAAGAGCAATGCTAAACTCCCGTGCTCTTCATAGAAACGACGTGAGAGGATGTCCCAGCACCAGATGTTGCTGATTGGTGAGCGCGCCACTTGTGTATTGGTGCTGCCGCTGTCACTCGGGGTTCATCCTATCGCTTCCGCTCACTGGGATAGGCTGGCTGGTGAAGGAGTTGCAGGAGGCTGAGGTCGGGGAGACGAGACTGAAGTATGGCGGCTATTGTGAGGAGGTCAGCGAACTTCTCACTCAAATATAGTAGCTATGTTCGCCACGGTGTTGGTAAGGCTTCTTATCTATTTTGCTCAAATTAAACACGGAGTTTAGCTGCTGCCTTGGATATAAGCAATGTTGATACTGAGGGTGCCTAAAGACTGAAGGTTTTGCAGGAGTAATGTTCCCTTAGTAGGCAAAGTGGAAGCCGACATATAACCTAAATAGAATAGAATACAGATATTTCCGCTATTTTGTCTTTTGACACTCATGCAGAAATACTTAACACTTCACTGTATTACTGCAGTGTAAGTTAGGAAAGCGATTTCCAGTGTTGAGATCTGTCACTTTTTATATCATGGATTGTATTGCATTTACACATTGTGGATTGTTGCACACCAGTTGATTGCATTGATTTTTTTTGTATTGCTAATCCATCCTGAAAAGCACTAGTATTTCACTTTGTACAGTAGAATATATAGGACTTTTGCTTCCAAAACATTTGACATTATTGACATCAGATGTTTGCTCTTGATGGCATTTGCATCACCTAGTTTGCCAAAAATAGAAACCAGTTATGAAACAAGCTTGGAGTTCTTATTAAATATGGTATTGTATTGGACTTGTTTGAATATTCTCAGTAACACATTTGAGATTGAATTTGAGGCTTCCAAACAAAGGATTGCAGAATTGACACTTGCAGTGCTGCAAAATTACTAGTAATAACCGTACATTCAGATTCCATCACCATTATAATGCTGATTCCTCGTGCCCCTATACTTTTTCAGTCACCTCTCCCACCATGGCTTAGTATCTGTTTATTTTTCCCTGTGTAAAGCATTTTGGGATGGTTTTTGTATGTTAAAGGCGTTATATAAATTCAAATTATTGTTCTTGAATCCTACTTTGACCTTGGTGATGCCCACATGTGGATTTCCAAAAGGCATTCGGTAAGGTGCCACATAAAAGGTTATTACACAAGATAAGGGCTCATGGGGTTGGGGGTAATATAGTAACGTGGATAGAGGATTGGTTAACAGACAGAAAACAGAGAATAGGGATAAATGGGTCTTTTTCAGATTGGCAGGTTGTAACTAGTGGGGTGCTGCAAGGATCAGTGCTGGGGCCTCTGCTATTTATTACAATCTATATTAATGACCTAGATTAAGGGACCAAGTGTAATGTATCCACGTTTGCTGATGATACAAAGCCAGGTGGGACAGTAAGCTGTGAGGAGAACAGAGTCTGCTAAGGGATATAGATAAACTCAGTGAGTGGGCAGTAAGGTGGCAGATGGAGTATAATGTAGGGAAATGTGAGGTTATTCACTTTAGTAGGAAGAATAGAAAAACACTTTTTTAAATGGTGAGAAACTTTTTTATATGTTGGTGTTCAGAGAGATTTGAGTGTCCTCGTGCAAGAAACACAGAAAGCTAGCATGCAGATACAGCAAGCAATAAGGAATGAAAATGGCATGTTGGCCTTTATTGCAAGGGGGTTGGAGTATAAGAGTAAGGGAGTCTTGCTACAATTGTACAGGACCTTGGTGAGACCACACCTGGAGTACTGTGCATAGTTTTGGTCTCCTTATTTAAGGAAGGATACACTTGCCTTGGAGGCGGTGCAACAAAGGTTCACAAGATTGATTCCTGGGATGAGAGGGCTGTTCTATGATGAGAGATTGTGTAGAATGGGCCTATACTCTCTGGAGTTTAGAAGAATGAGGGGTGATCTCATTGAAACATACAAGATTCTGAAGGGGATTGACAGGGTAGATGCTGAGAGATTGTTTCCTCAGGCTGGAGTGTCTAGAACTAGGGGGTATAGTCTCAGCAAAGATGCTGAGTCTTTGAGTATATTCAAGGTTGAGATAGATAGATTTTTGGACTTTAGGGGAATCAAGGGATATGGAGATCGGGGAGGAAAGTGGAGTTGAAGTCAAAGTTCAGCCATGATCTTATTGAATGGTGGAGCAGGCTTGAGGGGCCATATGGCCTACTCCTGTTCCTATTTCTGATGTGCTTAATTGGCCTTTTTCTAGCTGGGGTTGGTGTATAGTGATTTGGAGCCCCTGGTGCTAGGGGCATGGACAGCAACTTTGGTACTGCAAATGTTGCCCCAACTGAGGTCAGTTAACTGGTGATTGAACCAAGACTGTGTGACTTAGTACTATATGGGTACCTTTACACATTGGGGAATTTTCTTAAAATCTGTATAATTTAAGGCTACCATTTCAGGTTCATATGGCCATGTTTATGTGAATGTTGGTCATTCACTACAATAATTACTTGCATTTATGTCGCACTTTTATGTGGGAAATATTGTGGGAAAGGATATGAAGGGCTGAGTTTTAGACAAGGTGAAATTAATGTAGAATGGAGGAGGGGAGGCCGAAGGAAGACATTGGAGAAATTGAATCCAGAGACAACAAAAGCATGTACAAAGGTTTCTGCGATTGAAAAGCTGAGTAGGGCAAAGGCAGGCAGTGTTGTGGAAAGAAAGAAAGAAAGACTTGCATTTATATAGTGCCTTTCATGACCACCGGATGTCTCAGTGCTTTACAGCCAATGAAGGTGAATGTAAGTGATATTGGTGATGAAAAGCATATGGGGTTTGAATTTCAGCTTCTTGTCAGGTTGGATGCCAAGATTTTGTATGGTCTGCTTTAGCCTGAGTGAGTTTTGCTGGGGAGGGGAAATGAAGTTAGTGGCAAGGGAGTGTAGGTTTATCATTTAGGGCAAAAGCAATGGCTTTGGTCTTCGGAATATTTAATGGGGGAAGCTTTGACTCAACCATGACTTGAAATCGGATAGGTAGCATTGACAGCACAGAGGTAGTCAAAGGAAGAAGTGGAGAAGCAAAGCTGAGCTTCATCAGTACATGTATTGAAGCTGACCCTGTGTCAGTGCATAACATCACCAAAGGGCACCATGTAGATAAGGAAGAGGAGGGGGCCCAAGGACAGATCTTGGAGGGAGGAGGTCTCTGGAGCAGTGGGAAGTGAATCCTTCACTGGATATGCAACAACTGCATTCGGATAAGTCAGAGTGGAGCCAAGGAAGAGTATTTACATGAAGCTGGACAGTGGAGGAGAGGGGATGGCATGGTCAACAGCAACAAACTCTGTAGAAAGGTCAAAGAGGACAAGCCGGGATAATACATCATGGTCACAGGACATGTCATTTGTAACTGACTAGGGTAGTGTCGATTCTGCAATGGGGCGGAAGTCAGTCTGGAGGAAATTGAGATGGGCATGGAACTGGGTGAGGATGAGATGTTTGAGGACTTTAGTGAAGAAAGGGAGATTGAAGATGGGCAGTAGTTGCAGGAGATGGGTGGGTCAAGAGTAAACTTTTGAGGAAGAGGAGCATACTTTTTAGTTGGATACATTTATATACTGAGATTGACTTATTATGGTCCTCTGCACCAGTTAATGAGTAACTCTCAAAGTATGCAGAAATCTTAGCTTAAGACTTGAGTTCCTCACAATTCAAAATTAGTTGCAGCATTATATCCATCTGCATTACAACAGCTACTACATTTCAAAAAGTACTTAATTGGCTGTAAAGTACTTTAGGATGTCCTGAGGTCATGAAAAGCACTACATAAATGCAAGTCCTTTTTGTATCAACGTGTTAAGAATGGTATATCGGCTTGTACTAGACATCACAATTTTCTACATATGCAAAACGATCTTATTTAACAAAAAGTGAAAAAAGCCAATTATTTAATGCATTGTACTTCTGAAATTGATGAGCTTTTAACAGTTTGAAAAGTTCCAAATAAAGCAATTAAATTCAGTGACTTAAACCTGTTTAAGACGCATAAATGTGTCTTCGAATAACACATTGTACATTTAATGCTATAAAACTGCATATCATCCAACTTGCCATGAGCAACGCTACAGGATGTAATCGGATAAATGTGCCACATGTTAAAGATGCAAAAGAAAGTACCCAGTTTTATAATGATTTCTTAGTCAGTCCGAGGCCCCGCTAATCCAGTTATGTGTTAGTTTTTGGAGCTGACTCAGCCCCAGTGCCCGCCTGGCAATCACTTATCAGTGTCTTGCTGTGCGAGTGCACCAGGCCTGGCATCGAAATCCCTGGTGCGTGAGCTCTCTGTCATGCCGCTCGAGCGGATGAAGGAAATCAAAATAACGGCCAAAAGCCCACACCCAAACAACGCCATCACAGCAACGGGTCCCATTCACATTATTTTGCAGACCCCCTGGAAAGTGTCTCCATGAACCACAGTTTAAGAACCACTGGTTTAGGCTGCAGACTTCTCCCAAACTGTGCACAGTACAGTCAGTAATGTAAATAATGCTGGTTTAAAAAATTCTCCCTACCCTACCCCCAGGAGAGCATTTCATTAAGTGGCTGGGTAAAATAAAATGTGCAATTCATAAATTGATGCTGACCAAACTAATTGGGCAAGGTTAAAAGTATGAGAGCTGCACAATGCTTTGCTTACTGACTAGGAGTTTAGAAACAATATACAAATCTGAACGATGGAGAACTTTGATTCACATTATTCTAAAGTTCAACTTGAGCTGCCAGAGTAACAGCAATGATGCTGTGATATTGGTCAGCCAATCTATTTGATCTCAATCCATTCAATTCTGTGTTCAACCAAATTGAAATGACTGGCCAGTGTAACTAACTTTACAAAAAAAATCAACCTGTTAAAATGCCATTTTTCTTGACTTGCTTGTCTGCTACAGAGGGAGAACAAAATGATGGGCTCAATTTAACATTTTGTTCAATTTTATTTCACAATAAGAATGGTGATTTAAAAAAAAAAATATATAGGCAAATATCCAGGTCTATTGAGGAACAAAAATGTTTTCCTTTCTTCCCTCCATACACCTATGAGTTCAGTTTTTAAATTAAAATTCACATCCAAGTTAAAAATGGAGATTTAAATTTATATCGCTTTATTGATCAACAGTGAAAGAAAACTATAGCTTCAAAATCATTCAGTATCATTATGAAATTGTTTGAGTAGTCAACTCAATTCGGTGTGTCCTTTTGTGTTGTGTTGTCTTGTCTCAATTCTGAACCAGAAGGTTGTAGGTTCAAGTCACACTCCAGGACTTGAGCATACAATCTAGGCTGACATTCCAGTGCAATACTGATGGTATATTGCAATGTGCGAGGTGTTGTCTTTTGCATGAGACATTAAACTGAGGTCCATTTACTTGTTCAGTGCTTCAGATGGATGTTGAAGATCTTATGACACTTAGGAAAAAGTGTCCAGGCCCCCATTCCTCCCTCAATCAACACCATCAAAACAGATTAACTGGCCATCTATCTTTTATTTTATTTGTGGAATCTTGTTGACTGGAAAATGGCTGCCATATAAGTCAGTGCACTTCAAAAGTAATGTTTGCGAAGTGCTTTGGGATATCGGAGGACAAGCCATTAGGGAAATGTAAGTCTTTACGTCCACTGATGAGATTTGTCTGAAAGTACAATGATTGGTTCTGAATTGTAGAAATTTACAGCATAACCACAGAGTACATTTTCCCAGCTCAATTTAATGAATTGTCATTTAATTAGATGAAATACACTTTGATTCAGGAGGCAGTCACACCCCTTGGGTTAGGTAGTGGTACAGATCTGGTTAGTGGTCAGGGACAGGAGGGTGTGACTGTGGGCGCCGCGGGGACTGGAGTGCATTGTTAATCGGGACAACCAAATTTTAATTTGATTGGTGGAGGGTTATTTAAAAGGGTAATTGGGTTTTTGTCACCTTATTTGTGAAATTGTTTCTTTTGTTTGGTCCAATGAAAAGAGAGGAGGGTGTGACTGCAACTCAGGCAGGTAAGTGTACTCCAGCTGGAGGAGCCTCAACCTTTGCCCTTGTCCAACAAGCATGAGTTTCTTGCTGCCTGTGTGTATGAGGGCAAAGTCTGCAGGGTGGATGAGCAAACTGACCACGGCACCGTGATACAGGAGGCCATTCAAGTGGGAGGAGTGAAAAGGAATGTTGTAGTGGTTGGGGACAGTACAGTCATGTGAATAGATACTGTTCTCTGCAGCCAGAGATCGAGAGTTCCAAAGGCTGTGTTGCCTGCCCGGTGCCAGGGTTAAAGACATCTTGCAGCTGGAGAAGAATTTAGAGTGGGAGGGGGAGGATCCAGTTGTCATGGTCCACGTAGAAACCAACGACATGGGTAGAATTAGAATTTAGTTTCTGCTGAGAGAGTTTGAGGAGCTAGGGTCCAAATTAAAAAGCAGAACCTCAAAGGTAATAATCTCTCTTTACCTGAGCCACGTGCAAATTGGCTTAGGGACAGGCAGATCAGAGAGTTGAATGCGTGGCTGAAAGAGTGGTGTGGGAGGAAGGGGTTTCAATTCATGGGGTACAGGCACCAGTACTGGGGAAAGAAGGAGCTTTTCCGTTGGGATGGTCTCCACTTAAACTGGGCTGGGACCAGTGTCCTGGCAAATCGACTAACTAGGGCTGTAGATAGGACTTTAAACTAAAAAGTGTGTGGGTGTGGGGGGTGGGTGGAGGAGGGGTAAGGTGAGGGGAAATTTAGAAATTTAAAGAGAAAAGTCAAGGCAATGGAGCAGTGTAGTGATTTGGGTAAAGATAAGCAGAGTGTGACAGAAAGGGACAGAGTTTAACAGTAATAGTGTATCAGTGAATAAGGTGAAAGCAGGGAATAATGGTTAAAGGCTCTTTATCTGAATGTACGAAGCATTCGTAACAAGGTAGAAGAATTAGTGGCACAAATAGAGATCAATGACTGAAATAAACACCATTAGAGAGACGTTGTTGCAAGGTGACAAAGGTTGGGAATCAGATATTCCAGGGTACTTGACGTTTAGAAAAGACCAGCAGAATGGAAAAGTGCTGGGGTGGGGGTGGGGGTGGTGGTAGCCCTGATAATGGATGACATAAGGACAGTAGTGAGAAAGAATCTTGGCCTGGAAGATCAGGGAGTAGAATCAGTATGGGTGGAGATGAGAAATAAGGGGCAGGAAACACTGGTGGGAGTAGTTTATAGGCCCCCAAACAGTAGCTATACTGTTGGACAGAGTATTAATCAACAAATAAAATGAGCTTGTAACAAAGGTAATACAGTAATCATGGGGGACTTTAATCTACATGTAGACTTGGCAAATCAAATTGGCAAAGGTAGTCTGGAAGACGAGTTCATGGAATGCATTCGAAACAGTTTCCTAGAACAATACGTCATGGAAGAGTGATCATAATATGATAAAATTTCACATTGAGTTTGAGCGTGAAATACTTCAGTTGGAAACTAGTCTTATATCTATGTAATTGGTTTTATTTAAGTTTGAGGGGCAAGTTGGCTAAGGTAGATTGGGAAATTAGATTAAAAGATATGACGGTAGATAAGCAGTGACAAACATTTAAAGAAATATTCCAAAATTCTCAACAAATATACATTCCATTGAAGAATAAAAACTCCACTGGAAAAGTGATTCATCCGTGGCTAACTAAAGAAGTTAAGGATAGTATTGGACTAAAAAAAGAGGCTTATAATGTTGCGAAGAATAGTAGTAAGCCTGAGGATTGGGAGAGCTTTAGAAACCAGCAAAGGATGACCACAAAATTGATAAAAAGGGAGAAACTAGAATGAGAGTAAACTAGCAAGAAATATAAAAACTGATTGTAAGAGCTTGTACAAGTATATAAAAAGTAAGCATTAGTCCCTTTAGAGGCTGAGACAGGTGAAATTATAATGGGGTATAAGGAAATAGCAGAGACTTTAAACAAATATTTTGTATCTGTCTTCGCAGTAGAAGGTACAAAAAGCATACCAGAAATAGTAGAGAACCAAGGGGCTAATAAGAGTGAGGAGCTTAAAGTAATTAATATCAGTAGAGAAAAATAAACTAATGGGACTGAAAGCCGATAATTCCCCTGGGTTCTAAATCAAGGCCAACATCCTAGGGTTCTAAAAGAGGTGGCTGCAGCGATAGTGGCTGGATTGGTTGTGATCTTCCAAATTTCCCTAGGTTCTAGTAACCCTGTTATTCAAGAAAGGAGGGAGAGAGAAAACAGGGAACTACAGGCCAGTTAGCCTGATATCAGTCATCGGGAAAATGCTGGAATCCATTATTCAGGAAGTGGTAACAGGGCACTTAGAAAATCATAATATGTTTAGGCAGAGTCAACATGGTTTTATGAAAGGGAAATCGTGTTTAACAAATTTGAGTTTTTTTTTGAGGATGTAACTAGCGGGGTAGATAAAGGGGAACCAGTGGATGTAGTATATTTGGATTTCCAAAAGGCATTCGATAAGGTGCCACATAAAAGGTTGCTATGCAAGATAAGGGCTCATGGGGTTGGGTGTAATATATTAGCATGGATGGATAGAGGATTGGTTAACAGATAGAAAACAGAGCGTAGGGATAAACGGGTCATTTTCTGTTTTTAGCTAGTGTCGTGCCGTAAGGATCAGTGCTTGGGCTTCGGCTATTTACAATCTATATTAATGACTTGGATGAAGGGACTGAGTGCAATGTATCCAAGTTTGCTGACGATACAAAGCTAGGTGGGAAAGTAAGCTGTGAGGAGGACGTAAAGAGCCTGCAAAGGGATATAGACAGGATAAGAGGTTAAGTGAGTGGGTAGTAAGATGGCAGATGGAATATGATGTGGGGAAATGTGAGGTTATTTAATTTGGTAGGAAGAATAGAAAAACAGAATATATTTTAAACGGTGAGAAACTATTAAATGTTGGTGTTCAGAGAGACTTGGGTCTCGTCGCACAGGAAACACAGAAAGTTAGTATGCAGGCAAAGCAAGCAATTAGGAAGGCAATGGCATGTTGGTCTTTATTGCAAGGGGGTTGGAGTACAAGGGTAAGGAAGTCTTGCTACAATTGTACAGGGCTTTGGTGAGACCACACCTGAAGGAAGCACTGTGCAATGTTTGGTCTTACCTGAGGAAGGACATGCATGCCTTAAAAATGGTGCAACAAAGGTTCACTAGATTAATTGCTGGGATGAGAGGGTTGTCCTATGAGGAGAGATTGAGTAGATTGGGTCTATACTTTCTGGAGTTTAGTCTCGGGATAAGGGGTCAGCCATTTAAGACCGAGATGAGGAATTTCTTTGGAATTCTCTACCCCAAAGGGCTGTGGATGCTCAGTTGTTGGGAATATTCAAGGCTGAAATATAGATTTTTGGATTCTAGGGGAATCGAGGGATACGGGGATCAGGCGGGAAAGTGGAGTTGAGGTCGAAGATCAGCCATGATCTTATTGAATGGCAGAGCAGGCTCGAGGGGGCCATGTGGCCTACTCCTGCTCCTAGTTCTTATGTAACTTGTATATATCTCAAACTATAGACCTTGCTGTTCTGATTTAAATATTTATTTATCAATGAGTCAATAGCACTTAAAAACTATTGTTTCCCAACCCTGAGATCAGCATAATTCAAGCAGGAAGTAAGAAATATAGTGTAACTAAAAACTAGGTTGCCCGGGTTTCTTGGGTCAGATTGCTAGGGCTCGAGGGCCACATTATTAGAAACGGGTTGTAGTTTGGACAATAAGAACATAAGAAATAGGAACAGGAGTAGGCCATTCGGCCCCTTGAGCCTGCTCCGCCATTCAATTTTACAATCCTGGATTGGAGATTAGGAGCTTTTTTTCTGCACTGTGGAGTTAACATGGAATAGATTCCCATGAAAAGCAGTGAGTTATGTTGATTAACTCCTTTTTAAAGAACTGGGAAAATATAGGATTGAGTTATAAGGACTTGCCTAAGCATAGATGATTGAATACTGTGGAAGTCACTTGTAGAAATGAACAGGACAGTGTGAGTTGTCGAGTTGGACTAATTGAAATTGGCTAACTTAGCACAAACAAGAAATCGACCTGCACTTTCCGATCTGTGTAGCCATCCACAGAACCTTTTTTGATGTCATTATGCACTAACTTTTTTTGTAAACTTTGAATGTAAAATAGTGAAATATGAAATGCATCACTCTGTCATTGTTAAAAATGACTGGGCTAATAGTGTCTTCCAGATCAATGGCCTCTAAAGCTCCAGTGGGATTCGTTGGGCTGGGCAACATGGGTAATCCAATGGCGAAGAACCTCATAAAGCATGGCTATCCCATTATTGCTGCAGATGTCTTCCCAGAGTCGTGCAAAGAAATACAGGATTTAGGAGCACAGGTAATTACATAGTATTTAATAATTTTAATGTATCATGTTTATTGTGACAATCAGAAGCTGAATCACCTTTTGTTTTGTGACTTGGCTCCCATTTCACACTGAATCAATTGTTACATTTTTGTAGATGAAGGAAGACAACACACTAGACCTGGATGGATTTCATACAAGGATACTTAAAGAACTGGCTAGCCAAATTAGCGATGCCCTTACCTTTAGAAAATCACTGCAAATGGAGTTAGTGCTTGAAGTTTGGGAAGTAACTAATATAACACCAATCTTAAAGAATCATACCGAGAGCCTGACATTTATTGTGGGATAAGTATTAGAAGGCACCCTGAGGCGGGTGGGAGACAGGTTGTGGGGTCCATATCATCTGACTGGAAGCTGCAATATTTGTGTCATTTGATATACTCCTACAGACTGTGGAGCATTGTTTAGAACTTGTTTTGCATTTAGTTTAACTGGATTCCAAGAGATTAGTTTACATTTAACTAACTCTTCCCACTCAAGAAATCAAAACCTACAATTTAAAGGAACAGTACTGTTTAAAAGAAAAATATTACCCTTTTGTTTTCAAAAGAAATTCTCCCCTTATCCTCCAAAAGTCATTGACTTCCTGGAGTACAGTTCCACGAGTGCCAGAAGGCCTCCAGGAAGTTGACCAAATGACGGTTCTTTCTGTGAACCTGGGTACTGATAGCGGGAAGGCAATTTAATTAGGGGGTGCATCACAGCTGAGCCCCAATCAGTCCTCATCCAATATCGGCAAATGTACACTTGGCAGCAGTGGTTATTGGCTGGCAAGTCACCAATGTTATCGTCTGACTGCCACCACAGCACGTTGCCCTTCCTTATACAATTATACATCACAGAAGGAGGCCTTTCGTCCTATTGTGTTTGTGCCAGCTCTTTGAAAGAGCTATCCAATTAGTCCCTCTTTCCTGCTCTTTCCCCATAGCCCTGCAATTTTCTCCCGTTCAAGCATTTATCCAATTCGCTTTTGAATGTTACTGTTGAATCTGCTTCCACCACCCTTTCAGGCAGTGCATTCCAGATCGTAACAACTCGCTGCGCAAAAGCATTTCTCTTCATCTCCCCTCTGATTCTTTTGCTAATTACCTGTGTCCTCTGGTTACCAACCCTCCTGCCAGTGGAAACAGTTTCTTCTTATTTACTCTGTCAAGACCCATCATTATTTTGAACACAGAAACATAGAAGATAGGAGCAGGGGTACGCCATTCAATGAGATCATGGCTGATCATCCAAATTCAGTACCCTGTCCCTGCTTTCTCCCCATATCCCTTGATCCCCTTAGCCTTTAAGAAATATATCTAACTCCTTCTTGAATATATTTAATGAATTGGCCTCAACTGTCTTCTGTGGTAGAGAATTCCACAGGTTCACCACTCTCTGGGTGAAGAAGTTCCTCCTCATCTCAGTCCTAAATGGCTTATCCCTTACCCTTAGACTGTGACCCCTGGTTCTGGACTCCCCGACCATCGGGAACATCCTTCCTGCATCTAGTCTGTCTAGTCCTGTTAGAATTTTATAAGTTTCAATGAGATCCCCCCTCATTCTTCTAAACTCTAGCGAATATAAGCCTAATCGACCCAATCTCCCTTCATACGTCATTCCTGCCATCCCAGGTATCAGTCTGGTGAATCTTTGCTGCACTCCCTCCATGGCAAAAACATCCTTCCTCAGATAAGGCGACCAAAACTGCACATAATACTCAAGGTGTGGTCTCACCAAGGCCTTGTACAACTGCAGCAAGACATCCTTGCTCCTGTACTCTAATCCTTTCGCTATGAAGGCCAGCATACCATTTGCCTTCTTAACCGCCTGCTGCACCTGCATGCTTACCTTCAGCGACTGGTGCACAAGGACACCCAGGTCTCGTTGCACTTCCCCTATTCCCAATCTATTGCCATTCAGATAATAATCTGTCTTCCTGTTTTTGCCACCAAAGTGGATAACCTCGCATTTATCCACATTATACTGCATCTGTCATGCTTCTGCCCAATTGCCCAACCTGCCCAAATTGTACTGGAGTTTCTCGGCATCCTCCTCACAGCACACACGCCCACCCAGCTTTGTGTCGTCTGCAAACTTGGAGATATTACATCTAGTTCCCTCGTCTAGATCATTTATATATATTGTGAATAGCTGGGGTCTTAGCACCAATCCCTGCGGTACCCCACGAGTCACTGCCTTCCACTCGGAAAAAGACCCGTTTATTGCAACTCTTTGATTCCTCTCTGCCAACCAGTTTTCTATCCAAGTCAGTACCTTACCCCCAATCCCATGTGCTTTAACTTTGCACGCCAGTCTCTTATGCGGGACCTTATCGAAAGCCTTCTGAAAGTCCAGATACAGCACATCCACTGGTTCTCTCATTTATTCTACCAGTTACATCCTCAAAAAATGTCAGTAGATTATTCAAGCATGATTTACCTTTTGTAAATCCATGTTGACTTTGTCCGATCCTGTCACTGTTTTCCAAGTGCTCTGCTATTACATCTTTTGTAATGGACTCTAGCATTTTCCACACTACCAATGTCAGGCTTACCAGTCTATAATTCCCTGTTTTCTCTCTACCACCTTTTTTAAATAGTGGGGTTACATTAGCTACCCTCCAATCCATGGGAACTGTTCCAAAATTCTATAGACACTGGAAGATGACCAGCAATGCATCTACTATTTCTAGGGCCACTTCCTTAAGTACCCTAGGATGTAGATTATCAGGCCCTGGGGATTTATCGGCCTTCAATCCCGTCAATTTCCCTAACACCATTTCCCTACAAATACTGATTTCATTCAGTTCCTCCCTCATTAAACCCTATGTTCCCTGACATCTCTGGGAGTTTATTTGTGTCCTCTTTGTGAAGACAGAACCAAAGTATGTATTTAATTGGTCTGCCATGTCTTTGTTCCTAATTATAAATTCCCCTGATTCTGACTGCAAGGGACCTACGCTTGACTTCACCAATCTTTTTCTTTGCACATATCTATAGAAGCTTTTACAGTCAGTTTTTATGTTCCCTGAAAGCTTACTCTCAGACTCTATTTTCCCCCTCTTAATTAATCCCTTTGTCCTCCTTTGCTGAATCCTATACTGCTCCCAATCCTCAGGTTTGCTGCTTTTTCTGGCCAATTTATATGTCCTCTCCTTGGATCTTATGCTATCCCTAATTTCCCTTGTTAGCCACGGTTGAGTCACCTTTTTTGTTTTATTTTTATGCCAAAGAGGGATGAACAAATTCTGTAGTTCATGCAATCTTTAAATGTTTGCCATTGCCTATTTACCGTCAACCCTTTACGTAACATTCCCCAATCCATCCTAGCCAACTCGTGCCTCATACCATCGTAGTTTCCTTTATTTAAATTCAGTAACCAAGTCTCTGAATCAACTACTTCACTCTCCATCTTAATGAAGAATTCTATCATATTATGATCGCTCTGACCCAAGGGGCCTCGCACAACAAGATTGCTAATTAATCCTTTCTCATTACGTAATACCCAGTCTAAGATGGCCTGATCTCTAGTTGGTTCCTCGACATATTGGTCCAGGAAACCATCCCGTATACACTCTAGGAATTCCTCTTCCACAGTATTGTTACTAATTTGGTTAGACCAATCTATATGTAGATTAAAGTCACCCATGATAACTGCTGTGCCATTATTGCACGCATCTCTAATTTCCCGTTTAATGCCATCCCCAACCTCGGCATTACTGTTTGGGGGTCTGTATACAACTCCCACTAACGTTTTCTGCCCCTTGGTATTTCTCAGCTCTACCCATACAGATTCCACATCATCAGAGCTAATATCCTTCCTTACTATTGTGTTAATCTCCTCTTTAACCAGCAATGCTACCCCACCGCCTTTTCCTTTTTGCCTGTCCTTCCTGAATATTGAATACCCCTGGATGTTGAATTCCCAGCCTTGGTCACCCTGGAGCCATGTCCCCGTAATCCCAATTATATTATATCCGTTTACATCTATTTGCGCAGCTAATTCATCCACCTTATTACGAATGCTCCTCGCATTAAGACACAACGCCTTTAGGCTTGTTTTTTTAACACTCTTAGACTTTTTAGAATGATTGTTTACTGCGGCCATGTTTGATTTACACCCTTGATTTCTCTGACTTCCACTTACTTTTCTCCTTCCTGTCTTTTGCTTCTATCCTTGCTTCCCTTTCCTCTGTCTCCCTGCATAGGTTCCCAACCCCTTGCCATTTTAGTTTAAACCCTCCCCAACAGCACTAGCAAACACTCCCCCTAGGATATCGGTCCCGGTCCTGCCCAGGTGCAAAGCATCCAGTTTGTACTGATCCCACCTCCCCCAGAACCGGTTCCAATGTCCCAGGAATTTGAATACCTCCCCCTTGGACCATTCTTCTAGCCACGTATTCATCTGAAATATCCTTCTATTTCTACTCTGACTAGCACGTGGCACTGGTAGCAATACTGAGATTACAACCTTTTGAGGTCCTATTTTTTAATTTACCTCCTAACTCCCTATATTCAGCTTTTAGGACCTCATCCCATTTTTTACTTATATCGTTGGTACCTATATGCACCACGACAACTGGCTGTTCACCCTCCCCCTCCAGAATGCCCTGCAGCCGCTCCGAGACATCCTTGACCCTTGCACCAGGGAGGCAACGTACCACCCTGGAGTCTCGCTTGCAGCCGCAGAAACGCCTATCTACTCCCCTTACAATAGAATCCCCTATCGCTATAGCTCTCCCGTTCTTTTTCCTCCCGTCCCGTGCAGCAGAACCACCCATGGTGCCAGGAAGTTGGTTGCTGCTGTCTTCCCCCGATAAGCCATCCTCCCCAACAATATCCAAAGCGGTATATCTCTTTGAGAGGGGGATGGCCACAGGGGACCCGTGCACTACCTGCCTACGCCTACTACTCTGCTTGGCGGTCACCCATTCACTTCCTGCCTGTGCAGCCTTTACCTGCGGTGTAACCAACTGATTAAACGTGATATCCACGACGTCCTCAGCATCGCGAATGCTCCAGTATGTATCCATTCGCAGCTCCAGCGCTGCAATGCGGTCTGCCAGTAGCTGCAGCTGGATACACTTCCCACACACATGGTCGTCAGGGACACAGGAAGTGTCCCTGATTTCCCACATAGTGCAGGAGGAGCATGCCACGGGGCCGAGCTTTGCTGCCATGACTTACCCTTTAATTAATTTAAATTAAATCAATACCACCAATTATACTATTAAATGATATACTCAAGGGCCCTTGTTTCCTAGCACTCCCTGCTACACGACAGAGACCGTAGAAACTATAACCACAAAATTAAGACCTAAACTTTTTAAACTATGAACCTTAACTGTCAAACTATAGAGTATAATAAATACTCACCTGGCCGTACTCACCCAGTCGGCTGCTTCCTCCTGCCTGCATCACGTTTTGAATCATGACGTGGCTTTGGGACGCCACCGCTGGTCTGTGAGATTGGTAAGCCTCTGTTTTTAAAAAAAAAAAAAAAAGCCCGCAAAAGTGAGTTTAAATACTCACTGAAACTCTGCTCTCACCGCTCCGGACAATGGCCTGTAGTTTTCAAGGACAGAGGGGTTGATGGTGGTTTTTTGACAAGGAGGGATGATGACAGCAGTTTTGAAAAGGAGGAGAAAGAGTACCTGAGGAGAGGGAACTATTTGCAATGTCAGCTAGCAGGTGACTAGGAAAGGAAGTTGTGTGGTGCAGCAATTTAGTGGGAATGGGGTCATGAGAGCAGGAGGTGGGTTTTGTGGTGAGATGAGCTCAGGGGGCATGGGGGAAGATGCGAGAGGAGCTAGAGAGCGATGTGGGCTGTGGGCTCTGGGCTAGGGAAGGAGGGAGCTTGGGGAAGTAGCAAAGGCAGCTGAACAGATGGTCTCAATCGTGATGACAAAGAAGTCTCTGAGCTCCTTGCATTTGTTGTTGGTGAGGGGAGAGCGGTTTATGAAGATGGTTAGTAGTGTAGATAAGAAGCCAGGAGTTATTTTTGCTCTTCAGGATGATCCTGAGGTCCTTGCATGTCTCTGGCTGAGGAGAATGAGGCCTGATAGTGCTTGCTGTGGTCTAGGCAGATCTGGTGATAGATAACTAAGCCAGTTATATGCCAGATATGCTGAGGTCTGCCCCTTGGTCTTGAGGGAATGTAGGGCCATACCAGGGGCAAGGAGACAGTTAAGGCTTTGCTGGGCACAATGGTGAAGGAATGGCTGAGCAAGTTGATGATTGCTGAAGGTCATGGAGCATCAAAGGCTAGGCAGTTGAGAGTTTGGAAGTGCAGGGGGACAGTTTAAAAAATAAATAAATAAAAAAATAAAAAAATAAAAATAGGATTTTCTTAAGAGTTGGGAGGGAGCAATCCTCAGCAAAGTGTTATTGCAGTTACTCGTCTGGTATCCACTAAATAAAAAGAATGAGAGTAAATTAGCAAGAGACATAAAAACAGATTGTAAATGTTTCTATAGGTATGTAAATAGGTAGAGATTAGTGAAAGTAAATGTGGGCCCATTAGAGGCAGAGACAGGAGAAAATATAATGAGCAATAAGGAAATGGCAGCGATGTCAAACAAATACTTTGTATCTGTCTTCACGGTAGAAGACACAAAAAACATTCTGGAAATAATGGGGAACCAAGGGTCTAGAGAGAATGAGGAAATTGAAGAAATCCGTATAAGTAAAGACATAGTACTGAAGGAATTAATGGGACTAAGTGGTGACAAATCTCCTGGACCTGACGACCTGCATCTTGGGGTTTTAAAAGAGGTAGCTGCAGAGATAGTGGATGCATTGGTATTAATCTTCCTGAATTCCCTAGATTCTAGAACAGTCCCCAAGGATTGGAAGGTAGCAAATATAATACCACTATTTAAGAAAGGAGGAAGAGAATAAACAGGAAACTATAGGCCAGTTAGCCTAACATCAGTAGTAGGCAAAATGCTAGAATCTATTAGGGACGTGGTAACAGGACATTTAGAAAATCATAATCTGATTAGGCAGAGTCAACATGGTTTTATGAAAGGGAAATAGTGTTTGACAAATCTCTTAGAATTTTTTGAAGATGTAACTAGTAGGATAGATAAGGGGGAACCGGTGGATGTAGTGTATTTGGATTTTTAAAAAGCATTCGATAAGGTGCTATGCAAGAGGTTATTACACAAAATTAGGACTCGTGGGATTGGGGGTAATATATTAGCATGCTTTGAGGATTGGTTACTGAACAGAAAACAGAGTAGGAATAAACAGGACTTTTTTGAGTTGGCATGCTGTAACTAGTGGGGTAGTGCAAGGATCTGTGCTTGGGCCTCCGCTATTCACAATCTACATAATAACTTAGGATGAAGGGACTGAGTGTAACGTTTCCAAGTTTGCTGATGATACTAAGTTAGGTGGGAAAGTAATCTGTGAAGAGGCTGCAGAGAGATATAGACAGGTTGGACAAGAACATGTGGGCAAGTGTGAAGTTATCCACTTTGGCAGGAAAAACAAAAAAGCAGAATATTTTTTGAATGGTGAGAGACTGGGAAATGTCTACGTTCAGAGGGACCTGGGTGTCCTTAGAATCATAGAATGGTTACAGCACAGAAAGAGGCCATTCGGCCTGTTGAGCCCGTGCCAGCTCTCTGGAAGAGCACTTCAGCTAGTCCTGCCCTTTCCCTGTAGCCCTGCAAATTTTTTTCCTTCAGGTACTTATCCAACTCCTTTTTGAAAGCCACGATTGAATCTGCCTCCACCACCCTTTCAGGCAGTGCATTCCAGATCATAACCACTCACTGCATAAAAAGTTTTTCCTCATGTCGCCTTTGGTTCTTCTGCCGATCACCTTAAATCTGTGTCCTCTCGTTCTCGACCCTTCCGCCAAAGGGAACAGTTTCTCTACTCTATCCAGACCCCTCATGATTTTGAACAACTCTATCAAATGTCCTCTCAACCGTCTCTGCTCTAAGGAGAATGACCCCAGCTTCTCCAGTCTATCCACATAACTGAAGTCTTGTGATTCATGTCCCTTGACATTTCATGAATCACAGAAAGTTAACATGAGGATGCAAAGAGGCTGCAGAGAGATATAGACAGGTTGACTGAGTGGTCAAGAACATGGCAAATGGAATACAATGTGGGGAAGTGTGAAGTTATCCACTTTGGTAGGAAAGACAACAAAGAATATTTTTTGAATGGTGAGACACTGGGAAATGTTTGCATTCAGAGGGACCTGAACATGAATCACAGAAAGTTAACATGCAGCTACAGCAAGCTTTTGCTACAAATGGATTAGAAGTCTTACTACAGTTATACAGGGCATTGGTGAGGCTGCACCTGGAGTACTGTGTACAGTTCTGGTCTCCTTACCTAAGGAAAGACATACTTGCCTTGGAGGGAGTGTAACGAAGGTTCACTAGACTGGTTCCTGGGATGAGGGGATTGTCCTATGAGGAGAGATTGAGTAGACTAGGCCTATTCCCTAGAGTTTAGAAGAATGAGAGGTGATCGAATTGAAACATATAAAATTCTTAAGGGGGTTGACGGGTTTAATGCTGGGAAAATGTTTCTCCTGGCTGGGGAATCTAGGACACTGGGTCAGTCTCAGAATAAAGATGGAGAATGAAGTAGTTGACTCAGAGACTAGGGTCCTAAATTTAAATAAAGGAAACTACGATGGTCTGAAGTATGAGTTGGGTAGGATTGATTGGGGAATGTCACTCAAAGGGTTGACGGTGGATAGGCAATGGCAAACATTCAAAGACCGCATGGATGAACTACAGAAAATGTTCATCCCAGTTTGGCACAAAAAAGGTGACTCAACCGTGGCTAACAAGGGAAATTAGTGATATCATAAGATCCAAGGAGAGGACATATAAATTGGCCAGAAAAAGCAATAATCCTGAGGATTGGGAGCAATTTAGGATTCAACAAAGGAGGACAAAGGGATTGATTAAGAAGGGGAAAATAGAATATGAGAGTAAGCTTTCAGGGAACATAAAAACTGACTCAAAGCTTTTATAGATATGTGAAGAGAAAAAGATTGGTGAAGTCAAGCGTAGGTCCCTTGCAGTCAGAATCAGGGGAATTTATACTGCGGAACAAAGAAATGGCAGACCAACTAAATACATATTTTGGTTCTGTCTTCACAAAGGAGGACACAAATAACCTCCCAGAGATGCTGGGGAACATAGGGTCTGATGAAAGGGAGGAACTGAAAGAAATCAGTATTTATAGGGAAATGGTGTTAGGGAAATTGACGGGATTGAAGGCCGATAAATCCCCAGGGCCTGATAATCTACATCCTAGGGTACTTAAGGAAGTGGCCCTAGAAATAGTAGATGCATTGCTGATCATCTTCCAACATTCGATGGAATCTGGAACAGTACCCATGGATTGGAGCGTAGCTAATGTTACCCCACTATTCAAAAAAGGTGGTAGAGAGAAAACAGGGAATTACAGACCGGTAAGCCTGACATCGGTAGTGGGGAAAATGCTAGAGTCCATTATAAAAGATGTAATAGCAGAGCACTTGGAAAACAGTGACGGGATCGGACAAAGTCAACATGGATTCACAAAAGGTAAATCGTGCTTGACTAATCTACTGGAATTTTTTGAGGATGTAACTGGTAAAATAGATAAAGGAGAACCAGTGAATGTGGTGTATCTGGACTTTCAGAAGGCCTTCGATAAGGTCCCGCATAAGAGATTAGCGTGTAAAGTTAAGGCACATGGGATTGGGGGCAAGTTATTGACTTGGATAGAGAACTGGTTGGCAGACAGAAAGCAAAGAGTTGGAATAAACGGGTCCTTTTCCGAGTGGCAGGCAGTGACTCGTGGGATACCGCAGGGATCGGTCCTTGGACCCCAGCTATCACAATATATATTAATGATCTAGACAAGGGAACTAGATGTAATATCTCCAAATTAGCAGATGACACAAAGCTGGGTGGGCGTGTGCTGTGAGGAGGATATCGAGAAACTCCAGGATGATTTGGACATGTTTGGTGATTGGGCAGAAACATGGCAGATGCAGTATAACGTGGATAAATGTGAGGTTGTCCACTTTGGTAGCAAAAACAGGAAGGCAGATTATTATCTAAATGGCAATAGATTGGGAGAAGGGGAAGTGCAACGAGACCTGGGTGTCCTTGTGCACCAGTCGCTGAAGGTACGCATGCAGGTGCAGCAGGCGGTTAAGAAGGCAAATGGTATGTTGGCCTTCGTAGCGAGAGGGTTTGAGTACAGGAACAAGGATGTCTTGCTACAGTTGTACTGGGCCTTGGTGAGACTACATCTTGAGTATTGTGTGCAGTCTTGGTCGCCTTATCTGAGGAAGGATGTTCTTGCCATGGAAGGAGTTCAGCGAAGATTCACCAGGCTGATGCCTGGGATGGCAGGAATGACGTATGAGGAGCGATTGGGTCGATTGGGCTTGTACTCGCTAAAGTTAAGAAGAAAGAGGTGATCTCATTGAAACTTATAAAATTCTGACAGGACTGGACAGACTAGATGCAGGAAGGATGTTCTCGATGGTCAGGGAGTCCAGAACCAGGGGACGCAATCTAAGGATAAAGGGTAGGCCATTTACGACAGAAATGAGGAGGAATTTCTTCACCCAGAGAGTGGTGAACCTGTGGAACTCTCTACCACAGAAGGCGGTGGAGGCCAGTTCATTAAATATAATCAAGAAGGAGTTGGATATATTTCTTGAGGCTAAAGGGATCAAGGGATATGGGGAGAAAGCAGGGACCGGGTACTGAATTGGGATGAGCAGCCATGATCGCATTGAACGCCGGAGCAGGCTCGAGGGGCCGAATGGCCTACTCCTGCTCCGATCTTCTATGTTTCTATAAGGGGTCGGCCATTTATGACTGAGATGAGAAATTTCTTTACTCAAAGGGTTGTGAATCTTTGGAATTCTCTACCCCAGAGAACTGTGGATGCTCAGTTGTTGAGTATGTTCAAGACAGAGGTTGATAAAGTTGGGAATTAAGGGATATGGGTATAGTGCGGGAAGGTGGAGTTGAGGTAGAAGATCAGCCATGATCTTGTTGAATGGCGGAGCAGGCTCAAGGGGCCAATTCGCCTACTCCAGCTCCTATTTCTTATGTTCTTAAATGTACAATTGCAAAAATGTTATGGTACATTTTACCAAAATGTACCATAACATACATTTATTTAGATGGAGAGAAGTCCGTGGTTGAAGTACTCATTTTTGGTTAGTGGCGTTGCATTGCATTTTCCAAAAAAAGTCACATTCTTTAGAGTAACAACCCTAATTGTGACTAAAATAATTAATGGTCTGATAAGAATTGTTGGTTTATACAGAGTAACCTGTATTATTTACTACAATGAAGGCAAGTACAACACCAATACCAAAAGAAACTGTGCAATGAGGTGATCTCACCTGAGATTTTGACCTGTGAAAATTCTGGCAGATATCAGGATGTTGGATAATAGCACATATAATAGAAATTCTACTGTGCCTTTTTGGTAGTAATAAACTTAATAAAACGCTTTATCATGTTCTTGTCCTTTAACTGTTTTCTGTATTGATTCTGGTACTGATGCTACGAAAATCTAATGTAATGATGGGAATTAGTGTGGTCGTTGGCCTTGAATTCATAGCTGCAATATTCTTACAATGGACCTGTACCAGCGTCCTCTCTGTTGTGGATCCAATAATAAACTACTACCGGCATTGATTTATCACTAATCTTTTGATTTAAGAACTATTCAATAGCTAAGTGGTTTGACAGGAACAGTAAATAGATTGCTGGTGTTTCTCTGGCTGTAGAATTCAATTTTTAAGTTGACGTCAATACTTAAGCTGTGTAGGCATTACTGTTCTCTTTGGTGAATTACAACATGTTCAAGTTCCAGTCATTGGAGATGAAGCAATGGGAAGACCTCTTTGGACAGTACAATCTACTCTTAATTTGGAATTGCTTAATTCAAATGATCAGTTTATTCAGATTGAAATCATGCAAAACCTGATAGAGATCTTTAAAATAATGTAAGGGTTTGATAGGATGGACGTAGAGAAACTATTTCGACTTGTGGCCGGGTTGGGGTGGGGGCAGATGCGGGTGCAGGGAGGTGGTAGTTCAGGCAAATAGCATAGATGCATTTAAGGGGGAGCTCGATAAACACACGAGGGAGAAAGGAATAGAAGGTTATGCTGTTAGGGCTAGATGAAGAGTGGTGGGAGGAGGCTCGTGTGGAGCATAAATGCCAGCATAGACCATTTGGGCCAAATAACCCTCACCCCACTTGAATGCTGTGCTTCATTGAGTGGGGATGGGGATGAGTTTGAGAGCATAGCTAGCGACAAGTACAAGAATTTGGAACTGACCGTGTTTCTGCATTGTAGATCAGCCTCTTCAAAAAAAAAAAAAAAAAAAAAAGTTCAGGCCCACCAATGGGTTAACAAGTAATGTTCTCAGAAAGAGTGTCCACAATTAGTTGAATGCTTAAAAAGTCCTGAAATTTTATGTCATTACAAGTTCAATGACCTATCCGATGATGAAGAAACTGGTCTTTTTTTACATGTTGCACTGAAGCAAAATACAGGAAACTTTGGTTTAACCGGAGGTTGTATGTCCGGAAAACTCGCTCTACCGGCAGAATTCACCCCCCGAAAACAGCGCCTGAGTAACCGGCAATGTTGCCGGTTCCGAGTCTGCAACGGTTGCCGAGTTCGTCAGTGGGGGTAGTTCTACAAACTGCCACTACTCGGCCTCTTGGCGCCAGCGGAACTCGGAACACCTCAGAAATCCTGCATCAGGAGTCTCACCCTCCCACGCTGCCGGTAGCCTCTTCTGATCTGCCATTTTTTGCGGTTCCAGTACAGTACTGTGTGTCTCCAACGCTGTTGCAACTCATTGGACTGCATTATGGAAATCCCAAAAGTTGATCCAACCAAAAGGAAGAAAGTGGTGTTAACTTTAAAGCAGAAAATTGATATATGCAAACGACTAGAAATGGGAGCGAAGCGTATGCACATTATGAAAGAATTCAAAATCGGTTCGTCAACAATGTACGACATCAAAGCGCAGAAGGATAAGCTGCTCAAGTTTTATGCAAGCTCGGAGACATCTAAGAGTGTAGAGAAACGGCGCATGCTTCGTAAGCCTAAGCTTGAAGAGCTGGATACCGTGCTTTGAGTGGTTTGCTCTGAAGCGTTCAGAGGGTGTTCCGATTTCCGGACCCATGCTAATATCAAAAGCGAAGGATTTTTATGCAAAGATGGAGCTCACTGACAAGTGTGCTTTCTCTGATGGATGGCTATCGTGCTTCAAGGCACGGCATGGGATACGACGACTCGATGTTTGCGGGGAGAAGAAATCAGCTGATCACGACGCCACAGAAGAATACTGCGATTATTTCAATCGGATTGTGCAGCAACATGATTTGTCGCCAGCACAGCTATACAATGCCGATGAAACGGGCTTATTTTGGAGGTGTTTGCCAGAATCAACACTTGCTGGGGCTAGTGAGGCTAATGCTTCAGGTTACAAGAAAAATAAAGATCGTGTAACCGTGCTAACATGTGCGAACGCTGCTGGATCACACCGGGTTAAACTTCTCGTCATTGGGAAGTATAAAAATCCCCGTGCATTTAAAAATGTGAGGCACTTACCTGTTGAGTACAAAGCTCAAGCAAATGCTTGGATGGATAAGGAAATCTTTTCAAATTGGTTCCATCATACTTTTGCTCCATCTGTGAGGGAACATTTCCGTAGAATAAGGAAACCTGAAGATAGCAAATGCATTTTATTGCTGGATAATTGTAGAGCCCATCCGCATGAATCCGAGTTGGTTTCTGGAAATATTTTCACCATTTATTTGCCACCAAATGTAACTTCTCTCATACAACCCATGGACCAGGGCGTTATCCAAAATCTCAAGTGTCATTACAAGAAAGACTTCCTACGTAGACTGATAAGCCAAGATGACAATACAGGTATTCAGGCATTTCAGAAGGAATACAATCTTAAAGATGCCATCTTTAATGTTGCATGTTCCTGGAAATTGGTGAAAGGTCACACTTTTGAGACAAGCCTGGTGCAAATTGTGGCCTTCTGTAATGTTTGCTGAAGGTGGTTCTTCAGAGGAGGAATTTCGTGGGTTCAATGTTCGTCCGCGGAAGACTGCAGTAATGGAAATGGCTGACATGGTGAAAGATGTAGGCCCAGCAAACCCTCTACGTCACCTCCGTGAAAGTGATATTGAGCAGTGGGTTGATGCCGATAGAGAAGTTGCTGTTGTGCATTTGCTAAGTGATGATGAAATAATGGCGAATGTTTTGAATCCAAGGAAAGAAAAGGAAAGTGTGATGGAAAATGAAGACGATGAGATTTCTGAAGTGAACAAGATTTCTTGGGCTAAAGCTGCAGCAGATCTTGCTTCATTCATCAAATTTGCTGAAAGCCGTTCTTGCTATTCTGCCCAAGAAGTTATGCAGCTCCATATTCTGCAGTCTACCTTTTTGCAAAAAAGGCAAGAGTCCACTAAGCCTAAGCAAGCAGACATCCGGGACATGTTTAAGAAAGCTTCCAAAAGAGTTGGAGCACTGGAAGTGCCTGAAGAATCTGTTGAAGTGCATGATCCTGATGAACCAGTTGGCTTGGAATAAGTGTACAGTCAACCACTGTACAGTACTTTATACTGTACTGTACAGTCGTTTAAGTTTTGGTGCACTGCACAGTCGTTTATAAGTTTTGTTTTACTGTTAAGTTATTAGAGTTATTAAAGAGTTATGGATTACCATCAACTGGCAGTACTGTACTTAATCAAGCATCTTCCACCATCCATTTAACACAACATTCTGTAGGTGAGTACCCAATTACTGTATATTGCACATTTTTTGATTTTTAAATTTTTCTTAGTTAAAAACAGCCTGGGTAGATAATCCGCTCACCACTCCGGAACTTTTGATAGATCGGCATCATGTCGGTGCCGGATATCAGAACTTTTCCTGTAATAGCATTTTAACAATAAAATGCTCGGGCGGTTAAAAATGCAAGGCAGTGATTTGTTGTTGTGGTTTGCGCTAACGTGACTGGGGGAAATAAATAAAAGCAGCCGGTGATTGGGAATTCCAAAAATCCACAATGTTTCTGTGTGGTTCTTACTCTGCCTGTAACCTATAGAAACACATAAGGACTGACTGGTGCTCTTTTTCATGCAGCTACTCTTCATTTTAATCAAAGCATGGCATTGCAAAACAAAAAAGTTGCCTTGTTAGTTGACAACTGTGGGACTCGAAATATATTTCTACCATATATCCAGCCAATAGTTACTAGTGTAACAGCACTACAAGAGATGCTTGGTGCAAACCGTGATAGTTGTGTATGATGCTGCTTTGGCATTTACATTGGATGTACTTCAGGCATTCTACATGCTCTATTCATCTTGGGAGGAGATGAAAATAGAATCCATTGCCAACTGCTTCTGGCATTGTAAATTCATCCCACCAGCAGGGGAGGCAGCTGAATTTGACAAAGTTGAGGATTTCACACACTGCCAATGGGCAACTCTGAAGCCATGAACCTCTGAGTGCATGAGTTCTCTGTTGTGACTGCCAGCAGACATGAGTTGTGAATCAATTGGTGGTGATGATGAGGAAGTCCTAACATTTGGATGTTGATTGACACGGAAATTGTTGGGAGGATGCTGCTGCTAGTGAGAGTGAGGAAGAGGTTCAAGTGATTGGATCCAGTGAGCAACAGCAACATAGAGGAACCAGCCCTCATCATGGCATCCAGTTCTGTGAGATTGCTAAAGAAGTGGCGAACAACCATGTTGGATGACCCAGAGGAACTTTTCTCTGAGCTAAATAGAGTAGTCAGTTTTATGAATAAATGTGCTGCCAGCAGGAAGCAAACTGAGTACAGGAAACTTTGGTTTATCCGGAGGTTAACTGTCCGGAATGCTCGAGCCACCGGCAAAAATCAGGAGCGGTTTCGTTAGGTTTTTTTTTCCGTTGCTTTTTTTTCCACCAGTCAGGCTCTGCAAGGTCTCGCTGAAGCTGTTGCTAAGCTACAGAGACTCTTGCAAGGTACGGCCGACTGTTTAGAAGCTGTTGCTAAGCAACAGGGTTTGTTGCCAGATACGGAGCTCAAAATCTCCGTATGTTTCAACATTAGCGCTGGTTTGTCCGGCAGTTTTGATGGGACGGCAACAGCTCGGTCCCATCGGTGCCGGATAGCACAAAGTTTCCTGTATTTTGCCAAAGAACTGAATTTTGCATTTGTCTCCAATTTTGACTGCTGCTGGGCCAGCTGCTACTCTTCCAGTTTGCAGGCTTTTGATGCAGAGTACATATAAGCTTATACTGCCTGCCCCTGCCCTCTGGTGCTCCTGGATTTGCTGGCTTCTCTTTGATGGTGGGAAACTGTCCTTTTACTTTTTAAAGGGCTCGTAATTCTTATAACACTGTTGAGTAATTTTTACTTAATATAAGAACTTTAAAACGGGGAAAGTACTGCAAGTGTGGTCTGACCAGCGCCCTGTGCAATTTGATCATGACTTCCTCTGACATGTATTTTGCTGTTTGGTTATATAGTTTAACATTTTGTTGGCTTTGCTGATTGCTGCACAGCATTGGTTCGGCTTGTTGCCTATCGATTCTGCTAAGACTTCTTGGTCTCTTTCAACTTCATCCTTAGCTGTTTCAACACTATTTATGGTGTCAGTCTAGACACAATGGTAGCCTCTAAATCAGAAGGTCATGGGTTCAATCCCCACTCCAGAATTTGAGCACATAATCCAGTTCACTGCAGTGTTGTGGGAGTGCTGCACTGTTAAGAGATGTCATCTTTCAGATGAGACATTAAACCAAGGTCCGGTATTTCCTTTCGGCTGGATGTAGACATGCCGCTTTTCAAAGAAGAGCAGGGGAGGTGTTCTGGCCAATGTTTATCCCTCAACCAACATCACTAAAACACATTTTCTGGTCATTTATCACATTGCTGTTTGAGACCTTGCTGTGGGGAAATTGACTGCCACGTTTCTCTACATTACAACAGTGACTGCAGTTCAAAAATACTTCATCTATATATATAAATAAAAGGATACGTCTCTGTCTGTCTGTCTGTCATAAGCGTATTTACATTTCGGCCGGACAAAAATTGCACCCGCGCTATACAAAAAATGTTCAAAATTCCGCTCATTATCTGCTCATTAGCATTGAGTGACGTCGAGGTCGACCAATCGTACGGTCGAGCGACCTGACGGTCGACCAATCGGTGCGTGTGTGGGCGGGCCTTATCGTTCTGAACCGAGGTGAGTCGCCGCCATCTTGATTCCAAACTTTTCATTTCTTTTTCCTGCTTTCTGCGTGTTTCTTTTCAAATCTACATTTCCACCAAAAAAAAAGTTGCTTTTAAAACACAATTGTTTTTAAAAAAGTTAATTCATTTGTAAATCTTTTTTCTAACCTCTATAATTTTCCTACCTTTCACCGTTTTTCCAGGCAGGCCTCCAAGCCTGGGCGGCTGTTGCCAAGCCACGCCCGAGCTACGCACCGGCCATCCCGCTGGGCCCGATTCTGAACCAGCGGCCAGCCATCTTGGTAAAGGCTGGCTGGGCTAACTGCAAGCTCCTCGCTCGCGCTGCACGGCGCACGCGCACCTCCACACAGAGCACGGCCAGAGGGAAGCGAGCAGGTGTGGGGGCGGGGCTCGGGAGGGGGGGGCAGGGGCTCTGCTCGGGAGGGGGAGCGGAGAGGGTTACCCCGGCAACTGGGCTCGCCAGCCGCAATCAGCCGTCTCAAGCTGCTCAGGCCCGGTCCCGGAGATCGGGAGGCGGAGAGGGGAGGAGGGTAACCAAGGCAACCGGGCCCGGCCAGCCGCAATCGGCCGTCTCGGGCCTGGCCTCGGGAGGGCGGGGCTCGGGCTCACCGGGGCGCTGCGCTCGGCATGTCAGTGCGTGGGGCGGCACGGAGCTCAGCGGAGCCATCGCCGGCAGAGGGGAGAGGGTCTGCTGGCTCCCCCCACTCCCTTTCTCCCCCGCTTCCCCCCCTCTTTTTCCCCTCTCCCCCTCCTCCTCCCCCGCTCTTCCCCCTCCTCCTCCCCCCGGTGGCGTGCGTGCTCTTCCCCCGCCCCCTGGTGGCGCGCGTGCTCTCTCTCTTCCCTCCCCACACCCCCCCCCCCCCTCCCCTGGTGGCGCGCACGCTCTTCCCCCCCCCCCCCCCCCCTGGTGGCGCGCGCTCTCTCTCTTCCCACAACAACATGCCCTCGAAAAAGCCTTGGCACTGCCGGGCACTCCAGCTAGTCGACTATAAAGCACTTTCAGATGTCCTGAGGTTGTGAAAGGCGCTACATAAAAGTTCCAAGTGTGTTGCCCATTTTTCCTAAATATGTGAAGTATTTTATTCTAGTCCATATTAAATTTCATCTACCATTATTCCACCCACCTATGTATTCTGTTTAATGCACTGATTTTGGAGCAGCCACTGCTGATTTCATTGCCCCTCCTAGTTTGATATCTTCTGGAAATTTGATCAATTTGTGTTGAGTTTCTAAATCTTTAATCATTAATGTGATTATAAACAGTTGTGGTCCAACACTGATCCATGGGCACCCACTTAGTACTTCCCTCAACTGACATGATTCTTTTAAATACTGGTTGTTTTAGACACTTAGAAAAACAAAGTCAACATGGATTTATGAAAGAGAAATCGTGTTTGACAAACCTACTGGAGTTTTTTGAGGATGTAACTAGTAGAATAGATAAGGGAGAACCAGTGGATGTGGTGTATTTGGATTTTCAGAAGGTCTTTGATAAAGTCCCACATAAGAGGTTAGTGTGCAAAATTAAAGCACATGGGATTGGGGGTAATATACTGGCATGGATTGAAAATTGGTTAACAGAGAGTAGAAATAAATGGGTCTTTTTTGGGGTGGCAGACAGTGAATAGTGGGGTACTGCAGGGATCAGTACTTGGGCCCCAGCTATTCACTATATATATCCAATGATTTGGATGAGGGAACCAAATGTAATATTTCCAAGTTTGCTGATGACATGAAACTTGGTGGGACTGTGAGTTGTGAGGAGGATGCAAAGAGGCTTCAAGGCGATTTAGACAAGTTGAGTGAGTGGGCAAATACATGGCAGATACAGTATAATGTGGATAAATGTGAAATGATCCAGTTTGGTAGGAAAAACAGAAAGGCAGAGTATATTATTTAAAAAGGTGATAGATTGGGAAATGTTGATGTACAGAGGGACCTGGGTGTCCTTGTATACCAGTCACTGAAGGCAAACATGCAGGTGCAGCAAGCAGTTAGGAAGGCAAATGGTATGTTGGCCTTCATTGCAAGAGAATTTGAGTACAGGAGCAAGGATATCTTACTACTGTTATACAGGGCCTTGGTGAGATCACACCTGGAGTACTGTGTACAGTTTTGGTCTCCTTACCTAAGAAAGTTTATACTTGCCATAGAGGGAGTGCAGCGAAGGTTCACCAGACTGATTCTTGAGATGGCAGGACTGTCGTATGAGGAGAGATTGGTCGACTAGGCCTGTATTCACTAGAATTTAGAAGAATGAGAGGGGATCTCATTGAAACGTATAAAATTCTGACAGGGCTAGACAGACTGGATGCAGGGAGGATGTTTCCACTGGCTAGGGGGTCTAGAACGAGGGGTCACAGTCTCAGGTTACGGGGTAGGACATTTAGGACTGAGATGAGAAATTTCTTCACTCGGAGGGTGGTGAACCTGTGGAATCCTCTACCACAGAAGGCTGTGGAGGCCAAGTCACTGAATATATTTAAGAAGGAGATAGATAGATTTCTAGACACAAAAGGCATCCAGGAGTATGGGGAGAGAGCGGGAATATGGTATTGAGATAGAGGATCAGCCATGATCATATTAAATGGCGGAGCAGGGCCGAATGGCCTTTTCTATTTTTCCATGTTTTTTACCCATCAAGCAATTTCTTATCCATTCCTAAGATTTACCTTGAATCCCCACAGCTTTCAGTTTCTTGATATTATGTGGCATGAATTGAATTAGCTGAAGACTGGCCTCTGGACTAAAGAAAGATCATCCACTCTGCACTTCTGGCTGAAGATGGCTGCAAGCGCATCAGCCTTGCCTTTTGCACTCTCGTGTTGAGATCCAGCATCATTGAGGATAGGGATAGTCATGAAGCCTCCTCTTCCTGTTGCTTAATTGTCAATCACCATTTGCAACTGGATGTAGAAGGGTTGCAGAGCTTTGACCTGATCCAGTGGTTGTGAGATTGCTTAGCTCTGTCCAAAGCATGCTCCTTTCGCTGTTTAGCATGCACAGAGTCCTACGCTGTAGCTTTACCAGGTTGGCTACTCCTCTTCCGGTGCTACTTCTGGCACACACTTTTACATTCCTGCCTTGATGGATAAGGAAAAGATATGCCAGCAATGTTCCCTTTAAGCTGCGTGGCCGCACAGCTGTCTGGAGCTCCCATGCAGGCCGCTTGCCGGCTTTACAATAAGAAAACCACGTGTGGAATTTTGAATGGGCCATGAAAAGGGGCTGTGCACCCAAAAGAAAAATTAAAAGGAACATTATATGTTAGGCCATGAGGCTACAGATTGTGATGGTATACAATTCTGCTGCTGATGGCCAGCATGCCTTATGGATGCCAGTTTTGAGCTGCTAGATGTGTACTTAATCTATCTCACTTCCTTCTTAGGCAGCCCCTCGGAACCGAGCATGACTTGCTTCCACACTAAAAATGAGTTATCAGGTGACTGAGTCTAATACGGGACCTATAGTCTCTGTCGCATGTGGGGCAGACGGTGGTTGAAGGGGCGGGTGGGTGGGGTGCTTGGGTTGACGTGCGTTCCTTGCGCATGGCTTCCGCTTGCTCCCGGCGAAGAGACTCGAAGTGTTTGGCGCCTTCCCGGATGCTTTGTGCGGTCTTGGGCCAGGGATTCCCAGGTGTCGGTGGGGATGTTGCTTCACTTAGCATAGTGGTAATGCCACATTACATGTTGGAGGATGTCCAAGGACGGTGTTTGTCTCCACAAGGACTGTGCGGTGATCACGCCTATCACTGTTGTCATGGACACACACCCCTACGACTGGTAGATTGGTGAGGACGAGGTCACGTAGGTTATTCCCTTGTGTTGGTGCTCTTAACACCTGCCGAGCCCAGTCTGGCAGCTACGTCATTCAGGACTTGGCCAATGGCAGTATGACTGAGCCACACTTGCTGTGCTATGAAGTTCCCCACCCAGAGTATATTCTGTGTCCTTGTTACCCTGCGTGTTTCCTCCAAGTGGCGTTCAACATGGAGTACTGAATCATCAGCTGAGGGAGGGTAGTTGTCGAATTATGTACACTGTTGAATTACTGATAGAATTTCTTAATGTTATGTAGCTATAAAGAAAGAAACAAAGAGCTTGAATGTATGTAGCGCATTTCATAATCTCTGCACGTCCCAAAGCGCTTTACAGTCAGCTTTACAACAGTGACTATACTTCAAAAGTAATGTAGGAAACGTGGCAGCCAAATTGAGCACATCAAGATCCCACAAATAGCAATGTAATAATGACCAGATAATTTTTTTGTGCTGTTGGTTGAAGGATAAATATTGGCCAGGGCACCCGAAGAACTATTTTCTTTGAAATAGTGTTGTGGGATCTTTTACTTCCACCTGAATGGGCAGATGGAGGCTTGGTTTAACATCTCATCCAAAAGACGGAACCTCTGACAGTGCAGCACTCCCTCAGGAGTGTCAGCCTATGTTTATATGCTCAAGTTTCTGGAGTGGGAATTGAACCCCACGACCTTCTGACTCAGGCGCAAGTACGACCACTGAGCCAGAGCTGACACCCGTCTCTCTTTCCACCATTTAATGCTGATAGGGTTAGATGAAGTAGGTGGAGGAAGCTTGTGTGGAGCATAAAAACTGGCATACACCAATTGGGTCGAATGGTGTGTTTATGTGCTGTAAACTTTGTTTCTGCATGTACCTGTATTCACCCAGTGAACCCCTTCTGCTTTCTCCCTGCAGGATAAGTGGAGACCATTTTTGTTTTTAAAAGTCAATTTTGATTTGTTGATTAATTTAACCTGAGCATGCTGACTCAAGGTATGTATTTATCCTGCATGCTCAACATTATGCCTTTAAAGGTGTTCTACTTGTCCTCTACTGAAGTGTTTTTGAACTACCCCTCTGAATCAATTTGCATAAGTTGTTTGCTAATTTCTTCACAGTTGGCCCTTTTAAAATTATATACCAAGTTGATAATCTGGTGTCCCCAAATAGTTTGAGCCACTAACTTGGCTGATTTGTTCATTTGAATCTCATTAGAATAGTTTTTGTCCACTTTTTTGTTTCATAGATCATGGACTGTCCTGCTGATGTAGCCGAGCGAGCTGATAGAGTTATAACTATGCTGCCATCAAGCCCCAATGTGATTGAGGTTTATACTGGCCCAAATGGCATTTTGAAGTAGGTACTTAAGTGTACTACGTAGTTTAATATTTGTTTTAAACAGTTTTAGTTGATGTCAAAGTAGTACTGTAAACTGGAGCTTCGTAGTCACAAGTTTCAGTCTATAATGTAGTATACTGCATATTCCCACTGGGCCCACCCTCAGTAGAATATATGTAGTTGAGAAATTCAGACTATGCACAGAAGTTTCTGAATTAATTGTGTTCCAATATAAAACACATTGTCATGTTTCATGTTTAATAAACTAATATGGTAGGTTGTAAATGTTATTTTTACCATTACCTTAATTTTTGGATTTAAATAACATGCAACCCTATGTATTCTGGTCTTTTGTAAGAGTAGTTATCAAATAGTAACTGTCCTTGATGAAGTTTGGTTCAATCCTGCCCAGTTTAAATTATTTTTAGAACTTCAAAATTTAGTATGTATTTCATAACCTTTCATCATGTTAGTTGACTCCAGTTAAATGATTTTATCTCTTTTTTTCCAAGCGTGTATTTTGCCAAACTTCATTTCTAGAGCTAGAATAGTCAGTGGCAGCCAGTCATGTGACCATCAGGAAGAGGTTACAAGGCAGCATTGGCAAAGGCCTGAGTGCAAGTTATTTGACCCCTGAGGAAGGCACGTGTGTTTTGTGGGAAGTGTAAAGAATAAGGGGAAAAATTTAGTATTTTTGTACTAATTTGGTTCCTGTTTTACTCATCCCAGCACATATGGGTTAAAAACACCTGCAAACAATGGCTAGTCTATTCAATAGACAGCAGCACAGAACCTAGATAGTTGCCTGCATGGGCTTTAATGGCACTTATAGCCTGCTCCTTTTTATGTTCCAGAATGCTTTTGCAAACAGGTGATCATTGGATAAAGCAGCAATCAGAAAGGGGAGGGGACAATCCATACAGTCTAAGGACCAGTATATCCTGTATATTTTATTAAAGTATTGTTTGCATGGCTGTTTGTCTGTAGTAGTTATGAGAGCTGTGGTTTGTTAATGTCTTTTTTTCTGACATCACAGTATCTTGACCAGGTCATTTGATGAATCCAGCCATCTTTAAGGAATGAATTTTGAGTGACAGCTGTGTCTGGGATAAAGGCGTGGCTTGAGCTTTTTATAAAGGGGCTGGTGCAATGATTCTTTGTAGCATCTCTGGGCAGCTCTGTGGCTGGCACTTCCAATTGTGGGCTTATCTGAATTTGTCCACGCCTAGGTCATTAGTCAGTCTGTAGCCTGCAGCAAGACTGCACTGTCAAACTTCATGGTAGTGTTTTATCTTGTATGAAATGCGCAACTATTTTCAAGGGTAAATGTTAAGATAGCTCAGAAGTGTCTTTATTCTTTTGACATTGTAAGGAGCAATATAAAGCTTGTAAACTATTGTAGCATACTATTTGTACAGTGTACGGTTCAGCTATCTGTTTGGTTCAGAGCCCAAGCTTTGGTCTGATGGTATGAATTCATCCACCTACTGAAGACATGGAGAATCATTTGGCAGCATGTGATATATTCCAGTACGCCACAGTACAGTGTTTGACCTCTGGGTCTTGGGCTATTCTTTTAAAATCTAGATACTGGGAAGGAATAGGCATAGGATTTTATAGCATTAATTGAGCATGATTCATTGGGAAACGGGCAGAAAACAGAAGGTTGCCACATACAATGCAATGCCATAAATTATGTTGAAAATCATCTCTCCGCTTTCATGCAGTGCCCGCCTTCTCCCTTCCTAAACAAAAATGATTTGCCAAACATCTTTATGCATGTACAGTGCCCCTTTAAAATGTACACTAATGAATCATGTTACATTTTTGCTTAGAAAGGAGAAGGCGTGCATTGCATGTAAGTGGCGAGATGATTTTCAACAAAATTTATGACATCGCATTGTATGTGGCAACCTTTTGTATGTTGCCTGTTTCCTGTGAAAATTATGTCCATTTAATGGCCATGTCTTATTTCTCTGATGACCCAGTGGATAAAAGTACTGCCAAGTCTGGTATTCCTGATGCCTGCCCTGTATAGAGTGCCCTCAAAACCTCTAGACTAGGGAGGGAAAAATTAAGCAGGATGCCTGCTCCTGATCACTGTCCATTAACTCTTAATGGAAAGTGAGTCAGAGTTATACAGCACAGAAAGAGGCCCTTCGGCCCACCGCGTCTGCGCCGGCCATCAAGCCCTATCTAGAAACATAGGAGATAGCAGGAGTAGGCCATTCGGCCCCTCGAGCCTGCTCCGCCATTCAACGAGATCATGGCTGATCATCCAAACCCTAGCACCCGGTCCCTACACCGACAGCCATCCCACCCAAGCCCTATCCCCATAACCCCACGTATTTAATCCCCCCTAACACTAAGGGCCAATTTTTATCATGGCCAATCAACCTAACCCGCACATCTTTGGACCATGGGAGGAAACCGGAGCACCCAGAGGAAACCCACGCAAACACGGGGAGAATGTGCAAAGTCCACACAGACAGTCACCCGAGGCCGGATTTGAACCCGGGTCCCTGGCGCTGTGAGGCAACAGTGCTAACCACTATTCTAATCCCATTCCAGCACTTGTATGCTATGGCGTTTCAAGTGCTCATCTAAATGCCTCTTGAATGTTGTGAGGGTTCCTGCCTCTACCACCCTTTCAGGCAGTGAGTTCCAGATTCCAACCACCCTCTGGGTGAAAAAGTTTTTCCTCAAATCCCCTCTAAACTTCCTGCCCCTTACCTTGAAACTATGCCCCCTGGTTATTGACCCCTCTACTAAGGGGAAAAGTTCCTTTTTATCTACCCTATCTATGCCCCTCATAATTTTGTACACCTCAATCAGGTCCCCCCTTAGCCTTCTCTGCGCTAAGGAAAACAACCCCAGCCTGTCCAGTCTCTCTTCATAGCTGAAGCGCTACAGCCCAGGTAACATCCTGGTGAACCTCCTCTGCACCCTCTCCAATGCAATCACATCCTTCCTATAGTGTGGCGACCAGAACTGCACACAGTATTCCAGCTGTGGCCTAACTAGCGTTTTGTACAGCTCCATCATAACCTCTCTGCTCTTATATTCTGTGCCTCAGCTAATGAAGGCAAGTATCCCATATGCCTTCTTAACCACCTTATCTACCTGTCCTGCTGCCTTCAGGGATCTATGTACATGCACACCATCCTCTGTCCTTCCAAGGGTCCTACCATTCATTGTGTATTCCCTTGCCTTGTTAGTCCTCCCAAAATGCATCACCTCACTTTTTTCAGGGTTAAATTCCATTTGCCACTGTTCTGCCCATCTGACCAACCCGTCTATATCGTCCTGTAGCCTGAGGCTTCCCTCCTCGCTATTTACCACTCCACCAATTTTTGTGTCATCTGCAAACTTACTGATCATACCTGCTACATTCATATCTAAATCATTAATGTACACGACAAACAACAAAGGACCCAGCACCGATCCCTGCGGTACACCACTGGACACAGGCTTCCAGTCAGCAAAACAAAGTGCTTGTGAAGAAAGGACCAGGCTCTGCTGTGATGTCCTCCATGGTTGAAAAGCCTTCTGACTTCACAGGATCTTTTGGTAAGTACCAAATGCAAGTGGTGCCACTGAAACTCTACCCTAGTTGCTACCTTCCGGAAAGTAGGGAGAAAGCTGTGTTGTTAAAAAGGCCTTGCCTATTTTCGGATTTGACCATTAAGTTGAGTTTCTTCTTAAATCTTCTCGTTACATTACGCTAGAGTGCAACTTTTTCTGCTGAATCAGTGGCCAAATGTTTTGAAGTCTATATTGATCTTTGGCTAACTTTGTATTTTTTTTGCAGGAAAGTCAAGAAAGGTTCATTGCTAATTGATTCGAGCACTATTGATCCTGCAGTTTCTAAGGAAATGTCCAAAGCAGCAGAAAAGACTGGAGCATTGTTCATGGATGCGCCCGTATCTGGAGGTATGCATCCTTAAGAAGTAGGGAAATATTTGCATAAAGGAAATGCTTACAAGAAAGCTGTCCACTACTGAGGTAGAGTGTGTTTAACTTAGCCTCTTTCTTGATGGCCACAAAATCTAACATAAGAACATAAGAAATAGGAGCAGAAGTAGGCCAATCGGCCCCTTGAGCCTGCTCCACCATTCAATAAGATCATGGCTGATCTGATCCTAACCTCAAATCTTTTATCACTCTCCATCCCACCCGAACCCATGTGATCTCCCGGGAGAGGCGAAAAACCAGAGAAAAAACCCAATGGCCAATTTGGGAGAAAAAATCTGGGAAATTCCTCTCTGACCCATCTAGGCGATCGAAACTCTTCCAGGAGATCACACTGTCCCTATATTTTCTACAGTACTTACCTTCTGTAAAGGCGATCTCCACTCCAGCCAGGAGCAGGAATAAAACCATCTCCTGAAATCTAACACAAAATTAGAACACAAGAAGTAGGAGCAGAACCAGGCTACATGGCCCCTGGGCCCGCTCCACTACCCACAGGGCCATGACCATTCTGAACCTAGACTCGTGTCCAATTTCCTGCCTGCTCCCCGTAACCCTTAATTCCCTTTACTTCTAGGAAACTATCTATTTCTGTTTTAAATTTATTTAATGATGTAGCTTCCACAGCTTTCCTGGGGCAGCAAATTCCACAAACCTACCACCCTCTGAGTGAAGAAGTTTCTCCTCATCTCAGTTTTGAAAGAGCAGCCCCTTATTTTAAGATTATGCCTCCTAGTTCTAGTTTCACCCATCATTGGGAACATCCTCACCGCATCCACCCGATCAAGCCCCTTCACAATCTTATATGTTTCAATAAGATCGCCTCTCATTCTTCTGAACTCCAATGAGTAGAGTCCCAATCTACTCAACCTCTCCTCATATGACCACCCCCTCATCCCTGGGATTAACCGAGTGAACCTTCTTTGTACTGACTCGAGAGCAAGTATGTCTTCTTAAGTATGGACACCAAAACTGTATGCAGTATTCCAGGTGCGGTCTCACCAATACCTTGTACAACTGCAGCAATACCTCCCTGTTTTTATATTCTATCCCCCTAGCAATAAAAGCCAACATTCCATTGGCCTTCTTGATCACTTGCTGCACCTGCATACTAACTTTTTGAGTTTTGTGCACCAGGACCCCCAGATCACTTTGTACTACAGTACTTTCCAGTTTCTTGCCATTAAGATAATAACTTGCTCTATGATTTTTCCTGCCAAAGTGCATAACCTCACACTTTCCAGTATTGTATTCCATCTGCCAAATCTCTGCCCACTTACTTAGCCTGTCTATGTCACTTTGCAGGTTTTTTATGTCCTCACTCACTACTTTCCCTCCCATCTTAGTATCATCTGCAAACTTTGATATGTTACACTCGGTCCCCTCCTCCAAATCGTTAATATAGATTGTAAAGAGTTGGCGACCCAGCACTGACCCCTGCGGAACACCACTAGTTACTGATTGCCAGTCTGAGAATGAACCATTTATCCCAACTCTCTGCCTTCTGTTAGATAGCCAATTCTCCACCCACGCCAGAATATTACCCCCAATCCCCTGATTTTTTTATATCTTGAGCAACAATTTTTTGTGTGGCACCTTGTCAAATGCTTTTTGGAAGTCTAAATACACTACGTCCACTGGTTCTCCTTTTATCCACCCTGTATGTTACTTCCTCAAAGAACTCGAGCAAATTTGTCAAACATGACTTCCCCTTCATGAAACCATGCTGAGTTTGTCCTATTAAATTTATGTTTATCCAAATGTCCTGTTACTGTCTCCTTAATAATGGACTCTAACATTTTACCAACCACAGATGTTAGCCTAACAGGTCTATAGTTTCCAGCCTTCTGCCTACTGCCCTTTTTAAATAAGGGTGTTACATTAGCAGTTTTCCAATCTGCCGGGACCTTTGCTGAGTCCAGGGAGTTTTGGAAAATTATTACCAATGCATCCACAATCCCTACCGCCACTTCCCTCAAGACCCTAGGATGTAATCCATCAGGTCCAGGGGATTTATCCGGCTTAAGTCCCATTATTTTACCAAGTACCACTTCCTTAGTGATTTTAATCGTATTTAGCTCTTCTTCCCCCTAGAGCCCCCTGTTTGTCCAGTGTTGGGATATTCTTAGTGTCCTCTACCGTAAAGACTGATACAAAATATTTGTTCAGTGTTTTTGCCATCTCCATGTTTCCCACCATTAATTTCCCAGTCTCATCCTCTAAGGGACCAACATTTACTTTAGCCACCCTTTTTCTTTTTATATAACTATAGAAACTTTTGCTATCTGTTTTTATATTTTTTGCTAATTTACTTTCATAATCTATCTTCCCTTTCTTAATCACTCTTTTAGTTATTTTTTGCTGTCTTTTAAAGACTTCCCAATCTTCTATCCTCCCACTAGATTTGGCTACCTTATATGCCCTTGTTTTTAGTCGGATACTATCCTTAATTACTTTACTTAGCCACGGGTGGCTATCTTTTCCTTTACACCCTTTTTTCCTCAGTGGAATATATATTTTTTGGAAGTTGTAAAATAACTCCTTAAATGTACACCACTGATCATGTACCGTCTTACCCTTTAATCTATTTTCCCAGTCCACTCTAATCAATTCCGCTCTCATACTTTCATCGTCTCCTTTATTCAAGCTCAGCACGCTTGTTTGAAATTCAACCTTCTCACCCTCTAATTGAATATGGAATTCAACCATGTTATGGTCACTCATTCCAAGGGGATCCTTTACTAGGACATTTTTAATTAATCCTGTCTCATTACACAGGACCAAATCTAAGGTTGCTTGCCCCCTGGTCGGTTCAGTTACATACTGCTCAAGAAACCCATCCCTAATACACTCAATGAACTCATCCTCAAGGCTGCTCTTCCCAATTTGATTTGTCCAGTTAATATGATAGTTAAAATCCCCCATAATTATAGCTGTTCCCTTATTACAAGCCTCAACTATTTCCTGATTAATACTCCGTCCAACAGAGTTGCAACTGTTCGGAGGCCTATAGACTACGCCCACTAGTGTTTTTTTCCCCCTTATTATTCCTTCTCTCTACCCAAACTGTTTCACTATCCTGCTCCTTTGACCCAATATCATTTCTCTGTAGAGCAGAAATCAGGGCCTGGATTTTACTTTTCAGGGCGAAGTTAATGTGTGGATTGGGCTGGGGAGATCCTTCTCTCCACACTAGCCCTGATACATTTTGCTGGGTTGAGGCTCCTGACTGGAGGGTGCCCATTAGTGCCAGACAGGAATCTCCAAAGCGTTGCCGCTGCAGCACTCAAATCCATAGGCCTGGCCTCACTACCACAATTTTCATGTGATGGGCCAAGAAAGAGCGGACAACGGTAGTTCCAACCAGGAGAGGGAAATCTGGGCTGGGTGGCGATAGGCCTCACTGTCTGAATGTTCTAACATTCTCTGCTGTGATTATGTCTGATTTTGGGAGAAGTCTCTTCAGTCCCTGCCCCCCCCCCCCCCCCCCCCCCCAAACATCTTGTACTCCCTGTGCTGGAATTGCAGTAAATCAACACATCCCAAGGCTAGTTGCGAAATAAGTTTGTCTGGTTAGTGTTTATTTTGCATGATATTTGAGACACTTGGAGGCAGGTCAGGTGTCCTAGACTTAAGATATTAGCAGATTTCCCATGTAGCATACAAAAGATTAGAACCATTGGTTTATCGTGACTCAATAAATCAAATAGCAGTTTTATTATTATGGAAGGAACTTGTAAATCAGTTATTTTGATTGCTGTCTTGAACTATATTTAATTTTTGTTTTTTGGGAGTTCAGTATACAGAGGAAGGTGGTAGGGAGGGTGCTGCAGGTAACTTGTAGAAACTGTGTTTAGCAGTTGTGGAGCATGCTGGAGGCCTTGTATGTTGGGAGAGCCAGGAGAATGCTCAGCAGGGGTGTGGTGGGGGTGCAGGGAAGCAGCAAGAGATGGCAGAAGGGAGGAGTGGCGGAAGGAGAATTAATTTCCTTCACTCTCAGAAAGTAGATCAGATTATTCTCCCTACTGGTAATTTGGGTAAATTTACATTTTTCTAAAATGAATACAGTTGCGTAATCTAGCTCCTCCCACATGACTGAACTCCAATCCTTGTTTTCAGCAGTTTTATTGCTTTAATAGTACTGAAAATCCATTTAAAGAAATTGAAGCAGGTTGTTGCCAATGATGGGTTTGTAAGTGGAAGGTGGATCAGTGCTCTGGGACTAGTTTTGGCAGGAGGACTACATTGGTTTGGGATTTGCGGGAAGGGAATGGCAAGCATAAGGAGCCAGAAATCTGAGGTTGGTAATGTGCATAACCGCAACCCAGCACCACCTACCCTGGAGACAGGACTCAATTAATGATAAGTGTGTAGGAGTCTACGTACTCCTAGCAAAAAATACTGAACTCGGAGAGGTTCAACAGAAAAGGTTTAATTGTTGAGACTGCATGTTGAACACAAAAATGGCGTCGGAGACTACACCAAGTCCGACTGCCTTTCATCAGTCCACAGCTTCGACTGCTCCTCCCCCGCTCTGGGCTTAACTATGTTGCAGATCGAGTTTCTTAAAGATGTGATCCTTCTTAAAGGCATGACGCCTGATTTATAGTCTACGGACCGAAAAGCGGATTGTGTCCTTTCTGTGATCGGTACGCCACACAGCTCCCCCCAGAATCCGCTAGTAGGGAGTGTATGAACCAGCTTGGCGGCTTGATGGCACGGCCGGAACGGCTCTTGGCGGTTGGTGTCGGGAGCGGGGCGGTCGGACGCGTCGGGCTCTTAGGCGGTCTGCCCCGCGGTGGGGGTTGGCCAACTTGAACGGGTTCGTCGGGCTCTAGGTGCGCCAGCTTGAGCTGGTCGACCGACACCTTGTCAGTTCTGCCGCCCACTTCGAGGAGGAAGAACTTGTTCCCCGTCTGGAGTACCTTGTAGGGTCCGTCGTATGGGGGCCGTAGAGGTCCTCAGTGGGCGTCATGGCGCACGAAAACAAATTTGGCCATGTGCAGGCTAGGGGGTACGCGGGTTGCTGGTTCGCTGTGCCGGCCGGTGGGTACCAGAGCGAACTGTTGTGCTCGGTTGGCGAAAGCGCGGCGTTGCTGGTCAGCCGACCAGGGGGTCGTGGCAGTGGGCAGGAGCTCTCCGGGTACGCGCAGCGGCTGGCCGTATACGAGTTCTGCCGCCGAGGCTTGCAGGTCTTCCTTGACCGCGGAGCATAGGCCAAGTAGCACCCATGGGAGGCGGTCGATCCAAGCCTCGTCCTCGAGGCTGGCGCGGAGGGACGCCTTCATGGACCTGTGGAATCGCTCGCACAGTCCGTTGGCTTGGGGGTGGTAAGCCGTGGTGCGGTGAACGGCCACCCCAAGGTTTCGGGCGATGGCGGCCCACAGATCAGAGGTGAACTGCGGGCCTCTATCCGACGTCATGTCGGAGGGGACGCCGAACCGAGCGACCCAGGTACCGATGAACGCCCTCGCGATGTCGGCGGTGGTGGTGGACGTCAGTGGAATGGCCTCGGGCCAGCGGGTGGTACGGTCCACGATTGTCAGCAGGTGCGTGTGACCTTGTGATGGCGGCAGGGGGCCGACGAGGTCGATGTGGATGTGGTCAAACCTTTCTGGCACGGTGAACTCCTCGAGTGGGGCTTTGACGTGCTGGTGGATTTTGGCACGCTGGCAAGCTATGCAGGATCTGGACCAGACGCGCACATCTTTGCGCAGGCTGCGCCAGACAAATCGGTTGGCCACCAGTCTAATGGACGCGCGGGTGCCGGGGTGTGAGAGGCCGTGGACGATGTCGAACACCCGTTTTCGCCAGGACGCCGGGACTACGGGGCGGGGTTGCACCAAGGAGGTGTTGCATTTGACTGTGACGGTGGACGGGCCGCAGGCGACGTCGGTCAGTCGCAGCCCTGGGAGGGTTGTGGGCGCGGAGAGCAGATCGGGGTCGGTGCGTTGCTCCGCTGCCAGTTGAGCATAGTCCACTGCCAGGTGGACGGCGGGGCGGGATAGGCAGTCGGCCACCACGTTGTCTCGACCGGAGACGTACCGATGTCCGTGGTGAATTCAGACACCGCGGCGAGCTGGCGTTGTTGCCTGGCTGACCACGGGTCCGCAGATTTTGCCATCGCGAATGTCAGGGGTTTGTGGTCGACAAACGCGGTGAAGGGGTGGCCCTCCAGAAGAAATCTAAAATGGCGGACTGCTAGGTACAGTGCGAGAAGCTCGCGGTCAAAGGCGCTGTATTTGGCCTCCGGGGGGGGGCAGTTGGCGGCTGAAAAAGGCCAGCGGTTGCCAGGCCCCGTTGACCCACTGTTCGTACACGGCGCCGACCGCGTGGTCGGAGGCGTCCGTGGTGAGGGCCGCCCTGGCGTTGGGCTGTGGGTGAGCGAGCATGGTGGCGTCGGCGAGCGCCTTTTTGGTCGCGTCGAAAGCGGTCAACATGTCCGCCGACCACTCGATCGCCATTCTGTCTTTCTTACCCCGGAGGGCTTCGTATAGGGGCCGCATGAGGGAGGCTGCTCCGGGAATGAAGCGGTTGTAAAAGTTGATCATCCCCAAGAACTCCTGGAGGCCTTTGATGGTGGTAGGCCGGGGGAACTGCTGGACGGCTTGCACCTTGGCGGGCAGGGGAATGGCTCCGTCCTGCGTGATGTGGTGGCCGAGGAATTCGATCCTGCTGAGGCCGAATTGGCACTTGGCTGGGCTGATGATGAGCCCGTGCTCACTGAGCCGCTGGAACAGGGTGCGGAGGTGCTCGATGTGTTCCTGCTTGGAGGAACTAGCTACCAGGATTTCATCCAGGTAGACAAAGAGGAACTTCAGGTCCCGGAGGACCGAGTCCATGAGCCGCTGGAAGGCCTGGGCCGCGTTTTTGAGGCCGAAGGGCATTCGGAGGAACTCGAATAGCCCAAAAGGGGTGATTATGGCCGTCTTGGGAATGTCCGTGGGGTGGACTGGCACCTGATGGTAACCGCGCACCAGGTCGATTTTGGAGAAGACTGAGCGGCCGGCCAGTCTAGCCGAGAAGTCTTGAATGTGCGGTATGGGGTACCGATCCGGCGTGGTGGCGTCGTTTAGGCGCCGGTAGTCCCCGCAGGGGCGCCATCCCCCGTCGGGTTTGGTGACGATGTGGAGTGGGGAGGCCCAGGGGCTGTTGGAGCGGCGGATGATGCCGAGCTGTTCCATTGTGGCGAACTCGGCCCGCGCGATCTCCAGCTTGGCCGGGTCCAGCCTGCGGGTGTGGGCATACACCGGTTGGCCTGTGGTGGGGATGAAGTGTTCTACCCCGTGCTTAGCAACTTTCGCGGAGAAGGTCGGGTTGGTGAGGGCTGGGAACTCAGCCAGGAGTGCTGAGTAGTCGTCCGTTGAGCGGGCGCGGCACTGCCACGCCATTTCGGCGGGTTGGGGGGGGCCATGGCGCCCGGGATAGGTGACATGGTGTTCATGTCCACGAGGCGGCGCCGAGGCATGTCGACCAACAGGCCGTGGGCGCACAGGAAATCCGCACCGAGGAGCGGGGAGAGCACCTTGGCGGTGATAAACTCCCAGTGGTAGCGGCGGCCTGCGAGGGTGATGGTGCGGGTGCCGTATGTCCGGATGTCGGTGCCATTGGCGGCAGCCAGCGCAGGGCCGCGGCCGCCTCGCTGGATCTCGAGGGCGGACGCGGGGATGATGCTGTGCTGCGCGCCCGTGTCGCATAGGAAATGGCGTCCGGAGGCGCTGTCCGTAACGTACAGCAGCGCGCCTGCTTGCCCCACGGCCATCGTGTAGGCCGGTGTGGGGGCGGTTGGAAACGTGCAGGGATGGTTGCAGCGGCGTGCCCGTGCGCCGAACCGGGTATGGAAGTAGCAGTAGCCCTGGGTCGGAGGGCTTGGGGGACGTGGGGGCCTCGTGGCCGAGCTCTGTGGCCGCGCGATAGAGGGTGAAGCGCGCGCCGACGCTGCGGAGGCCAGGTCGGGGGTGACGGCGTGGTTGGAGCCGGCGGACAGGAGCTTATCGGCTTCATCGGCCAGGGCCTCGAGGTCCGTGAGGCTGGACGCCACAATCGCCGGGCGGATGCTGGGAGGTAGTTGGCGGATAAAGAGCGTGCGGAAGAGGGAGCCGGGCGATTTCTCGTTGGTCAGAGCAAGCATGTGTGAGAGCAAGTCTGACGACGTGGAGTCGCCGAGGCCCGGGAGGTCGAGGAGGTGGCAGTTGCGCAATAATTGGGAGGCTGTGAATTTTTTAAGGGGCGCAGCCTTGAGATGTGCGTACTTGCCTTCCTCCGAAGGGTTTTGTAGTGTTGTCCAGACTTTCATGATTGTGGAGCTGCCCAGGGAGGCGAGGAGGTAGTCGTACATCGTTGCGTCGGCGGTGATGCCGCGGAGTCGGAATTGCGATTCGGCTTGAAGGAGGTGGTGGCTAGGTTCTCCCAGAACTCCGGCAGCTTCACAGAAACTGCGTTTGTGTCAGCCAGCTTAGGAGTCGTCCTGAGCGTCGGGGTCACCAATGTAGGAGTCTACGTACTCCTAGCAAAACATACTGAACTCGGAGAGGTTCAACAGAAAAGGTTTAATTGTTGAGACTGCATGTTGAACACAAAAATGGAGTCGGAGACTACACCAAGTCCGACTGCCTTTCATCAGTCCACAGCTTCGACTGCTCCTCCCCCGTTCTGGGCTTAACTATGTTGCAGATCGAGTTTCTTAAAGATGTGATCCTTCTTAAAGGCATGACGCCTGATTTATAGTCTACGGACGGAAAAGCGGATTGTGTCCTTTCTGTGATCAGTACGCCACAAGTGTAGGTTAAATGTAGATACATAGTTCAGTGTGATTTAAATACTGTGACAGGAAAGTGCTGCAGGAATTAAGTGTGACACAGAAAATGCACGCGTACTCAAGACTTAAATATCACATGCAGATTCGCGGTGAGTCGGATGATGCGCTTTTCTTACAATAATAATAAAGATGTTGCACAATGAAGGGCATAATATCAGGGCCAATGACTTACAGTGACTAAATCAAATTCTGATTTCATTATATGGTATTGTGGGATTTTTATCAGAATCCTGTGAACAGCCATTATTTTCTATATATTCCCATACCCATGTATTTCATTTTTATCCCTTGCCATTTTTAATGCTGCAGTTACATAGGTGTTACACAACATATGCCTGTTGGAGTTAGATATCTGGGGGAAAAATTCGGTTGATTTGCGCTTCCCGTTAGCGCCCTTAGGATGCTAACGGGGCGCAAAGCAACTAGCACCTGGGCGCGGCACCGCGAACGCCACCCGCGAAATTCAGTGGGAGGTTAGCAGCGGTAGTAATCGTTAGCGCCCTGTGGTGCTACGCCATCGCCGTGCGCAGCGCCCAAGCTGTGATCTTCGGTAGCGCCTCCTGACGCTATGTCCGACGGGGTCAAGGGGGCCTACCTGTGGCCGGGGCAAAGCAAATTAAAGGGAAGGTGCCGGGTGGCCATTTTTGTTGCTGGCTGCCTGCCAGCACCTGCCCACTTTGCCGTCCCCGGCCTTCTGTGCAGCCGCACCCCCCCCCCCCCCCCACCACCGGCCCCGCGGAGTGCCGGCTGTGCTCCGTGAGCCCGGCACTTCTCTTGAATGTCGGGCTCTTTTGCCAGCACTCCGATTCCCTGGTGGCCCAGCTGGGCCCCGGGCCACGCTGCGCTAGGCCCCCCCCTTTTAATAAGGGGAGGAAGGCCTGCCGTACTGCGGCACATAGCACCGCGATATTCACTCGCAGCGCCGCAAAAGGGAGGCGGGTGCTTCCAGTAGCGCCCTGCCTCCCTCTTGGGGCGCTACCGGTGAATTTTGGGCGCTAACTTGTTCGGGGCACTCGCAAAGTTAGCGCCCCAAAGGGGGCACGACTCACTTTTTCCCCCCTGGTATTTAGCAGTACTGGGGAGGGAAGTATGGCTTAGGATAGTGGGTGGGGGGGTGGTTGTTCTGGGAATTTGTCACTTGTGGGTGTGGTCCTGGTGGTTTGGCAGTACTGGAGTGGTAGTCGTGCAGTTTAACAACAGTGGGGTGGAGATGCATAAGGGAGGTTTCCTGTAGTCTGATACCATGTAGATGGGGAATTGTGTTGGACTGTGGAGGGGATCCTGAGTTTTGACAACTGGGAGAATGTAATGTAGGGTTTGGCTCACTGATAGATTCCTGGGGTCTGTCAGCAGTGAAGGGGGAGGATCTGGGCCTGATAATGCTTGGAGGAAGGAGTAGAGTTCTGGGCAGCACCAGTTTGTAATTTTCTAAAAGATCTTTGCGAACATAAATTCAGTGTTTTGGTATTGATTCCTGGATCTCCTGGGCCTGTGACTCACTTCTTGCACTCTCTCTTACTCATGCGTGCTCTTTGTTACGTACACGTGTGCTTAACTGTGTGTCTTTTGCTCGCATTCTTTCTTTCCTAAGTTGTGCTCCCTCTTTGTCTCTCTTGTGGGCATGTGCTCTCCCTGTCTATCTTTTGTTATGTCTCCAGGTGTCATGCTCTCTTACTGTATGTCTCGCTCATGCTCTCTTTATTGCGCATAACTTTTTCACTCCCACGTGCACATCTCTCACTCGCTCCTTCACGTGCACCCCTCGCTCTGTCTGCACCTCCTTTCACCTTTGTGTTGCATGCCTCTTTCTCCCCTTGCCCTGTTACGTGCAACTTTCAGTCATGCACCCATGTCTTGCCACTCTGACTGTGTGTGTGTGTGTTTTCAAATCATTCTCCATAACTGACTGACTGACTAAAATAGTTTTATGCACACAATTTAATATTTTCACTGAGGAAAAATAGTTTATAATTCAAATATAAAAGCCATAACCGGTGTATAATCAGTAGCTAGCCATATTTGAAATGAGTGTCTCTCTTTCTCAGACTCTCATACGTTTTTTAAATAAATCTTTTGCAACCTGTCCTGTTAATTTTGAAAAACAACCAAGCACATACTGCTAGAAGGTGAAGAGAAACATTTGAACTGACGAACTGCTGCTGGTGCATCCTGGGAAATTTTGCACATGCTCAGACTGCAGGGTCTGCCATCAGCACACCGAGTCAATGCTGTGGTTGAAATTATGATGTCCACTTTTTTGGGCTAACCAAATTAGTAACAATACTGTGGAGGAGGAATTCCTGGAGTGTATACGAGATGGTTTCCTGGACCAATATGTCGAGGAACCAACTAGAGATCAGGCCATCTTCGACTGGGTATTATGTAATGAGAAAGGATTAATTAGCAATCTTGTTGTGCGAGGCCCCTTGGGTCGGAGCGATCATAATATGATAGAATTCTTCATTAAGATGGAGAGTGAAGTAGTTGACTCAGAGACTAGGGTCCTGAATTTAAATAAAGGAAACTACGATGGTATGAGGCGCGAGTTGGGTAGGATTGATTGGGGAATGTTACTTAAAGGGTTGGCGGTGGATAGGCAATGGCAAACATTCAAAGATCGCATGGATGAACTACGGAATTTGTTCATCCCTGTTTGGCATAAAAATAAAACAAAAAAGGTGACTCAACTGTGGCTAACAAGGGAAATTAGGGATAGTATGAGATGCAAGGAGAAGACATATAAATTGGCCAGAAAAAGCAGTAAACCGGAGGACTGGGAGCAGTTTAGGATTCAGCAAAGGAGGACAAAGGGATTAATTAAGAGGGGGAAAATAGAGTCTGAGAGCAAGCTTGCAGGGAACATAAAAACTGACTGTAAAAGCTTCTATAGATATGTGAAGAGAAAATGATTGGTGAAGCCAAGCGTAGGTCCCTTGCAGTCAGAATCAGGGGAATTTATAATGGGGAACAAAGAAATGGCAGACCAATTAAATACATACTTTGGTTCTGTCTTCACAAAGGAGGACACAAATAACCTCCCAGAGATGTCAGAGAACACAGGGTCTAATGAGAGGGGGGAACTGAAAGAAATCAGTATTTGTAGGGAAATTGACGGGATTGAAGGCCAATAAATCCCCAGGGCCTGATAATCTACATCCTAGGGTACTTAAGGAAGTGGCCCTAGAAATAGTAGATGCATTGCTGGTCATCTTCCAAAATTCGATAGGCTCTGGAACAGTTCCCATGGATTGGAGGGTAGCTAATGTTACCCCACTATTCAAAAAAGGTAGTAGAGAGAAAACGGGGAATTATAGACCGGTAAGCCTGACATCGGTAGTGGGGAAAATGCTAGAGTCCATTATAAAAGATGTAATAGCAGAGCACTCGGATAACAGTGACAGGATCGGACAAAGTCAACATGGATTTACAAAAGGTAAATCGTGCTTGACTAATCTACTGGAATTTTTTGTGGATGTAACTGGTAGAATAGATAAGGGAGAACCAGTGGATGTGGTGTATTTGGACTTTCAAAAGGCTTTCGATAAGGCCCCGCATAAGAGATTAGCGTGTAAAGTTAAGGCACATGGGACTGGGGGCAAGGTACTGACTTGGATGAAGAACTGGTTGGCAGACAGGAAGCAAAGAGTTGGAATAAACAGCTCTTTTTCCGAGTGGCAGGCAGTGACTAGTGGGGTACCGCAGGGATCGGTCCTAAGACCCCAGCTATTCACAATATATATAAATGATCTAGACGAGGGAACTAGATGTAATATCTCCAAGTTTGCAGACGAGACAAAGCTGGGTAGGCATGTGTGCTGTGAGGAGGATGCCGAGAAACTCCAGTATGATTTGGGCAGAAGCATGGCAGATGCAGTATAATGTGGATAAATGTGAGGTTATCCACTTTGGTGGCAAAAACAGGAAGGCAGATTATTATTTGAACGGCAATCGATTGGGAGAAGAGGAAGTGCAACGAGACCTGGGTGTCCTTGTGCACCAGTCGCTGAAGGTAAGCATGCAGGTGCAGCAGGCGGTTAAGAAGGCAAATGGTATGTTGGCCTTCATAGCGAGAGGGTTCGAGTACAAGAACAAGGATGTCTTGCTGCAGTTGTACAGGGCCTTGGTGAGACCACACCTTGAGTATTGTGTGCAGTTTTGGTCGCCTTATCTGAGGAAGGATGTTCTTGCCATGGAGGGAGTGCAGTGAAGATTCACTAGACTGATACCTGGGATGGCAGGAATGATGTATGAGGAGAGATTGGGTCGATTGGGCTTATACACGCTGGAGTTTAGAAGAATGACAGGAGATCTCATTGAAACTTAGAAAATTCTAACAGGACTAGACAGACTAGATGCAGGGAGGATGTTCCCGATGGCCAGGGAGTCCAGAACCAGGGGTCACAGTCTAAGGATAAGGAGTAAGCCATTTAGGACAGATGAGGAGGAATTTCTTCACCCAGAGAGTGGTGAACCTGTGGAATTCTCTACCACACAAGGCAGTGGAGGCCAATTCATTAAATATATTCAAGAAGGAGTTGGATATATTTCGTAAGGCTAAAGGGATCAAGGGATATGGGGAGAAGGCAGGGACAGGGTACTGAAATTGGATGATCAACCATGATCTCATTGAATGGCGGAGCAGGCTTGAGGGGCCGAATGGACTACTCTTGCTCCTATCTTCTATGTTTCTGAGGTTGAGGCCTTGAAGTGATAAACTTTCATGAAGGTCTTAAAAGATCTGCAATTCTTTAGCTGCTTTAACATAGAAAAATGTCGCAAGGCACTTCAGAGAACGAGTGGCTGCCAAGCCAAAGAAGGAGCTATTAGAAAGGGATGACCAAAAGCTTGGCCAATGTAGTGGGTTTTAAGGGGGTTCTTAATGTACGAGAGGTAGGTGTGGAGGCGGAGAGTGTTAGGCCTGGAATTCCAGTGTGTGAAGCCTAGATGGCTGAAGACGCAGCTGCCAGTGGTGAGGCGAAAGGAGGGAGGTACATGAGACCAGAGAGAAACAGTGGAACATTCTGGGGGTGTTATAGGGCTGAAGGAGGTTAGAGATGGGGAGGGGTGAGGCCATGCAGGGTTCTAATCATGAGGATGAGAATTTTAAATTGGAGCTGTTCGGGGTTTGCCAACCAATGTAGATCAGCAAGGACAGGAGTGATGGGTGAGCAGGACTTGGTGTGAAGTAGGATACGGGCAACAGAGTTCTGGATGAACTAAAGTTTGAGGGTGGAGAATGGGAGGTCAGCCAGGAAAGCATTGAAATAGTCTGGAGGTGACAAAACCATAGATGAGGGTTTCAGCAACAGCTCGGCTGAGTAGAAGTAGAGCTGGGCGATGCTACATATGTGGAAGCAGGTGGGCTTTGTGATGGAGTTGATACGGTGTTGGAATCTCTGCTTGAGATTGAACAGGAAACCCAGGTTAAAAATAGTGTGGTTGAACCTAAGACAGTAGCTGGGAAGGGGAATGGAATCAGTGGCAAGAGTGTGGAGTTTGTGGCAGGGCTGAAGACGATGGCTTCACTTTTCCCAATGTTTAACTGGCGGAAATTCCGGCTGATCCAAGATCTCTTATCTGTGGCTGATGTCATCAAGGGGAAATGTGTAGATGAGGAAGAGAAGGGGCCAAAAATGGTCAAGTAGTACATTTTTGGAGAAAAGGACAATATCAGGAAGTATACCCTAAATGGGAAGACTCAAGTGGAGGAGGTTGGAGCTCTACAGGTACAGATAAGATTTTTATAGGTGGGTGAGCAGATTAAAAAAGGGTAATTGGATTCTGGATTTTAGACAGAAATATTGAACATGAAAGCAAGAAAGTGATGTGAATAGGTTTGTGTCAGATGTTGGTTAGACTAGAGTTGAAGTATTGCATGCAATCTGGACAGTTTATAAGAAGAATATATTTGTGCCATGGAAAGATTACTATAATGATTTGTTAGCATGATACCAGGAATGAGAAGTTATAGTTGTGAACTTAACACAATTCTTCAAAATGATGAAAGGTTTTCAGAGGGTGAAAAGTGATGGATTGTTTCCATTGGATTGCAAACCAGGCATTGGCTTAGCATCATCACTTGAAGAATGAAAGGCAGGGAGAGGAGTTGGAACTTTGTCACAGAGGGTTATTAAAATATGGAATGCTTTACTATAGATGGCTATTGGGATTAGAGTAGATAGCTTCAGTATTGCATCCAGAATGATGGGCCACGTGGCGTCCTCCTGTGCTCTAGATTCTATGAAAGATACTGCTTGATTCAGTTGCGACTGGTTAAACAGTTGCCTGATCTGTCTCCTAAGTGGGTCTTTTCACTATCATCATTTTACCATTCTTGCTGGGTGGAACCGATCTCAGCTAAACATTTGAATCATATCTAGTTCTGTGGAAAGCATTTGATACAATTTTAATACCATTTGTTACCTTTTACTTCAGATAAGAAATACTATGCTGAGTGGAACTGAACTACAAATTTGGCACCCGATTGTTTTTTTAAAAATCTGCTAATTAGAAATGTGACTGTTGTTTGAAATGGCCTGTAACTAGAATAGAATAGAACACTTGCATTTATATAATGAATTATTATTGATGATTCAATAATGAGACGGAGAAATAAAACTGAGAAATCAGTCTGTGATTGGCTGTCACAACATTGTAAAAACTTTTGGCATAATCACTGGGAAGGAGTTTTATTTTCTCCCATCTTTTCTGTGCTGAAGGTGTTGATTCCTTGTTGCGGTGCAGTTATATGGTACCTTGCTCAAATGGGAGAATGTAGACAATGAATGATAGTCGGCTCTTTAACTGTGGGGTTACCATAGCCTGAACCTGTACTAGCATCCAAATAGGCAGGTCACCAGTTGAAGAGCCCTGGCCTTTTTTTCCTGCTTCCCTGGCCTGAGGCCTTAATGCCAATGATAACACCCCTACCACTGCCCCAACTGAGATCAGCTAACTCGGTACAGATGGAAAACTCTGTTGTTTACTGTGTTGTCGAGCCTCTTCATAAAGATTTAGCCTGCTGTTGGTATAGTTACCATGGTTAGATTAAATTTCATTTTTGAAAATCATTTGCAGTATTGTGGAGAAATTCAACTCTTAAAACAGTGGTAGTTTTTCTTCACATGATCAGCAATATTTAGCTGCTTGCTTGCTGACTTAATTGTGTCCAGACTCTCCATTTAAAAATAGCCCCAGGTGGGATACATTATGCAGAGCACTGGGCTAAAAAAATACTGCCCTACAGTCTATTAGTATGAACAATATTTTGCAAGTAAATAAAATGTCCGATTTCAAAACAAGATTTAGATTGTTTTTTTTAAAATCAGTGCCTTGATAAAATAGTATTTTATCTTGGGTCTCAACATACTTTATGAAGCATGAACACAAGATAGTGCTCAGCCTGAAGCCTTAATATAGGATTTTATGTAACTTATGGTCATTGCTGGCCCTATTCAAATGTGAATGCAGGCAGGACTCACTGTGTATAGCAGGAGAAATATTGGATGCATATAGGCAGAACTGTAGCTATTGGCCTGGCCACAGACTTGCAGCTTTCACATAAAAATGAAAAAATATATAGAATTAGATTCCAGAACACTAGTAAAGAGAGAAAGTTGAAGCAGAAAAAGGGGGTGTATGACAGGTGTCAGGTTGAGAATACAAGTGAGAATCAGGCTGAATATAGAAAGTTCAGAGTGGAAGTGGAAAAGGAAATGAGGGGCAAAGAGAGAGCATGAGAAAATAGATTGGCAGCTAACATAAAAGGGAATCCAAAAATCTTTATAGGCATATAAATAGTAAACGGGTAGTAAGAGGCAAGGTGGGGCCGATTAGGGACCAAAAAGGAGACCTATGCATGGAGGCAGAGGGCATGGTTGAGGTACTAAATGAGCACTTTGCATGTCTTTACCAAGGAAGAAGATGCTGTCAAAGTCATAGGGAAAGAGGAGATAGTTGAGATACTGGATGGGATAAAAATTGATAAAGAGGAGGTTGATAAAAATGAAAGGCTGGCTGTACTTAAAGTGGATAAGTCACCAGGACCGGGTGGGATGCCTCTTAGGATGCTGAGGGAAATAAAGGTGGAAACTGTGGAGGTACTGGCCATAATCTTCCAATCCTCCTTAGATATGGGGGTGGTGCCAGAGGACTGGAGAATTGCAAATGTTACACCCTTGTTCAAAAAAGGGTGTAAGGATAAACCCAGCAACTACCGGCCAGTCAGTTTAACCTCGGTGTTGGGGAAGCTTTTATAGAAACCATAATCTGGTACAAAATTAACAGTCACTTGGACAAGTGTGGATTAACTAAGGAAAGCCAGCATGAATTTGTTAAAGGCAAATCGTGTTAAACTAACTTGATTGACTTTTTTGCTGAGGTACCAGAGAGAGAGTTGATGAGGGCAATGTGGTTAATGTGGTGTACATTGACTTACAAAAGGTGTTTGATAAAGTGCCACATAATAGGCTTGCCAGCAAAGTTGAAGCCCATGAAATAAAAGGGGGACAGTGGCAGCATGGATCCGAAATTGGCTAAGTGACAGGAAACAGAGAGTAGTGGTGAATGGTTGTTTGTCGAACTGGAGGAAGGTGTACAGTGGTGTTCCCCAGGGGTCGGTACTAGGACCGCTGCTTTTCTTGCTATATATTAATAACCTTGGACTTGGGTGTACAGGGCACAATTTCAAAATTTGTAGATGAGACAAAACTTGGAAGTCTAGTGAACAGTGAGGAGGATAGTGATTAGACTTCAAGAGGATATAGACAGGCTGGCGGAATGGGCGGACACATGGCAGATGAAATTTAATGCAGAAAAGTGCGAAGTGATGCATTTTGGTAGGAAGAACGAGGAGAGGCAATATAAACTAAAGGGTGCAATTCTAAAGGGGGTGCAGGAACAGAGGGGTATCTACACAAATCGTTGAAGGTGGCAGGGCAGGTTGAAAAGGTGGTTAAAAAAGCATACGGGATCCTGGGCTGCATAAATAGAGGCATAAAGTACAAAAGCAAGGAAGTTATGATGAACCTTTATAAAGCACTGGTTCGGCCTCAATTGGAGTTTTGTGTTCAATTCTGGGAAGGCCTTAGAGAAGATCTGCAGAAAAGATTTACAAGAATGGTTTCAGGGATGAGGGACTTCCGTTACGTGGATAGACTGGAGAATCTGGGATTGTTCTCCTTAGAGCAAAGAAGGTTGAGAGGAGATTTGATGGAGGTGTTCAAAATCATGAGGGGTCTAGACAGAGTAGATAGAGAGAAACTGTTCCCATTGGTGGAAGGGTCGAGAACCAGAGGACACATATTTAAGGTGATTGACAGAAGATCCAAAGGCGACATGAGGAAAAACTTTTTTACGCAGCGAATGGTTATGATCTGGAATGCACTGCCTGAAAGGGTGGTGGAGGCATTCATTCATGGCTTTCAAAAGGGAATTGGATAAGTACTTGAAGGGAAAAAAATTGCAGGGCTACAGGGAAAGGGTGGGGGAGTGGGACTAGCTGAAGTGCTCTTGCAGAGTGCTGGCACGGGCTCGACAGAACATATGGTCTCCTGTGTTGTAACCTTTCTAAAACAAAAATTACTGATTAGACTTTATCCTGTATTGGGAAGTCACCTGCCAACATAATGACTGTCCAAGAACCATCAAAACACTAAAAATTCTTCCCCCTCCCCCAGAAAAGCTTAAATTAACAAAACACTTAATTGGCATTTTCTTTTCCTAAATAAGAGATTGCACCTACTGTCCTGGGTTATCTAACAGCATACTTAAATTGATCGGGTAATTGTATTAGTACATCTTGTAAATAGGCCTCAATAATTGACCTAATTAGTTTTTTTCCCCACCCCTCTGGCTTCTGAAGCTGGGCTATGATTCACCAGGTCCAAGGAGCCTGCTGGGACCTTGCTCAAGAGGCTATTCTTTACATGTTTGAGTCTAGACAGTGAGGGACAGCAGCCTTATTCCACGACCAAGAGCATCGCATTAAGCCGATTGTTGTTTCTCTCACACTTGCAGGGTGATTTTCTATTTTTTTTTTATCCTTCCAGTCTGGAGACACCATGACCAATTGTAGCACCCTGAACGCAATCCTGGCTGTGATCAGCTAACTCAGTACAGATTAGTGATTGAACTTTTCTGGTCTGTATGACTCAGTACCAACTCAGTACCACATCATGCAGTATATTTTCCTGCTGAGCCAGCTGGGAGCTAGAAGGAGATTTTAAGCCGTGGGTCTGGGCTTGATTCAAACCCTGCTTTGAGGTGAAGGGGCAGTGATCTAATCCACTGCATTGCTGATTTTCCAGGTATTGTGACTTTAAGTAAAGGGCTGTTTTTATTTATTTTTTAATAAGTGTTCTTTGCCAAAAATGTAGAATCCTGGGAAGTGTTTCTTCGTCCTGCAACATTGTTTTGATAGCACAACTGGAATCAGTTACTTCTTGCTGTCTGGTGTTAATATTGATGTAACTCTTCTAAAGTTTGCATGCACTTAACATTTTTTCTTGCATGTAATTTAATGTGCATGCTTTGGACATTAAATGTTCCTGTGCTAAATCTATTTATATGAAAAAAGCTAAATATAACTTCTACCCATGAGAACCAATTAATTATTTTATTAAAAGTGTGTGCCTCCTGATCCTTGAATTGTTATTGTTTAGAGGATACTGTGTACAGGTTAATAGATAATGTAAATGAGGAAAAAGCAAATAATTTAAAACATCCTAGTTGAGAGATGCTGAGGTATGACATTCGCCTCTTGTTGGCTTCCATTTGTGCCTCACTGCACCGTCTGTCTCGCGTGTATTACAGGTATTGGCAGTTACTAGCCAGCCACATGTCTGTTACATTACCTAGGGAAAACTGACAGTTTTTGCCAAAAAGAACAAGAACCTTGCACACCAATTACTGTTTTACATAGATACATAGAAGATAGGAGTAGGCCATTCGGCCCCTCGAGCCTGTTCTGCCATTTAATGAGATCATGGCTGATCATCCAAATTCAGTACCCTGTCCCTGCTTTCTCCCCATATCCCTTGATCCCTTTAGCCTTAAGAAATATATCTAACTCCTTGAATATATTTAATGAATTGGCCTCAACTGCCTTCTATGTGGTAGAGAATTCCACAGGTTCACCACTCTCTGGGTGAAGAAATTCCTCCTCATCTCAGTCCTAAATGGCTTACCTCTTATCCTTAGACTGTGACCCCTGGTTCTGGACTCCCTTGCCATCGGGAACATCCTTCCTGCATCTAGTCTGTCTAGTCCTGTTAGTGGGTTGAAGCTGTCCCCGTTCTAAAATTCTATCAGTGGAGTGGCTAGTTATGGTTTTGTCAGCAAGCATAGCAATGGGCTGTAAATAGATTTTAATTTTTTTTTTTTTAAATTGTAAGTTGGCTACATGACGAGCTGGAAATTTAATTTTTTTGGCATAACGCTAACTTCTGTATGGGAAGCATTTGTATTTTTATCATGCCTTTTATATGTTGAATTGATTTTAAATGGAGTTTAGGAAGTTCAAATGGTACCTATTTACTTCAGTGCCCAAATCAGTACATTCTAATGATTGCCTTTTTTAATATGATAGAAGCTAGTAGACAAACACATAATCGTATCAATCTGTCATTGATTTAAAGAGATGTCTGGTATTGTACACATCAAATGCTGAGATTACTTTAGAGGCTTCTAACTTGAGTTAATGACAGCTTTACTCAACTTAGGGCTTAGTGGAAAATGAAGCAGGGCTGTAAATTACCTCTCCAAGACCATAAAATTTAGGATATGGGGATGGTGTAGCCCTTGATTTAAATTGTTTGTTTATCAGCTGGCGCCTGGTCTGGAGTTGAGATTTGTAGATGTAAATCTCTGACAGAACTTGGAAACTCCTGCAGGCTACTTTCTTTATGACTTGGGGTAAATTGAGTTGAAAGCTCTGCCTTAACCATTAATAATGATACACGCATGTTAATTTCCGAACCATTTTACCAAAGTGCCCTTGTTTGGAGGGTTTGAATTCTGACTCTGTGTTGACAGATGTATTAAGAGGCAGTCACTATCATCACAGCTGTGAATATACTTTTCAGAATGATCCACCAGCCCATTAGAGTTTAAAACTGAATTGGCACACTTTGTACTTTTCTCATGACCCTGATAGTGAAGCAGTAAACTATTTTACAGAAATCAAGCAAGAATATTCAATAATGTCAAAACAACAATACATTAAATTAGATGAAGCTTCATTTGACCATATTAGTCTTAACAATCAATTACATATTTTTCTTTCTCCACAATGTGCATTCATTTATATTTTAATTGGAATCCTGAAATTAAAATGTAATAAATGTCATTAAGTGATTGACCAAACTCTGAAAATAATATATCTGAAACTGTTGAAGTCAGTTTAGTAGTCTCCAGTCAGTTACTAAGTAAACATTTCATTGTGGATTCACTTGGGATTTTAAACCAACTGGTTGCTGGAAGGCGAATTGATGTCTTCACTTATGCAGAATAGCCACTGTTCTATGTATTCGTGGCAGTATTTAAAAAAAAAATTGTACTCTGGATGTATTTATTACTCATCCCTAGTTCCCCATAGAAGGTGGTGATAGGCCGTCATCTTGAGCCACTTGGCCCTTGGTAATGGTGCTCCCACAATGGTGTAGGTAGAGATTTGCAGGATTTTGATCCAGTGGCAGTGAAGGAACGGCATTATATGTCCAAGTCAGGATGGTGTGACTTGCCCTTCTCAGTGGTAAGAGGTTGCAGGGCTGCAAGATACTGTCACAGTAAGTTTGGTCAGTTCTGTTCGTTCTTCTCCCTCCTCTCCTTCACCCATTATCTTTTTCCTATTCTGTTCACTTCTTCTGAAGGTGCTGACTCATGTTAGGATACAGTTCCACAGGTACTGGCTTCCCTTGCTCGAGTGGCCCTTTTTCAAGTATGAGTCTAGACAGTCAGTGTAAGCAGGCTATTTGGTCATGCAGAGCATCACGCTTGAACCCAATCCTGTCCTCACTTAACTTCCATATATGTGCACATTTCAGCAGGAGCTAGCAGTCCCACGTGCTCTATTTAGTGTGTCTCCCTGATTTCAGAGTGCTGTGGTAGCCTAAGATGACATGGAATTATGTGAAAATGCTGAATACTTAGTCTGTGCTCCTTCTACTTCAAAACTGCAACTTTGTTGAAACAGAATTATTTTGAGAATATGTTGGCTTCTCAATCAATATTCCAGTCACACTCCATGAGTAACTAGACTTAGCTGTGAGGGATGAATATCCTAAAAATCAGATTTTATTTCAGAAAATATTCTCCCTTGCTTTCTTGACAGTGCTGTGTTATGCTGAGGTACAGTCCCATGGGTGTCAGTAGCCTTCTGGTATCTTACTCAAGTAGCCATTTTTCAAATGTTCCAGTGGGTGTTGGTAGGCTATTCAACTTTGGGCAGCATCACAACTGAGTTCAGTCCTATCTTTTCCTTTGAATGAGGCTCCATGTGCCTTTTCCAGTTGGAATCACTGGAGAGCGTGAACAGTAGTACCCCCCTGGGTGCTGAGGCCAGTTGTAGCATTCCCTGCTAAGTTTGGCTAACTCGGCACCAGATTTGTTACTGAAAAACAGATGTAGTATTGAATTTTGACAAACAGAAATTCAATGTGCAACACTTCTGTGTGATCCCACATCGTTTATGTGCCTGAGTATTTTAAAAGCTAGAGGACACCAATGACTGCACTAATTAGGAATATGGCATATTTAATATTCCAAAAAAGCAAGCTAAAATTAAAAGAATTTTATAAGTGTAATGCAATAGTATTTGGACCACAAGTATGCTTTTTTAAATCTTCCTTTGAGCATTTTTATAATAGTGTATGTGACCTAATATTGTATTGATGCCACATTTTTCACCCCTTAAACAAGGAGACAGGAACTGTTTATTCTTGCGTATTGTGATAATCCTATAGCTTCATTTCAGAATATTCCATGTCCTTACATAACATTCTTCTGTAAGGGAATAAATTGCAGGCAATAACTGAAGTTTTGCAGAAACTAGTCACTTGTCAGTTTGTATAATTTTACATTCTAGTATTCAGACTCCATTTTTAAAGAGCGTATCCAAATTTGAAAAGGTGCAGAATTTTAGTGAATAATGGTTGTGTTGTACTGGGGTTTTCATCTCTGTCTACATCGAGACCTGTACAACTGCAATCGTGCTGGATTTGCTGGAGCTGACACAGCACTCTTGTCAAGATGTGCATTGAAACTGCCCCATCAAGTTACCAGTGGAAGTCAACCTTTCTTCTCTCTCCTTTCCCTCGCTCTTTTCTCTCCCACTACCCACTTTGGGAAGGAAAATTATTTTTGGTAATTACATTAGATGTGTGGCCACCTGAAACAAGCCACACTCCGAGTGCTCCAGTTCCCTCCCAAATTTAGAGCATTGCTGCACATAACTGTGCTGAGTGTTTTGAAGGAAACGAGTATAATTAACCACAAATAATGTACAGTGGCATTGTTAACGCAACCTTTGGCATATCTGTGTGCTGTACGTCTCATTTCTGTAGTATTTGTATAATAATTTGTATTAATTTACATAATTTTTAAAAAGTTAATTAAAATACATAAACTCTTTTTTGAATTCCCCAGTTTAGTTCAGCTGCCAGTCTAGTTGAAACATAGTATTTTTTTAACTGATAAACCAAGTTGTATTTTTTTAATTGATAAACCAAGTTGAAGGGCAAGGCCTGTAGTGAGCGCACCAAGGCTGAAGAGTTAAAGAGAAGACCAAGCCAATCAGGAAGTAGTAATTAGGTGACTCCAGGTTTGGAATTTAAGAGTCTGAAGAATGTAGATAATAAGACTGAGGGAGACGAGAAGTCTGAAGTTTTGAGTTCCTGAGAGAGAATGAGTTACTTTCTTCATATGAAAGTAATATAGTGTCAGTAAATATTGGAATCTATTTGCATTTGTACAGAAATGAGAGAAATGCACAGATAATATGAAGATAATCCTTTGAGCGAGGTTGGGTTAATACTCCAATGTATATAGGACCAGCAGATGGCATTGTAGCCAAACCCGTTCAGAGATTAGAGAGCTGTTAGAAGAGGTACTGTTCAAACACGGACCTAACTCAGATTATTTTAAACCCTACGGCAATGGTATTGGGGAAGAGTTCAACTTGTGTCCTTTGTGAGCAAAATAAGTTTCTTGTAGAGAATTAATTGACCAGGTAACAGATTCAAGAATCTTTCTTCAGCATGCAGTCCTGAATTTTATTGCCTGCTGGGCATGTTATGAAGGAATTTGAGCTGCTTGTTGATTTTTTTTTTTCCCCTTTTTTTATTTTAAATCCCAGTGCTTTGATGGGATATTCTAGTGAAACACCGTTGGAGAATCTCATTTAGTTATAGACTATATTAAACTATAAAGTGGACATAGACTTAAAGCAGGTAGTTTTGAAGAAAGGATTAAAGGAACAAGTCTGATATTGAGGTGATATTTTCCTGTTAATTATTTGCTTATGTGTACATAAGCAACTATGAAAATGGTGCATCTTCCTGGATTAGAATACATTGAAAGTCCTGCGAATTGATTTCCAGCATTGCATTACATTATTTCTTTGTTAGTGCAACTGTGTTTGCTTACAGGCAGTTCTTAAGATTATAACTTATTGACTGGCCCAATGAATATAGCTGTTCAAAATTAAGTAGTGTTTTGGAGCTATGCTTATCTGCTATTTTATAAGCTATTGCAGATATTCATTGAGCCTCTACATGTACAAAATTGCAGCAATTGTTGGGTTCTTTGCTCCTTGGGAAAGTTTTGATCCCCCTGACTGATTGCTGTGACCTGTAATTGCCCTACTTCAGATTGTTCACGAGCACTTGTCCGTGATCTTGCTGTCATACTCTCTCTTTGCCTCCTGTACTCTGGCTTGTTGCCTTGCATTATCACGCTCAGACTGGTGCATTTGCTCTCTGTTCTACCTGCTTTCAGTTGTTGCTTTTGCCTAGCACATGTATGTTAACATGGCATTTCCACTTTTTATAGGAATTTTAATCCTATTTTGGGTGAGTGATCTCTGCATTGCTCTCTCCTTTTACACTCTGCGCTGCACTGTAGCCTTGCTGGTTCCATTGTTAATTAGACCCAGAATCCAAACAGTCCACTGACTTCACAAAGCTTGATTAAACTGGCAGTCATGACCTAATGTGGTTCCATGACACTTGCCTTACTGCAGGTAGATTGATTTACACTATGCAGTGCAACCAACAGTGGAAGAAATGTGCATCTCCAATAAGTTGCACTCCAGTAGTGCAAGAACAACTTTCTTATGGCCGGTCTATATTATAAGAACTGCATTAACTGGAACTCTTGGTGCCCTGGAATCCGGTTTATGTTGTGGGCCAGATTTCAAACACTGACAAAAATGTGTTGTTTAAAACTCATGGATGTTCACTCTCTTGTCAATGGAAAGTCTCTGCAGGTCAGCAATGCGAAAACTACATTACCAACCTCTACAGGTTGGCTGGGTGTTTAAATGGCAGCATGTGGCATCTAAAGCCACCAATAGCAACTATTTATATTTGCTACCAGTGGTGTGGTACAGGGAAGAAACTTCCCTTGAGGTGGAGGCAGTAGCTCTGACCCATTTATATTCCAGCACTATTAATATGCATGACCAGAAATCTTTGTATTGCTCAACCCATTTTTCACTTGACTTTCCCCAGTGTTGGTTTGTATGCTTTTTTTTAAACTCCCATGTAACTGCTTGAACCCCTGTATATCACTCTCTCTCTTGTAGCCTTCAGGAGATGGTTTTCAGAAGCTGCTCTGGAGGCTGAGTAAGCCACTGATGGTCATAAAGATCTGAAACTGACAGCATTGGATGCCGCAGGCAGCCAAGTATTCTGACTGCAGGTGGTCTGAATGCTCACCCCACACGTATGGGGAATCTTTTTCCTTTGCTTGGATGCCCTTTTATGGCCCATCCTTCAACATCTGGACATGCCTTCAGTCAGAATTAAAAGTTGTGTTGCAACTTTTATATAGCAGCATGTGGACAATGTTTCTCGTGCAGCTGTTTCACAATTGCAGCCAGTGCCTTAAAATCCTCCCCGCAACATAAGCTACTTGTACATTGCAACTTAGATCTTGGGAGATCCTGTCATAAGAACATAGGAGCAGGAGTAGACCGTTCAGCCCTTCAAGTCTGCTGTGCTATTCAATAAGATCCTGGCTAATCTTTTACCTCCACTCCATCTTCCTGCACTGTCCCCATGTCCCTCAATTCCCTTAGTATTCAAAAATCTATTGATCTCTGTCTCTGCCTGTAAGGGACCACATTTACTTTCACTAATCTATTCCTTTTTACGTATCTGTAGAAGCTTTTAACTTTTTTTATGTTTCATACAAGTTTACTCTCATTTACTACTCTTTCTTTATCAATTTCTTGGTCATCCTTTGCTGAATTTTATAATCCTCCCAATCCTCAGGTTTACTATTTTGGCAACATTATAAGCCTCTTCCTTTAATCTTATTCTATCTTTAACTTCTCTTGTTGGCCATGGTTGGACTACTAATCCCGTGGGGTTTTTAATTCCTTAGGGGACTGTATATTTGTTGTGAATAATGAGATAAACCTTTAAATATTTGCCATTGCTTATCTACCATCATGTCTTTTAATGTAGTTTCCCAATCTACCTTATCCAACTCGCCTCTCATACCTACGTACAGTAGTTTGCTTTGTTCAAATTTAAGCCCCTGGTTTCGGACTTATCTAAATCACTCTCAAACTGAATATAAAATTCTATCATACTATGATCACTCTTCCCCAGAAGCGCCTTTACTACAAGGTTCTTAATTAAACCTGTCTCATTGCACAATAGTAAATCTAAAATAGCCTGTTCTCTAGTTGGTTCCTCGACATACTGATCTAGAAAACTATCTTGAATGCATTCTATGAACTCATCCTCGACACTGTTACTGCAAATTTGGTTTGCCCAGTCTACATGAAGATTAAAATTCCACATGATTATTTTAATACCCTTGTCACGTGCGCCTCTAATTCCTGGTTTATACTCTGTCCAACACTACAACTACTGTTAGGGGGCCTATAAACTACTCCTACCAGTGTTTTCTGCCCTTTGTTGTTTCTTAGTTCCACCCAAACTGATTCTACATCTTGATTTTCCAAACTAAGATCCTTTCTTTCTACTGTTTTAACCCATCCTTTATTATCAGGGCTGACCCACACTGTTTCCATTTTTCCTATCTCTTCTAAAAGTCAAGTATCTTGGAATATTTAGTTCTCAACCTTGGTCACTCTGCAAACACGTCTCCGTAATGGCTATTACATCAAACCCATTTTCTTCTATCTGTGCTATTAATTCATCTATGTTGTTGCGAATGCTTCGCGAATTCAAATATAGTGCCTTTAGCTTTAACTTTTTTTTATTTTCCCTGATGTCACCATAGTCTCTCATGCCCTATTACCTAAGCGCTCTGACCCGCTCTGCTTTATTTTTATCCAAATCGCTTCTCTGCTCTACGGGCCTTGACATTTCTCGTGCTGCTTTTGAATTTACCCTTTCCTGAATCCTCCCTCCACCCCATAAGCTGCTTTTATATTGCAACCTGGATCGTGGGAGATCCTGTGTGCTGTTGTCCTGCGTTTGCATCTGAAAAGTACACCTGATCTCCCTGCAAACTGGCTACGAAGAGGCTAGTACTTCACTTATGTACCTACTGGCTAAGACACTTCATCTGGCGTGAATGTGCAAAGTACTGATATATCGGCAATAAGTGACCGCATGATAGCACTGCCAGGATCACCACATATGTATATGTAACTATGTCACTGTCAGAGTTGTGTTGCCGTTGGAACAGATATTTACCAGCTCCAGGATGACTATCAACAGGAAGATCTAGTTGAAAAGCATGGCTCCCTTGCTGGTCTGTATTTATAAAAAAAAAAAAAAAAAAAATTAAAAGTACAGTGAAACCTGGTCCTACAGACACTCGCAAACGATGGACATCCATAAAATACAGACATTTCATGACAGACCCAAATATTTCACATTATAAATGATACAATGGCAACCTGAAACAATGGACACTTGCAAATTATGGACTACAGACAGCCTTCAATGTAACAAGCCTTATTTATTTAGTGTATTTTACACCTCAACAGAGGCCCCTGTAAAGATTTTCATGAGCGATGTCACCGGTGCCTAATTATAAGGAGCTGATTGCGTTTAAATTTCCCTGTGTCTAATGACCATGTAATGTAAGACGCATGTTTCCACCTTCCAAGAAGTTGATGTCCAAGATCCAGTTACGTGCCTTCCACAAGAGCTACAACACATTGTTTTCCCACGTTAGTGCAGCTGAATCTGATGCAAGTGACCGCTACATGGAGTCAAACGTCCATGCTGTAGGATGATGATGCCGCCAGCTGGGTGAGACTTTTTTGTTCGTTGCTGGCGGCACGAGCAATATAAAATAGCTATATAAGGGAATGGTTTCCAGAGGACTTGGGATCCTAGTCTTGCAGAATGCAGAATCACTGAAAATGGAAGCTGCTTTATAGTATAAATGGAAAATTGGAGGATTGTCGAGGGAGATTCTCCTACTGGCAAAAATACCTCCATTACCTGCCGGTTCCTCTGAACAGCTCAAAATGAGGTTGCCCCTAAAGCCAGTTTCTTTGCCACTGTTTTACCTCACCAACAGGAAAGCCCTGGCAGGCTTTTGGTGTACACCATCAGGAGGAGGAAAGAGAGAGCAGAAAAAAGAGAAACTTTTTGGAAAAGTCTCCACCAGCTGGAGTCATGCCTAGCACAAAGGAAGGTGGTTGTTGGAGGCCAATCATCTTTACCCCAGGATATCGCTGCAGGAGTTCCTCAGGGCAGTCTCCCAGGCCCAACCATCTTCAGCTGCTTCATTAATGATCTTCCCTCCATCATAAGGTCAGAAGTGGGGATGTTCACTGATGATTGCATAATATTCAGTTCCATTTGCTGCAACTCAGATAATGAAGCAGTCCGTGCCCGCATGCAGCAAGACCTGGACAACATTCGGGCTTGTGCTGATAAGTGGCAAGTAACATTCTCGCCCCACAAGTGGCAGGCAATGACTATCTCCAACAAAGTGAGTGTCTAACCACTGCTTCTTGACATTCAATGGCATTACCATTGCCGAATCCCCCACCATCAACATCCTGGGGTTCACCATTGACCAGAAACTGGACCAGCTACATAAATACTGTGGCAACAAGAGCAGGTCAGAGGCTGGGTATTCTGCAGCGAGTGTCTCCCCTCCTGACTCCCCAAAGCCTTTCCACCATCTACAAGGCACAAGTAAGGATTCTGATGGAATACTTTCCACTTGCCTGGATGCGTGCAGCTCCAACAACACTCAAGAAGCTCAACACCATCCAGGACAAAGCAGCCCGCTTGATTGGCACCCCATCCACCACCTTAAAAATCCCTCCCTCCACCACCGGCGCACCATGGCTGCAGTGTGTACCATCTACAAGATGCACTGCAGCAACTCGCCAAGACTTCTTCGACAGCACTTCCCATACCCACGACCTCTACCATCTAAAAGGACAAGGGCAGCAGGCGCATGGGAACACCACCACCTCCAAGTCCCACATCATCCTGACTTGGAAACATATTGCCGTTCCTTCATCGTCGCTGGGTCAAAATCCTGGAACTCCCTCCCTAACTGCACGATGGGAGTACCTTCACCACACAGACTTCAGCGGTTCAAGAAGGCAGCTCACCACCACCTTCTTGAGGGCAATTAGGAATGGGCAATAAATGCTGGCCTTGCCAGTGATTCCCACATCCCATGAACAAATATATTTAAAAAAAATTAGTGAGCTCCTAATCTTGGTCAAATCTTTGAAGATGGATTGGAGACTTGGTGTTCCCTTTTATAGGAAGAAATATTGCCAAGTGAATCTAGCAGCTACTTGTGGAGTGCCAGAAACATGGGAACATGTTGCCCAGCTGTCCATGACCTGATCTGGGTGCTGATGAGTGGCTAAACTTAAAGGAAAAATGTTCTTTTTAAATGTATCATTTAGCTCCTTTAATTACAGCGCTTGATTTTCTTTTCATTCTACAATTAACGTTCAGAGGCATATTTTTGTGTTTTTCCTTCATAAAACTAATCTAAATTCAGCAATCAACCTGCTTCTGATGACTCTATCCAGCCAGACTATAATTGCATATATGCATACCAAAATTATTTTAAAATTGTTTTTCCTCTTGGCATTTCTAGCTTTCCTCTGGGAAGATGCATAGTTCTTTTAGTTTCCATTCTCCGTCTGGCTGGATATGGGTTGAAATGGTGCTTCCCACAAATGATTAACTTTATTTCAAAAATATGCAATACTTTATTCTGTGCTGTAATTCTGATTTTAAGAAGCCAGAAAAAATATTTCTGTCCAAGTACTTTCCTTCCTCTCTTCTGTAGCTAATTTATTTTTGACATTAAGATGCTTTGGATTTACAATTATTACTGGATTGTAGAGGAAGTCTGTGTGCTCTTTTCACAGTCTGTGCTGAATTAGCTTGTCTTGGACAGAACAGCGGTAGGGATGCTGCGCTTAAGCCTTAGCACCCCTGGGCTGGATAAAAAATACAGCTTGGGTTCTAACTCCTGTTTGCCATCCAGTGACCAATATTGAAAAGTGCGAATGTGTAGTAATCAGGTGAGAATACAGTCCGGTTTCATGCTGGAGCCCCACAAGGTCAAAGCCTGCCAGCACTCCCTGCTTCAGGCTACTCATGAAGAACTACAACTTGGGCAATCTGTGGGAGAGCTGCTGACTGTGACAGACCTGAAGATCTGTCTTGTTTCAGATCGTATATTAAAATGTCTTGTCTGTCTTTCTGAGATAATTGCCTATAGCGGTAGATGATAAATACTCAAAGCCAACTGGTATATTAGCACACACTTCAAAGATAATTGTCTAACCTTTGTTTTTTGCATTGCTTAACGTGTTGTAAGACAAAGTCCATCCAGGCGCAAGAAATAATGACTTGTGCTTCCTTCCATGCTTTTGGCAATGGTCCTTTCAGGGTGCTGCATGGAAAACTCTGAGCTTTGTCCTGAAAGTGTGATAATTGCTCGTTAGCATAGAATCATAGAATGGTTACAGCACAGCAGGAGGCCATTCAGCCCGTCAAGCCCGTGCTGGCTCTCCGAGAGCACTTCAGCTAAACCCACTCCCCTGTCCTTTCCCCTGAGCCCTGCAAATATGTTTCCTTCAAGTACTTAACCAATTCCCTTTTGGAAGTTACAGTTGAAGCTGCCTCCACCACGCTTTTGAGGCAGTGCATTCCATATCCTAACCACTCGCTGCGTAAAAAAGTTTTTCTTCCTGTCGCCTTTGGTTCTTCTGCCAGTCACCTTAAATCTGTGTCCTTTGGTTCTCGACCTTTCCGCCAATGGGAACAGTTTGTCTCTACTCTATAGACCCCTCATGATTTTGAGCACCTATCAAATCCCCTCTCAACCTTCTCTGCTCTAAGGAGAACAGCACCAGCTTCTCCTGTCTATCCACGTAACTGAAGTCCCTCACTCCTGGAACCATTCTCATAAATCTTTTCTGCACCCTCTGTAAGGCCTTCACATCCTTCCTGAAGTGCGGTGCCCAGAATTGGACACAATACCCCAGTTAAGGTCGGATCAGTGTTTTATGAAGGTTCATCATAACCTCCTTGCTTTTGTACTCTATGCCTCTATTTATGAAGCCCAGGATCCCGTAAGCTTTTTTAACCACTTTCTCAACCTGCTGTGCCATCTTCAATGATTTGTGCACATGTACCCCCAGGTCTCTCTGTTCATACACCCCTTTTAGAATTGTACCCTTTAGTTTATATTGCCTCTCCTCATTCTTCCTACCAAAATGTATCACTTCGCACTTGCTGCCCAGCACATCTGCTGGGGTCTAACTCAACAAACATATTTCTGTATCTCGCCCACCACTACATGCTTGGACTGTGCTAGTGGATTAACAATCACCACTCCTCTAGTTCCCTCCAGAATGTACCCTCATTCACGAACAAGGCCCTTTCCATCCACAACCTTGTGGATGATTGCATTGACATCCTGGCTTTGACTGAAGCTTGGCTTGTAGGTGGTAACACCTTGTCCCTTATTGAAACCTCTCTGCTTGGCTATAATTTCCACCACCTTCCCCACCCAAGCAGTTGCAGTGGTGGTCTGGCCCTTATCACCAAGTAACGCCTTGGTTTCTTCCTCTACTCCTCTGGTACCTTCTCGCCCTTTGAACACCTTGCTGTTAAAATCATCATTGTCCACCGCACTCCTTACCGAAGCCCCACCCTGAGTTTCACACAAGCATATTCCCCCTCCTTTCCTCCCCCACTTCTGCACTGATTGGCTTCTCATCCTCTGTAATTTCAATCTCTGTCTCAACTTCCTATGGTCTCTGAATTCATTGCCCTTCTGGCCTGCCTAAACTTCTGGCCTACCTAAATGCTCTCCTACTTCTATTCCTAGCCAGCCGCTCAACCCTGCCATCTCCTATGGCCTCAATACTCCCATGCTGTCTATCATTGACAAGGCCCTCTCCGACCACTTCCTTGCATCCCTCACCATTCCCCTTCCAACTCCATTTTCTTTTGCACCTGCGCACTCTTTCCTCAAGTCACTTAAAAATGCACTTTCAAGCTCCCAATTGCTTACCCTTTGGCCCTCCATTCGCCACAATACTTCTGCATCCCTCGCCTCCATCTCTGATGCCCTTGTCCCGAGCAAAACCTTTACTCTCTCCCAGCCCGGTTATTCGTCCTGCTTTGGTTTCCATCTTTGCTCCCTCAAATCCAAGGTATGCAGACCTGAACATATCTTAGGCTCAAGTTGTTGGCTAGCCATCATCAGATCTGGCTGGAACACATCAAGTGCTATCAGGCCTCGCTCTTCTCTGCCAAAACCACCCATTACTCCAGGATCACCCTGTAGAGCAAAGCTAACACCTGTCTCACCTTCACCCGTGGCCCTATTTCCATTAAATGGCTGACCACACAACCTCCCTTCTTGGACCCATGCTGGGTGACATTTCTTTGACCAAGTTTTTGGTCCCCCCCTGCTAATCTTTCCTTTCTTGGCTCATTGTCCATTTTTTTGATTATGCATGCTTCAGTTGCTACGGCATTTGTCTGGCTGCTCCATGCATTGGGCAGGGATATCTCCGTAATCATGTTCAAGCATCTTTTCAAAAAATCTATGGAAGTCCGGGTTCTCCAAACGTTCTTGCATATTATTGGATTTGAAATGCTATCTGAAGAAGATATTTAAACTCTTAGGGCGGAATTTTTCGGGGTCCGTGCGGGCACGATCACAGGCGGGTTGGGTGGGAAAGTTGAAATTTCTCGCAGCAGCTCGGGAACCTGCTGTCATCCCGCCCCCACGCGCCTTTCCCTCGGCAGCGACCCGACTGGCAGAGGCGGGCAACCCAATTTAAAGGATTATTAGCTTGTTCTCAGACTCTTAGTCTTGTTAACCTTACCTTTCCAATTTCACTGGATGCCCACGGTCCTCACGCTGCTCGGGGACCAAGTCTGTCAGCCTGAGGCAGAAGTTGAGTGGCAATTGATCCAGCTGATTAGTTGACAGCATCAAATGTAGTTTAAAAGCTGCCACCTGACAGCTGACCACTTTCCTCAGGCAGAAGCTGTTGCTCAGTCCATTTCCAGCACAGATTCTACAGGCTGCAAGTCTTTCCAGCAAAATCTCCATCCAGTGTCACCTCATTGGCAGAACCTCTCTCACCATTGACAGATTGCTTCTGTCATTTCTATTTCACCTGCCATGTATTCCATCAAGATGGGTGCTGTTTTTACTGTCTCACCCTGGTCCTCAGAATCTGACTACGATGAGCCCTAACACCAACAGCACCACCACCAACAACAACAACACCACCATCCTTCCCTGCAATCACCTTATGCTGTACACGACAGAGGGCATCAGCATCCGAGCACCTTGCTGCCAGGGATGGCCTCTTCACGGTCAGATTTACTTAACTTTATGCTATACACCCATATGGATGTCACATGATGCGCCAGGTCGGCACCACCCCAAACCAACATCATAAAGCATCCCTACAATAACCAAGCCATTCATTTCACACCACCATTGCAGGAGGTACCATTATGTGTCACCATTCACTGCAACTCATTAAGCCACTTCCAAAGGTGCACACAAATCTGTCCCAAAATCGGAGAGTGTTGAAAATAAAGATTTTTATGTTTGACAGCACATTAATGGAAACTTTACATAAGCATTGGATAAAACACCACTGTGGCTACCCTTGTGTGTCATCTTTCTCTTCTGCGTGCTTCTACGCGGTGCTACCCCTGTGGCTTCAGCAGAGGTAGAGGTAGCCTCCTCACTTCCCTGCTAGCAGGGAGCTGGAGAACACCTTGCTGCACATCAGGGGGGCCATGAGGACCCACGTCTATGCTGGCATCCCTCCTAGAGAGAGTTCTATGAGCCTCTGCCATCGATTCTCCATAGATAACCATCTAATTTTCATAGAGACCATGTGCTCCTGTGAGTGGCGCATTAGCTGCTCCATGTAAGTGGCTATCCTATCCATGGAGGAGCCTACAGTCGCCATTGTCTGCGACATGGTGGTGCTCATGTTGGAGATGGACTCCTCCATTCTCTGAATATTTGCAGACATCACGCTCGCAAAGCCTGTCGGAGCCCCCCTGCACTTTTTCCTGCACCTCCAGGATCACCCTCTTTCTGGATGGCCCCCAAGGTTCAGCGTCTGCATGCAGCTGAGCTGAGCAGAGCTAGGAGCGTCTTGCACCTTCCGGCGAGGACTCTCCGCCATCTGCTCTTGCTCACTTGTAAGTTGTGAGACACCAGGTGACAACATAATTGAGAAGGACAAGTATCACGAAAACCAGGTTAATAGATTGGAGAAAAGCTGATTTTATGGGGCTGAGAATAGAACTTGGGGGGAAAAAATGGGCAACAATATTGACAAACAACGATGTAGAACAGCAATGGAAAACATTTAAAACGGTGTTCAACAGAGTACCGGAAAAATATATTCCACTGAAAGGAAAGAACAAACTAAACAATAATAAGAACATAAGAAATAGGAGCAGGAGTAGGCCAATCGGCCCCTCAAGCCTGCTCCACCATTCAATAAGATCATGGCTGATCTGATCCTAACCGCCAATCCACTATCATAGAACCATCTCCTGAATCTAACAGAATTAGACACACGAAATAGGAGCAGGATCAGGCTACACGGCCCCTGGGCCCGCTCCGCTACCCACAGGGCCATGACCGATCCGAACCTAGACTCCTGTCCAAATTCCTGCCCGCTCCCCGTAACCCTTAATTCCCTTTACTTCTAGGAAACTGTCTATTTCTGTTTTAAATTTATGTAATGATGTAGCTTCTACAGCTTTTTGGGGCAGCATATTCCATGGACCTACCACCCTCTGAGTGAAGTAGTTCCTCCTCATCTCAGTTTTGAAAGAGCAGCCCCTTATTCTAAGACTATGCTCCCTAGTTCTAGTTTCACCCATCATCGGGAACATCTTCCCCGCATCCACCCGATCCGACCCCTTCACAATCTTATATGTTTCAATAAGATCGCCTCTCATTCTTCTGAACTCCAATGAGTAGAGTCCCAATCTACTCAACCTCTCCTCATATGTCCATCCCCTCATCCCCGGGATTAACCGAGTGAACCTTCTTTGTACTGACTCGACACCAAAACTGCACGCAGTATTCCAGGTGCGGCCTCACCAATACCTTGTACAACTGAAGCAATACCTCCCTATTTTTATATTCTATCCCCCTAGCAATGAAAGCCAACATTCCATTGGCCTTCTTAATCACTTGCTGCACCTGCATACTAACCTTTTGAGTTTCGTGCACCAGGACCCCCAGATCCCTTTGTACTTCAGTACTTTCCAGTTTCTTGCCATTAAGATAATAACTTGCTCTACGATTTTTCCTGCCAAAGTGCATAACCTCACACTTTCCAGTATTGTATTCCATCTGCCAAATCTCTGCCCACTTACTTAGCCTGTCGATGTCCCCTTGCAGGTTTTTTATGTCCTCCTCACTCACTACTTTCCCTCCCATCTTAGTATCATCTGCAAACTTTGATATGTTACACTCGGTCCCCTCCTCCAAATCGTTAATATAGATTGTAAAGAGTTGGGGACCCAGCACTGACCCCTGCGGAACACCACTAGTTACTGATTGCCAGTCTGAGAATGAACCATTTATCCCAACTCTCTGCCTTCTGTTAGATAGCCAATCCTCTATCCATGCCAGAATATTACCCCCAATCCCATGATTTTTTATCTTAAGCAATAATCTTTTGTGTGGCACCTTGTCAAATGCCTTTTGGAAGTCTAAATACACTACGTCCACTGGTTCCCCTTTATCCACCCTATACGTTACTTCCTCAAAGAACTCCAGCAAATTTGTCAAACATGACTTCCCCCTTCATAAAACCATGCTGACTTTGTCCTATTAAATTATGATTATCCAAATGTCCTGTTACTGTCTCCTTAATAATGGACTCCAAAATTTTACCTACCACAGATGTTAGGCTAACCGGTCTATAGTTTCCAGCCTTCTGTCTACTGCCCTTTTTAAATAAGGGTGTTACAATAGCAGTTTTCCAGTCTGCCGGGACCTTTGCCGAGTCCAGGGAGTTTTGGAAAATTATTACCAATGCATCCACAATCCCTACCGCCACTTCCCTCAAGACCCTAGGATGTAAGCCATCAGGTCCAGGTGATTTATCCGCCTCGAGTCCCATTATTTTACCGAGTACCACTTCCTTAGTGATTTTGATTGTGTTTAGCTCCTCCCCCCCCTTTAGCCCCCTGTTTGTCCAGTGTTGGGATATTCTTTGTGTCTTCTACTGTAAAAACTGATGTAAAATATTCATTCAGTGTTTTTGCCATCTCCACATTTCCCACCATTAATTTCCCGGTCTCACCCTCTAAGGGACCAACATTTACTTTAGCCACCCTTTTTCTTTTTATATAACTATAAAAACTCTTACTATCTGTTTTTATATTTTTTGCTAATTTACTTTCATAATCTATCTTCCCTTTCTTAATCAATCTTTTTGTTATTTTTTGCTGTCTTTTAAAGTTTTCCCAATCCTCTATCCTCCCACTAGACTCTATGGATGAATAAAGCCATAAGGGAACAATTGAGGGTAAGGAAAGAGGCATACATTAAGTACATAGACAGCAGGGGAGTGCATGATAAGAGAGAATACGAAAGGATTAGAAGAGAAGTCAAAAAAACAATTAGGGTGGCAAAGAGGAACTAGGAAATTAAATTATCAAGGAACATAAAACAAAATAGTAAAAAAATTTATAGGCCCATCAATTAAAAAAAGGAAGGTTGGGATGGAAATAGGGCCATTAAGGGATAGACAGGATAATACCACAGGTAACGATAGAGAGATGGCAGAAATATTAAATCATTATTTTGCTTCAGTATTTACCAGGGAGATAGAACAGGTGGACATGACATTTGATGAGATTAGCAATGAGATAAGTGCATTTAAAATTAAAAAGGGGATATATTAAATAAACTAATCAAATTCAAAGAGGATAAAACCCCTGGTCCGGATGGATTGCATCCATGCATTTTAAAAGAATCTAGGGAAGAGATAGCAGAGGCATTACTACACATATTTAATAATTTGTTAGAAAAAGGTATAGTGCCAGAGGACTGGTGGATAGCTAACGTAATACCGATATTTAAGAAGGGTGATGGAACATTTCCAGGGAATTATAGACCAGTCAGCTTAACATCGGTGGTAGGAAAAATAATGGAATCCCTACTAAAGGAGAAAATGGAAGAACATCTAGAAACCAACAATATAATAATGAATAGTCAACATGGATTTCAAAAGGGAAAGTCTTGCTTGACCAACCTTATTGAATTCTTTGAAGAGGTAACCGAGAGTAGACCATGGTAATGCAGTAGATGTAATTTATCTGGATTTTCAAAACTCGATCGATAAGGTACCCCATAATAGACTGATGAACAAGGTTAGAGAATATGGAGTCCGGGGACAAGTAGCAGAATGAATTGCCAGCTGGCTTCAAGACAGAAAGCAGAAGGTGGGTAGTGGTGTTCCACAAGGATCAGTGCTGGGACCACTGCTGTTCACAATTTACATTAACGATTTAGACTTTGGAATCAAAAACACAATTTCTAAATTTACGGATGACACCAAATTGGTGGGGGGGGATAGCCAATACTGAGGAGGACTGCAACAAATTACAGGAGGACATTAATAAACTTGCAGAATAGGCAAATAGTTTGTAAATGAGGTTCAACACAGATAAATGTAAGGTATTACATTTTGGTAGGATGAATAGGGAGGTCACGTCTCCTTTGGAGGGTGCAAGACTAGGTGGAGTAGAGGAACCAAAGGGATCTTGGAGTACAAATACACAAATCACTAAAAGTTGCGACACAGGTTAGCAATGCCATTAAAAAAAGCAAACCAAGCACTAGGGTTTATTTCTAGAGGTATAGAATTGAAAAGTAGGGAAGTTATGCTTAAAAAAGGCTGAGGGTGACCTAATAGAGGTCTTTAAAATTATGAAAGGTTTTGATAGAGTGGATACAGAGAGAATATTTCCACTTGTGGGGAAGAGAATAACTGGAGGTCATCAATATAAGAGGTCGCCAAGAAATCCAATAGAGAATTCAGAAGAAACTTCTTTATCCAAAGAATGGTGAGAATGTGGAACTCGTTACCACAGGGAGTGGTTGAAGCGAGCAGTGTAGATGCATTTAAAGGGAGGCTAGACAGGCATATAAGGGAAAAGGAAATAGAGGGTTATATTGATGGATTTAGATGAGTAAAGATGGGAGGAGGCTTGTATGGAGCATAAACGCCAGCATGGACTGGTTGGGCCAAAAGGCCTGTTCCTGTGCCGTATATGCTATGTAATGTAAACACTATTCTGTGTCGCGTGGGACCCACCGTGGTGTGCGTATCTGTGCTGGTTGCGCTTATGTCTGGTGACTGCCCTTAGAGGACAGTCAGGGTGGGGGTGGGGGGGGGGGGGGAGCGCGGTGAGGTATCTCTTGATGGTCCTGTGGGAGAGTAAAGCAATGAGTTAGATATGCTATATGAAGAATGGGTACAGATACCATTATGCACATGATGACCATTCAATGGCTGCTGACATCAGTCCCCATATGAGTGACTGATGTACGCCATGTAGTTGTATGATATGTAATTCTGTCACCAGGTTGCTGAGATGTCCCCCTCTCGTCGTCTCCCACCTCCAGCTGCTCGGCCACTCCAGATATTTCTAAAGCAGCCTCCTCTGCTGTTGTAAGGTTTGCAAATGATGGAGGGCCACTGCCGGTTCTCTCCCTTTCTTATTTTGGGCTGTTTTTTCCTGCAAGGATGGAAAAAAGGGAAGGTTGAGTGAGAGTGATGGAATGAGTGTAACAAATGGATGGGTTATATCTTTAGAGGGAGACTATAATGGAGTGGGGTGCCAAAGCCAAGTGGCCTCCTTGTGTGTTGTTACATGTTATGATTGCAATAATTTGAAGGTGAGTGTGAGGGGTGGTTAGTCAGATTGGGATGTGATAATGTTGATAGAGAGAGGCGGGGATGGGTGGACGCGCAAGGTATGTTGGTGTGAGTAAGGATATGCAGGAGTAGGGTTGGGAAGGCAGAGTGATGGGGATGTGATGAGAGGCACAGCAGGATGAAGGTGAGTGTGGCTTTGCACTCACATTTCCTGATCAAATGAGATCATGGAAAGGTTTGTGGCACTGCACCCAGGTCCTCCTAACCCACATCCCTGCTGTTGACCTCCTGCAATCTCCAACCAGGTTGTTTCGGTCTCTTGGGGAGGTCTCTTCCACCCATTGGAAGGGAAGAGAACCTCCCTGCATGCTCTGACTCCCTCCACAAGCATATGGAGGGAGTCATGGGAGAGCCTGGGTGCAGCCCTCTGCCTCTGTGCAGTCATCGTCAGTGTTTGAAGCATTCCAATGCTGTAGTACACTGACAGCACTGTTATATTAACCTTCAAATGTAATGTGGCCATGGCCCCTTTAAATATCCTGGCTGAAAACGTGTCATGGATGACGTCAGCAGACCCGCACCATTTAATTTGGCCGGGTAACTCGCAGGGTGGGCTTAATAGGCCCTATTGACGTTAAGTCATTTTGTGCAGCTGGATGGAGCCAGCAACGGGGTCGCGATCCACCATGGCCACCGCCCGTACCGCAGCCGCCCAGGTAGGGAAAATTCCAGCCGTATGGACTGATTTAGTCGTTGTTCTTTTATAAGAATGGTGGTGGACAATTAAACAACTAATGGGAGGAGGAGGCTCCATAAATATCCCCATCCTTAATGATGGTGGAGCCCAGCACGCGAGTGTAAAAGATGAGGCTGAAGTGTTCGCAGCCATCTTCAGCCAGAAGTGCCGAGTGGATGATCCATATCGGCCTTTTCCTGAGGTCCCCACTATCACAGAAGCCAGTCTTCAGCCAGCTTGATTCACTCCACGTGATACCAAGAAACGGCTGAGCGTACTGGATTCAGCAAAGGCTATGGGCCCCGACAACATCCCGGCTGTCATGCTGAAGACTTGTGCTCCAGAACTAGCCACGCCTGTAGCCAAGCTATTCCAAGTACAGCTACAACACTGGTATCTACCAGACAATGTGGAAAACTGACCAGGGCGGACACGTGGCAGATGAAATTTAACGCAGAAAAGTGCAAAGTGATATATTTTGGAATGAGGAGAGGACATATAAACTAAATGGTACAATCCTAAAGGGGGTGCATGAACAGAGAGACCTAGGGGTATGTGTGCATAAATCATTGAAGGTGGCAGGGCAGGTTGAGAAAGCAGTTAAAAAGGCTTACGGGATCCTGGGCTTCATAAATGGAGGTATAGAGTACAAAAGTGTGGAAATTATGACGAACCTGAACAAAACACTGGTTCGGCCCTAACTGGAGTACTGTGTCCAATTCTGGGCACCACACTTTAGGAAGCATGTGAAGGACTTCGAGAAGGTGCAGAAAATTTATGAGAATGATTCCAGGAATGAGGGACTTCAGTTATGTTAGACTGGAGAATCTGGGGTTGTTCTCCTTGGAGCAGAGAAGATTGAGAGGAGACTTGATAGAGGTGTTCAAAATCATGAGGGGTCTGGACAGAGTAGATAGAGAAAAACTTCCCATTGGCAGAAGGGTCAAGAGCCATAGGACACCGATTTAAGGTGATTGGCAAAAGAACCAAAGGCGATGTAAGAAAAACTTTTTTACGTAGCGAGTGGCTAAGATCTGGAATGCACTGCTTGAAAGGGTGGTGGAGGCAGACTCAATCTTATCTTTCAAAAGGGAGTGGGATAAGTATCTGAAGGAAAATAATTTGCAGGGCTACAGGGAAAGGGCAGGGGAGTGGGTCTAGCTGAGAGCTGGCACGGGCCGAATGGCCGCCTTCCGTGCTGTAACCATTCTATGATTCTAGATACGTCCTGTCTACAAAAAGCAGGACAAATCCAATCTGGCCAAATTACCACCCCAATCAGTCTACTCTCAATCATCAGCAGATGATCTGGACGAGGGAATTGGATGTAATATCTCCAAATTTGCAGCCGACACAAAGCTGGGTGGGAGGGTATGCTGTGAGGAGGATGTTGTGAAACTCCAGTACGATTTGGACAGGTTGGGTGATTGGGCAGAAACATGGCAAATGCACTATAATGTGGATAAATGTGAGGTTATCCACTTTGGTGGCAAAAACAGGAAGGCAATAGATTGGGAGAAGGGGAAGTGCAAAGAGACCTGGGTGTTCTTGTGCACCAGTCGCTGAAGGTAAGCATGCAGGTGCAGCAGGCGGTTAAGAAGGCAAATGGTATGTTGGCCTTCGTAGCAAGAGGGTTCGAGTACAGGAACAAGGATGTCTTGCTGCAGTTGTACAAGGCCTTGGTGAGACCGCACCTTGAGTATTGTGTGCAGTTTTGGTCGCCTTACCTGAGGAAGGACGTTCTTGCCATGGAAGGAGTGCAGCGAAGATTCACCAGGCTGATACCTGGGATGGCAGGAATGACGTATGAGGAGAGATTGTGTCGATTGGGCTTATACTCACTGGAGTTTAGAAGATTGAGAGGGGATCTCATCGAAACCTCTAAAATTCTGTCAGGCCTGGACAGACTAGATGCAGGAAGGATGTTTCTGATGGCCGGGGAGTCCGGAACCAGGGGTGATAGTCTAAGGATAAGGGGTAAGCCATTTAGGACTGAAATGAGGAGGAATTTCTTCACCCAGAGAGTGGTGAACCTGTGGAATTCTCTGCCACAGAGGGCGGTGAAGGCCAGTTCATTAAATATATTCAAGAAGGAGTTGGATATATTTCTTAAGGCTAAAGGGATCAAGGGATATGGGGAGAAGGCAGGGACAGGGTACTGAATTTGGATGATCAGCCATGATCTCATTGAATGGCGGAGCAGGCTCGAAGGGCCGAATGGCCTACTCCTGCTCCTATCTTCTATGTTTCTATGATGGAACATGTCATCGACAGTGCTATCAAGCGGTACTTACTCACCAATAATCTGCTCACCGATGCTCAGTTTGGATTCCGCCAGGACCACTCGGCTCCAGATCTCATTACAGCCTTGGTCAAAATATGGACAAAAGACCTGAATTCCAAAGGTGAGGTGAGAATGACTGCCCTTGGCATCAAGGCAGTTTTTGAGCGAGTGTGGCATCAAGGAGCCCTAGTAAAATTGAAGTCAATTGGAATCCGGGGGAAAACTCTCCACTGGCTGGAGTCATACCTAGCACAAAGGAAGATGGTTGTGGTTGTTGCAGGTCAATCATCTCAGTCCCAGGACATTGCTGCAGGAGTTTCTGAGGGCAGTGTCCTAGGCCCAACCATCTTCAGCTGCTTCATCAATGACCTTCCCTCCATCATAAAGTCAGAAGTGGGGATGTTCGCTGATGATTGCATAGTGTTCAGTTCCATTCGCAACTCCTCAGATAATGAAGCAGTCCATGCCCGACTGCAACAAGACCTGGATGACATTCAGACTTGGGCTGATAAGTGGCAAGTAACATTCGCACCAGACAAGTGCCAGGCACTGACTATCTCCAACAAGTGAGTGTCTAACCAATGCCCCTTGACATTCAGCAGCATTACCATCACCGAATCCCCCACCATCAACATCCTGGGGGCGTCACCATTGACCAGAAACTTAACTGGACCAGCCGCATAAATACTGTGACTACAAGAGCAGGTCAGAGGCTGGATATTCTGCGGCGAGTGTTTCACCTCCTGACTCCCCAAAGCCTTTCCACCATCTACAAGGCACAAGTCAGGAGCGTGATGGAATACTCTCCACTTGCCTGGATGCGTGCAGCTCCAACAACACTCAAGAAGCTCGACCCCATCCAGGACAAAGCAGCCCTCTTGATTGGCACCCCATCCTCCACCTTAAACATTCACTCCCTCCACCACAGGCGCACCGTGGCTGCAGTGTGTACCATCTACAAGATGCACTGCACCAACTCACCAAGGCTCCTTCGGCAGCACCTCCCAAACCCGCGGCCTCTACCACCTAAAAGGACAAGGGCAGCAGGCACATGGGAACACCATTACCTGCAAGTTCCCCGCAAGTTACACACCATCCTGACTTGGAAATATATCGCCGTTCCTTCATCGTCGCTGGGTCAAAATCCTGGAACTCCCTGCCTAACAGCACTGTGGGATTACCTTCACCACATGGACTGCAGCAGTTCAAGGTGGCTCACCACCACCTTCTCGAGGGCAATTAGGGATGGGCCATAAATGCTGGCCCTGCAGTGATGCCCACATCCCAGGAACGAATAAAAAGAAATAATATTTATACTGCTTATTTCTTCTATAATCATTTTTCTTGTAAATAAATTTCACTTAGTTTTAGCCTGAACACAACTAGTGGTGTTTTTCTGTTTTTTAACAGGCGATCACTGAGGGCAACTCACACAATCTTCAGTTCAGAATAATGAAGTACAAAGGGTTATTTGTTACAAGTTCTGAACCAAATTATTCCCGTTCATGTAAGAGGACTAGTTTCAATATATAGGAGAGGGGGATCTATTTTGGGAACCTGCATTTTTACCTTGAACCCCAGTTTAAAAACTTGGGACAGACCTTGAATTGTAATGGAAATACAAATACCAGGTGATTCTATATTTGCGCGAGGTACAATAGAATGGGATGGAGGGGAGGGGGAGAATCATACCTCTGATATTAGTCAAGCTTGGGGTCGCTGATATAGTATCAAATTATATGCAGCTTTGTGCTTATCACTTCCTCACAGTAAGGACTGATTTGGCTCAAATGAAGCTCATTTTGCATACCTAGCAGAGGAAAATATTCACTGCATCATGTCTAGACTGGATTTGAACCCAGGTTGAAGAAGCGAAGGATAGGAGTTGAATTTTTAGCTTCAGAATCCATTTTTCAACCTCTTGCTCGCAAATCAGAATCCTAGAACTAGGTGACCTTTTCAATTTGCTCAGAATTAATTTTAAGACTGGCAGGGACTGGATAGTATTATGATCGTCCTTGAAAACTTGATACTCAGGGTATGTGAGATAAGAGCCCTGCAAACATCCTTAGCCTGAGACTAAAGCCTGTTCAGAAGCTTGTTATGAAAAAAACTGGGTCAAACAAAAGCCCACCCATGGTTTGTTTATTGTCTTTAAATTTAGTTGAGGCTTCTTGTATTTTGCTGCATAACAAACATTTGTGACTAACTGCAGCACATTGTCCAGTTCCTAACTTTCCATGTTGGTATATAAGACATCATTTGAATTTTATATCCTCTAAGAAGTAGTCCCATTTTTAAAAATCCAGGATCTCCTAACTCTGTTAGGGAAAGATATTTCAGCGTGAACCACTGAAGGGATTGTGTAGAAAGGACCAATGATTTCAGGAAATCCTCCCAGATCATTCTGCCAGCGCATTTCACACTTCATCTAGAGCCATCCTTTGTCTCTTTACTACCATCTATTACCATCTCGTCTCTTGCCTTGAATATCTCTTAATGTCTCCTCACCACTCCCAGACTTTCCTTTTTGTTCTTTCATCCCTTCCCCCATTTCCCAGCCCTCTAACTTGCTTCTTAATCTGTTTCATTTCCTGCTTTTTTTTCTCAGTCCTGACGAAGGGTCTTCGATCTGAAACGTTGACTCTCTTTCTCTCTCCACAGATGTTGCCTGGCCTGCTGAGTGTTTCTCCCAGATTTTTGTTGCCTGCAGACAACAAAATGTTAGGTTTCCAAATCTCTAACCAGTATATTGTACATTTGATCAGGGCTTATTGCTCTGTGTTAACAATTAACAGGCCTTGAAGCATCTGGTGGCATTAAAGGGTATTCTACTGGAACAGCAGCCATTTCATGGGCTCAATTATGTTGCATTAGGTGTTCAGCAAATTGGGAAAACAGCTACATGGAGTTCTTGAAGCACTCTCAGACATTATTGTCATGACTTTATGGCAAAAGCTGGCAGTTTGACAGGGTTTGCTACCATCAGCCTTGGCATGCTACAAACGGATTCTCTTGCTTGCGAAGAGATTACGCATGATATTTGAAGTCCAATGAACAAAGAAAGATTTCTGGCCTGTGGCATACAATATTTGCAGGAAAGCTAAATGCAATGGCCCGTATTTTCCAATGCCTATGGGTGTGTACGAGGCGTGTACACACCCGTAGGGACATTGCATGCCTGAAGCCGGCATTGCTGAAGCGCAGGTGTTAAAAACTGTTGTGTATGTACCTTTTAAGAGAAGAACTGATTCTATACTGCAGTACCGGCAGTGACCACCCCTGTATATAAAGCCATAGCAGGCTTCTGTACGTCAGTCTTAAGTTACCCTCTGTTCAGTAAATACCTGTTATTATTGTTCTCCTGCAGTCCGTGTATTATTTATACTCTGACACTACATTGGCGACAAACAGGTTCGAACTCACCTGCAGTACTGCATCACCTCATGGGGATCTTTCCCTGAGAAGAAGCTTTTGGAGGTCGAAGTCAGAACAACAGGCGTCGACCGCGGGCAACCGCCCAAGGATCCATCGGAGTTCGGAGAGTTGCAGGAGAGGCTGTGGAGAGCTGGGCTTGGCTCCCCAGTCAAGGTGTTCCAGCAAATCGTGCTGGTAGCAGGTAGTGCGCTGACCCTTCCGGACTGCGGCGGGCTCGAGCTCGATCGAGCGGCTCTGCAAAGGGGCCGTGCAGCGTCGTCGGGAGGAAAAGAGAGAGAGAGGGTGGAGCGCACAGGGCACGGTCGGTGCTCAAGAACCGGGCAGCATAGTGAAAATAAAACAAGGGGAAGGAAAAGTGAGACGCGCCAAAGCCGCGGGTCGCCGCCATTACCCTGCAGAACGCTAGGAGCAGCGTGGCAGCAAGGGGAAGAAGGAAAAGCGCGGGAGGTGCCATTTTATTCCATTGGGGGAGAAGGAAAAGCGCGGGAGGCGCCATTTTAGGAGGCGCCATTTTAATCCATTGGTGAAGAAGAAAAAGCGCGGGACGCGCCATTTTAAATCACCCAAGATGCCGAAAAGTGGCAGTATCACTGCTTTCGACAACGAGGTAGAAGACTGGACCACGTATGTGGAAAGAATTGAAGTGTACTGCAAGGCAAATGAGGTGGCTGATGGAAAGAAGGCGTCGGTATTATTAAATTTGATGGGCGCGAGAACGTACAGCCTATTGTGGAATTTAATTACCCCAACTAAACCAATGGAGAAAAGTTTTGAAGAGATTGTCAATATCTTACAGGAACAACTAAACCCTACGCTGCTGCTGATAGCAGAAAGATTCAAGTTCCATAAAAGAAACCAGCACAAAGATGAGAGCAATGCTGACTATCTTACGGAACTACGGAAGTTATCGAAGCACTGCCAGTTCGGAGCAGGACTGGCAGACACCTTACGGGATAAGTTTGCGGGCTCCAGAGTGAAGGAACCCAGAAACGACTACTTTCGGAAAAGGACCTGACGCTAGAACAGGCTTTCAGCGTGGCAGTATCCTACGAAGCAACAGCACGGGGAGCTGCAGAAATACAACAGAATCCACAAGAATACAGCGCTAACGAAATGGCGTATGGAGCAGAAAAGTGCTATCGCTGCGGCAGAACAACCCATGATCAGAAGGACTGCTGGTTTAAGGACAAAGTATGCAGGCAATGTGGGAAAATGGGACACATAGCAAGAGTCTGCAGGTCAGGAAAGAAAACCAACACTACAAGAACTACTAAGGAAAAGTACAAGAAAGTAAAGAAATTGACAGACAGTAGTTCGGAAGATCAGGAGAGTGATAATGGCTCCGGGAGCAGGAGACTAAGTTGTCTGAAGTTAAACAACGTGATCGCAAAGGAGGATCACGGAACGATTTGGGTCACCCTCATGATAGCAGGGTCCCCAGTAAAGATGGAATTGGACACAGGATCAGCCCTAACTGTCATGAATCGACGAGACTATGAGCGGCTATTCTCACACATACCCTTGAAGGACACGTCCATTGTATTGAAGACATACACGGGGCAAAAAGTCTACCCCAGAGGAAAAATAAGGGTGCCAGTTGAATACAACGGCAAGGAAACACAGAAACTGTATCTATACATACTACCAGATGGAGGACCACCATTATTGGGACGTGAATGGATCCGAAAAATACAATTGGATTGGCATTCCATTCAGGCGCTAACTGTGACTGATAAAAAGGATGATGATGTCACACCTGGATGACTGTCAAAAATTCTAACTGACGCGAAAGAGGTGTTCCAACAAGGACTTGGGACTCTAAAAGGAGTAACGGCAATGATAAAAATCGAAGATAACGCAAACCCAAAATTTTTTAAGGCCAGACCGGTACCTTACACGATCCGACCAGCCGTTGAAGCAGAACTGGAGAGTCTGGAGCGTTCGGGTGTGCTGTCCAAGGTGGCCTGGAGCGAGTGGGCCACACCCATCGTTCCTGTAATGAAGAAATCATTGAGCAGCACGCCTGGGGAACCGAAGAAGGTTCGCATCTGTGGGGTCTTTAAGGTAACTGTGAACCCAGTCCTGCACACAGTACAATATCCACTTCCATGGATAGAAGATATTTTCGCCTCACTGGAGGGAAACGCTTTACAAAGATTGATCTGGCCCAAGCGTATCTACAAATGGAGGTGGAAGAAGCATCTAGGAAATATCTCACGATAAACACTCACAAAGGCCTTTACCAGTACAATCGACTGGTATTCGGGGTAGCATCAGCCCCAGCTATTTGGGAGAGGGCGATGGAACAAGTCCTGCAAGGGATCCCGGGGACCCAGTGTTATTTGGACGACATCCTGGTTAAGGGCGAAAATGACAGTGAACACCTTGCCAACCTGGTGCAGGTGCTCACAAGATTACAGGAATATGGGCTACGAACCAACCGCCCCAAATGCGAGTTCTTCAGGAGACAGATCTCGTATTGTGGCCACATGATTGATGAGGAAGGGTTGCATAAGTCGCCGGACAAGATTGAGGCTGTAGTCAAGGCTCCAGCACCGGAAAATGTGTCGCAACTGAGGTCGTTCCTCGGGTTGGTGAACTACTACCATAAGTTCTTGCCGAATTTATCTACAATTCTGCACCCACTGAACGCCCTACTGCAAACTGGAGTAACATGGAAATGGAGTGAGGAGTGTAAGCGTGCCTTTCAGAAATGTAAATGCCTAATCACTTCAAAAGAAGTATTGGCCCACTACAATCCAGCACTACCGATTCGGTTAGCATGTGATGAGTCTCCCTACAGCATCGGAGCGGTGCTGTCACACAAATTCCTTGACGGTTCAGAGAGGCCAATAGCCTTTGCGTCGCGCTCGTTAACCTCAGCCGAGCGTAACTACGCCCAGATTGACAGGGAGGCCCTCAGCCTGGTGTGGGGGGTGAAGAAGTTCAATCACTATCTGCACGGGCAGAAATTCACCCTACTGACTGATCATCAGCCCCTGGTCTCCATTTTTAACCCAAAGAAGGGCGTTCCGGTGATGACGGCGCAACGGCTGCAAAGATGGTCACTTTTTCTAGGGGCACATCAGTACGACATAGAGTACAAGGGTACGAAGCAGCATGGAAAAGCTGATGGGCTGTCGCGTCTACCGTTGCCTACGGTAGAGGAAGCACCTGCAGTGGACCCTGTTGAGATATTCCATGCGACCATAGTCGAATGTCTGCCTGTTACAGACTCAAGTATAGAGAAGGAAACCCGAAATGACCCGACACACTCTCAGGTCTATGATTTGACGGTGAAGGGATGGCCAGCACATGGCGACTCACTGTTGCCAGCATTCTCGCCAAGGAGAGAACAGCTGTCAGTGTGCCGGGGAACCTTGATGTGTGGATCCCGAGTGGTAATTCCACCCAAGTTGAGAGTGCTCAATGAGCTTCATGAGGGTCATCTGGGAGGGGTAAAAATGAAGAGCCTAGCCAGGGCGTTTGTGTGGTGGCCGGGAATCGATAAAGAAATCGAGGATATGACCAAGAGATGCACAGGATGCCAGAAGGTCCAAAACGCTCCACCACAGGCCCCGCTACATCCATGGGAGTGGCCCTCATCTCCATGGCAATGGGTACACATTGAATTTGCTGGTCCATTTATGGACTCAATGTTCCTAATCGCTGTGGACGCCCATTCGAAATGGCCAGAGGTCATCAAAATGTCCTCCACCACCACGGAGAAAACTATTGCAGTCCTACGGACCATCTTCGCCAGGAATGGCTTGCCAGAACAGATTTACTCCGACAATGGGCCACAGTTTGTGTCCAAGGATTTCCGGAGGCTTCTGAGGAATAATGGGGTGAAACATTACACATCTGCCCCATATCATCCAGCCACAAATGGATTGGCTGAGAGGTTTGTTCAGACTTTTAAAAAGGCCATAAAGGCAATGTATAATGACGACATACCACTACAATACAAGGTGGATAATTTCTTGTTTGCTTACCGGAATGCGACACATGCAGTCACCAACCAAGCTCCAGCCGTAATGCTCTTCAACCGAAGGCTAAGATGTCGCCTGGATTTGCTCAAACCAAACATAAGACGAGATGTTGAGGATAAGCAATTCCAGCACAAAAATGAGAAGCCAACCAGGAGCTTCAAGATAGGGCAACCAGTCTTGGCCCGCGACTACCGAACAGAAAAATGGCAGCCGGGAACGATATGCACACAGCAGGGACCACTAATGTACACAGTGGACGTTGGAGAGAGCATCGTGAGATGCCATGCTGACCAGATTCTAGAGTCACAGGAACAAGCCAAACCCATACCACGAGCAGGTGCACCTGGTAATCAACCCGAAGTACAGATTGCGTCTACCTCAGAAGCAGGGGTATTGGAAGCTGACGAACCAACCAATGACAATGAGCCAGAATCAACTCCGCCGCAAGAACAGGATACTCGAGAAAGGCGCTATCCAGTCAGGATCAGGAAGCCTCCTCAAAGACTGAACTTATAAATGATTATTTCAGTTGATGTATATAGTACAGAGAAAATTGTAATTGTAATTAGTTATTATTTAGTTGTTAAATGAATGTTATGTACTGTTTATCTAAAAGGGGAGGAATTGTTGTGTATGTACCTTTAAGAGAAGAACTGATTCTATACTGCAGTACCGGCAGTGACCACCCCTGTATATGAAGCCACAGCAGACTTCTGTACGTCAGTCTTAAGTTACCCTCTGTTCAGTAAATACCTGTTATTATTGTTCTCCTGCAGTCCATGTATTATTTATAGTCGGACACTACAAAAACAAGCATTTCCGATCTGTCAAGAATCCTTTGGAGAAGGGCCTCTGCGGACGGAGAGTTCTGCTTTTTGCAGAAACTCCGCCCGCTGAAATCACTTAAAAATCTTGCGTCTGCTTTTACCAGCGTAAGAGTTTTAAAAAGTTTTTTTTTAAATTTCACTCATTTATCATTTAAAAATACTTTTTAAAAAGGTAAGTTTATTTTTTAGCCCTGTAAAAAAAACTTCAATTTTTTTCCCCCAAAAATAACATTTCTGTTTAAAATATTGAATTTAATGTAATTTTAACTTATTTTAAAAACGTGATGGTTTTTTAAAAATTTATTTAATGTTTTAGTGTCTTTTTTCAGTGATTCCCATTCATACTTTTGACAGGTCTATCAGTCAAATGTATGAAGGGGGATTCCTTTCTTTGATTGGCTCGCCTGGCCCATGTGATCCCAGGGACACTTGCGAACCACATGCGCCCCTGGGATACGTGGGCCCTGCGCCTTTCAACTGCGGAGAGGCCCAGGATCGGAAAGGTCCGGACCTTGGGAGCCCTCTGGTAAGGGCGTAGATTTTTTCCCGATAGGAGGCATCCGCACGCAGGAAGCTTCTTATCGAGGAGAGTTGCTAGGCATTGTCACAAACCTAGCCATTTTCTTTCCCTTAAAATACACCACATTGTATTAAGTTTTTCAGTGCATTATTGCTACAGATGACCTTCCAGATTTTTTTACTTAATCACAACCCTTGAACTTAAAACAAAATCAGTTCTTCACCCCCCCACCCCGATCTCAAATTCTCTCTCCCTCTGACTCTGGCCTTTTGTACATCCTTCGACCCACCATTTCAGCTGACTAGGCACGAAACTTTGGAACTTTCTCCCTAAACTTCTCCCCTCACCTTCCTCTCCTCCTTTAAGACCACCTTTTAAACCTACTTCTTTGATCAAGAGTTTGGTCACCACTTGCAATCTCTCCTTCTTTAGCTTGGCATTATGTATTTTTTTAATTATGCCTCTGCGAGGCCCCGGGACACTTTTTTGTTCATGAAAGGCACTATATAAATGCAAATTGTTGTTCTAAATGATATGTGTTTGCGGAATATTTAGTGGCTACCTTCGTTAGTCTGGCGACGATAATTCCGCTTATGATTCATGCATGAGTGGTTTTTATAATAACAAGCCTTATTACAGTGACTGATTTGGTCTTCCATTTTATATTAAATGACATGCAAATAATACAACCTGGTTCCCAGGCTCCCACTACCTTGAATGCTCTCCGACCAAAAGAATATCACAGTTCTGGAGTGACCAACTCCCACCCTCCAGGCCCTCTGCTGCATAGCTCTGGACCTCGAATGCTCTGCCTTTACAGGGGACCTGATTCTATTCTTATACTATAATACAACCTTGGCCTGTGCTTATGTAATATGTAGGTTGCACATTTAGTTGAAGCCACATTTTTAGGTGTTTACCCAGCTTTTAATCTTTTCACTCTTTGCGTTTTGTTTATATTACAGTAAGTACTTGGGTCAAATGTTTATCCCGTTCCCTAGACTTGGATGTTTTCATTCTCTGGCCCATGCGTTTCCAAACTGTCTGTTGTTCATATATAGAGATATAAGATTAAGATTTCCTTTTTTCTCACATTTGCTTGACCGCTAAAAATGCTAAAAGAGAGGAATGCTGGGATAGATTGACTTTTTAAATTACTGTAAAACTTTCTAACTGTGTTTGGAATTTATTTGAATTTACTTCTTTTAATCCCTGATAAACAGGATTACAGTTTATATTTTGTAAGCAAGTCTTTTCCAGCCGCAGTCTTATCAAAAAACTTTTTAAGAAAAACTCTAATTTCCTTTTCCCCTGAATCTGCTCTTTCTACACCCCCCACCCAAAATAAATTGGAGTAGAGTTTGATTTGGTAAAAAGCAAACCTATTCTTGCAGTGGTATTGTATTGCTACTGCTCCAATCTTTATATAAAGTTCAATTAATGAATTCACTTTGGCAGTTCAATTTTCCCCAGTTGGCAATAGAAATTGGGAGGACTATGCTAACCAGAGGGTGTGAGGATGATGTAGATGCAACATGTCATCCTTTGATTGATGGACCAAATTCAGCTAATCTTTCAGGGTAAGTAAGGGGGCCACACACACATGCGCACGCGTACGTATGTATGTATGTACGTATGTCTCTTTCAAAGTTCAGCTCTCAGTTGCAAAGGGGAGCATTGGTGATCTAGAGTATATCATATAGCTGCAAAAATGGATTGTAATTAGCAGCAACTTAGATTTCAACAGATTTTTCAGCCATGTTCATGGTAGAAAGCATATTAAAGGTCAGATAGCTCCTTTTAAGGTTCACGTTAGACATAGAACAAAAATTAGGAAGTATTCAAAATTAAACAGGATCTTCACAAATGAAAGTTGTGGTTAAATCCTGGATCCAGTCATTTTGACCCAGGAATCTATAGCACAAGTGGACATTGGTAAAGCATGTTTTAAATCCAAAAAACACACAATTTAATTTAATGTCAGTAAGGGACATATTCTCAAGAAAGTAAGAGTGCAATAAGTGAGTCTGTAATAGTTTTAAGGCCCCTTAAATACAGGAGCTACACATGAACATTGGAGAGTCATGAATGTTATCTTAAGAAAAGGAATGAAGCTAAACATTAAATTTATAAACAAGTTAATCAAACATCGGTAATGAGGAAAAATGTTTGAGCATCATTTGGGATGCTATTAATTCTCATTGAAAGACCAAAGAGACCTTAAAGAGTATATAGATTTGGAAGCATTAGGTCATCATGCCGCAGTAACCTGCTGGAATTCTTTTAGGCGGTAAACTAATGGATATAATTTACTTGGATTTTCAGAAGGCATTTGATGAAGGTTTACATATGTGACTTTTGAAGAAGGTTATGGGTTATGAAATTAATAGCAAATTAGCTAGTTCAGGGCCAGAAGGTTCTGGGTTTGAATCCTGGCAGAGCCATTTAGCCTTTCATCCTTCCGAGATGGTTAAAATGAATCCCATAACATCAGGATGTTGGGAGAAAGCAGCACACTGTGCTTGGTGCTTCCCACGCTGTTACAGTATGAGATTTGGCAATAGAAACAGAGCTATACTACACCCAGTGGGCAATGTGATCAGCACATGAACCTCCATTTGTGCCCGAGTGTGTGTTTGTGTCTTTTTCGCGCGCACACCCTCGCTCTCATAGGAAGCAGAATATGATGAATAGAAAAAGCTCTGTATGGGGGGTCAGTGACTAGTAGACCTTTGCAGGGAACTTTTCTGTGTTCCTTCCTGTTCACACTATTCATAAAGATTGTGGTGGAGCGCGTGTCTTGTAATGTAACAAAATTTGAGAATTACGTAGTATTTACAGCACAGAAATAGGCCATTTGGCCCAACAGGTCCATGCTAGTGTTTATGCTCCATATAAGCCTCCTCCCACCCTTATTCATCTTACCCCCATCAACATACCCTTCTATTCCTTTCTCCCATATGTATTTATCTAGCTTCCCCTGAAATTCACCTCAACTACTCCTTGTGGTAGCGAGTTCCACATTCTAACCACTCTCTAAGTAAAGAAGTTTCCCATGAATTCCTATTGGATTTATTAATGACTATCTTAAATTTATGACCTCAAATCTTGTATGTATGGCCCCTGGAAAATAATGACAAGCTATGTGGATGGCAAATATAACAAACAGCATTCAAAATGATCTGGACCAATGGCCACTAAAATGGTGGTGCTACAGGTGCTCATGAAATCATATTCCAGCTAGAGGCTGGAGTAGGAGAGAAAATTGGGATATAAAAAGAGCCAAATGATGCATTTGAATCTGGGGGTAAGGGGGAGGAAAGAGAAAGAGTTTTATATTGTGAAGTTATTACTCCCCTACATCACATGAAAGTTTTTCTTTTAAGAACATAATTTCATGGTCATTTCATGGTAGGTGAACTCATTTGCAGCACTGTGCTGCATCTCCACAGACTGTGATTTCAAGCTGTAGAAGGCCTGATTCTTGCTGTGTTGACATCAGGCATGGATTCAACACCTGGCAATTAACATATTTCAGTCTTCCCTCAGATTTTACTCTCCTTACCCCTCTCCTCCTTAAGGCAGTGATTCCTGCTGGTGTGCAGTCTCGAGGGTAGCAGCAGCCTTTTGCATCCTCAGTCGAGTGGCCTTTTCTTATTTGTGACCCTGGAACCAGACTGTTGGCAGATTATTCAGCTGTGAATACCAGTGCAGTCAAGTCCTGTCCTTGCCCCATTTCTATATAGGTATTTTTCTAGCAGAGGATGGTGATCTCTACTAGAAACACATTTGTCTAGAAACACATTTGTATAAACATGTGGTGAACAATTCTGACCAACATTTGTTTCTTCCTTCCCTAGTCTCTCAATGGTGAAGCCAATTACATTGCCTATTGATTCAACCTGGAGCCTCACTCGATAAAAGTGCAAGTGAGAGATAGGGGTGTAATACTAATGACCCATTTTTTCTGTCTAGCAAGGCGCCATGCTAGGAGAGAAGTTTCAAAAAACTACCTCTAAAGTACCTGCCACCAGCCTTGCTTAAAATCAGCCAACTCAGTGCAGACCAGAGATCAATCCTGGGATCTTCCAGCTCTTTTTGACGCAGTACCATATCGCACACCTCCTTTTAATTGCTGTGGTATTGAGACCACAGATCAGGTTTTTTCCCCCAAAATTTCTGGATGCTGAACTGGAGCTAACATTCATTTTTAAATCAAATACTTGGTAAATACAAAAACAAAAATTGGACATTGAATCAGTCATGTACTTTTGGTACTTAAGAAGTGATAGAGGCCTGGCACTTGTGTTTCATCCCACCACCCCAAACTAAAACATCATAAAGTGGAAAGGTAAAATAACTGGACAGAAAGAATATGTAAACAGCATTGTGTTCCAGTGAACAGTTCAGCTATAAGTGGTTAGAGTGGGAGAGCAACAGTTATTCACAATAACACAGAGATCTGTGGTTTACCTACCTAAGCATAATTTTTAAACCATCTAATAAACCTGCTCTGTGGGGTGTTTAAAGGTACAGTCTTTGCTTGAAGTTTGAGATGCAATAAAAAATGTGTTGCAAGATTCAGTTTCCAAGGGTTTTCTCCCACTGTGTTCCTTATCCAGATCAAATATCTCCTCCACTCATTCAGCCCTGTCTACTCAATGCTGATGATTCTGTTGTACATTCATCAGCAACATTCAATTTAAACATAGTTGGTGTATGCAACCTTCATTCCTCTGTTAATTGACTGAAACAATACAGCATACAGATAAAATGTTATACGAACAGCACAGATGTATTGGCTCAGATTTTGCAGCCAGCAGCAAACGAATGGCTCTCGCCGTTCATTACACTTACAGCTGCCCACAGACTTTTCCTGGGCTTTTACTTGGCACCTTGCAGTCATCGGGACTCACAGGGGATCTGGGACCAATGTGCAGAATCCTTACTGAGGCACAGTCAAAAAACAGGAAGTGTAAGTTAGAATATTTAATTCCATATAAAATCATGTACAGAAAGAGAAATAAAGAGGTAAAGAAAGGTTGGATTGAGAGAGATAAGAGACAAAGAAAAAGTAAAAAAATAATTTTAATTTTTAAATTTTGTAAAATGTCCAACAATACTTAAAAGCTGAAAATGCTGGAAATACTCAGCAGGCCAGGCAGCATCCGTGAAGAGAGAAACAGAGTTAACGTTTCAGGTCTGGGACCCTTCATCTGTTTTTATTTCAGATTTCCAGCATCCGCAGTATTTTGCTTTTGTACAAAAGACGATAATATGGGTAACATGATTACTCAGTGATAGATGCTAAAATAGCTGTGTGAAGCTTAAGAGGATCTAGGGATATTGGCGGACTCTGTGCTCAATATTTGTCACTGTGGAGCAACACCAAACAGAGCAAATAAAATGCTGAACTATCTGGCTGTAACTATTTGTAACACCAAAGGTCTGATCGGTCTCCTTGGAGGAAAAGACCAGATTTCGGATTGGTCCCCTTGGAAGCCAAGACACACCCAGCAGTTTGTCTGGAATGTGTGATTAGATCCTGCCTGCTTGAGTAATCAAGATTTTTGCGATGTATAATTTGATCCATTCATTGTGACGGCCAGCTCCATAGCGCGCTCCGTGCTAACACTACTGCTTTCAGAGAACAGACGAGGCTCACTCCTGAGTTGGGAGCACTCACACTGTCGAGTTCAGGTAGGAAGGGGTGAGGTCATGGAGAGATTTTAACATAAGGATGAGAATTTTAAAATCAGTGTTGGTGGACAATGTTCCCCCTAATATTTTTTGGGTGCGTGGTCCCTTTAACAGGCTGCATGGGACCTCCAGGCGGCTGCGCAGCTTAGCGAGCACGGGTGATGGGTGAATGGGACATGCGTGTTAGGATACGTGCAGCAGAGTTTTGGATGATCTCGCGTTCATTGAGGGTGGAAGATGGGAGGTTGGTCAGAAGAACATTGGAATAGTCAAGCCCAGCAAATACCACACAAATGTAATGTTATGCATGTTGTAGGACCAACACAGAATACGCTCTCATTTTTCAAAATTAATGTATTTATTGCCATCCCTAGTTGCCCTTGAGAGGGTGGTAGTGAGCGGCCATCTTGAACTGCTGGAGGGGGGGGTGGGGGGGGGGGGGAGGGAGAGGAGAGGGAGAATGTGGTGCACGAGTAAAGGGGGTGGGGGGGAAGTATGTGATCCAGCCCTAACAGAGGGCGGGAGCACATGATCTATCAATGTGGGTATGGTAGCATAGTGCTTATATCACTGGACTAGTAATCCAGAGGTCTAGACTAATGATCTGGACACATGAGTTCAAATCCCACCACGGCCGCTGGGGAATTTAAATTCAGTTAATTAAATAAATCTGGAATAGTAATGGTAATGGTGACCATGAAACTGCTGGATTGTTGTAAAAACCCATCTTTAGGAAAGGAAATCTGCCATTCTTACCTGGTCTGGCCTAGCCTATATATAACTCCAGACCCATAGCAATGTGGTTGACTCTTAACTGTCGTTCTTGCTCTCATTTCCCCCCCCCCCCCCTCCCCGCCCCAACCATTCTCACCGTGTTTCCCCCTCCGCCGCCGCCCCCCCCCCCCCAAAAACAAGTTCCTGACTGACACCTCTCCCTATGTTCCTGACCTCCAAACCTCCTCCCCCACCCTGAGCTTCTCTTTCTCCTGAGCTCCTGGCTTCTCTCTCCGAGCTCCTCTGCCCCCTCCCCCGTTGGTCCTCTTTCCCCCCCCCCCCCCCCCCATCGCTCTCTTCCTCCCTCCCCCCCGCCCCGATCCGCGCTCCTCTTCCTCCCCCTCCCCCCGATCTGCTCTCCTCTTCCTCCCCCCGATCCGCTGTCTTTCCCCCCCCCCCCCCCCCCCCCACAGATCCGCTCTCCTCTTCCTCCCTCTCCCCCCGGATCCGCTCTCTTTCCCCTCTCCCCCGATCCGCGCTCCCCCTCCCATTCTGCTCTCTTTCTCCCCCCCCCCCCCCCCCCCACCGCTCCCCTCGACTGAGGATGGAAGTGAAGATTTCGCCTCCCAATATAATTTTCCTCCGCAAGAGTTGGGGCTCACGGCCATCCCTGGCCCACAACTCCCGCCCGCTCGTTGCACCATCGGCAATCAGAGCCAAATTTGAGCGCTCCCTAAGGCTACCCTTTCGATTTCCTCTTCTCTCTTCACGTCTCCCCCCCGCCCCCCCCCCTTTCGATCCCCTCTTCTCTCTCTTACCCCCACCCCAGTCCCCCACATCCTGACCTTCTCCGCACTGAGCAGAAGAAAGCCTGGCAGTGCAGGGCGCAGCCGCCACACCGTTGGGTACTGCGCATGCGCAGAGTCAAAAATGTGGTGCAAATAATCACTCTGGAAGTATATAGCCAGAATAGTAAAGGATGCATCAGAAAAAATTCATGTTTTAGTTGTACAATGCCCCAGTCAGAATACATAGAGTAGTGTTTTGGTCACTGAGACACGAGAGATATTCAAGTTCTGGAGATGATGAAGAGAAGAGCCATAACGCTGATCCCTTAATGAAAGACTGGAGAAACTTTGGCTCTTTAGCTTTGGAAGGCGGTGACCAATATGGAGATATACAAGATAGTAACCGGTATAGAAAAAGTTAATCCAGAGCATTAATTCAAATTAAACAATGATAGTACACCAAGAAGGTACAGGTTTGAACTGGTAAAAGTGAAGTTTAGGATTGACGTCAGGAAGTTCATCTCATGGAGAGTGATCGTCACATTGGGTGAAGTAGTGGAGGCAGGATCATTTAAGAAACCGTTGAATGCTGCGATGGGGAAGGAGACTGTAGGATCTTTCTCGATGGATTAGTTAAAATGAATAAAATGGGTTTTCTCATCCATCTCAAACATGTGATCTCCCCTGATCTTCTGTGTGCCTTTCAATGGGACAGTAAAGATACTTTATATTTCCCATGACTCAACAACTATCAAGTTTTGCCTTTTGGTTCTGCAATTTATCCCTCATTATTTGTCGGTCCCACTGCCTCCTCTGTCCTCGGATGGAACTTCCACATTTCCTCCATAACTCATGCTGTTCTCGGAAGTTCAGGCCTTGAAACTAAATTGTGGGATATTGGCACACAAATGCTTAATTTATTAACGTATTTATGTCTAAGTTGGTAAATCTTCCTTTTAATATTGTAGAGGAAGGAATTGTAGACAAAAACAGTTACAAACATGTTAAGCATTTATATGCTGGTAATTGTGTTGTAATTTCAAGATTTCACTTTTTTCTTTCATACCAAATGTGTTTCCCCGCACCAGCTCCTAAATGTCTAATGCCCACGTCCATCCAAGATTTAAATGTTGTTCCAGATCTTGGGCGGCTTCTCTAGCACTTCTCATGGACAAAATACAGGAAACTTTATGATATCCGGCACCGACCTGTTGCCGATCTATCAAAACTGCCGGACAAACCAGCGCTAATGTTGAAGCATACGGAGATTTGCAGCTTGATGCGCTATCAATAACTCAAAAGACTGAGATTAAGCGAGTAACTAACAGGCTTTTATTAACAAGAGAATGAAGGTGTGCCTCGAGTGGTCGACCGGTCCAGAATACAGAGGGACTGTGGAGCAGTCACCTTTATACCTGGACTCGTGGGAGGAGTCAGCCGAGGCATGTACACAGTGGAATACAAACAGTGGTTTACCACACAGCTCCGTATCTGGCAACAAACACTGTTGCTTAGCAACAGCTTCTAAACAGTCGGGGCCCTACTTGGAAGCGTCTCTGTAGCTTAGCAACAGCTTCAGAGAGACTTTGCAGAGCCTGACTGTTGAAAAAAAAGCCACGAGAAGAAAAAAAAACTAATAAAACGGCTCCTGATTTCTGCTGGTGGATTGAGGTTTCTGGACATACAACCTCCGGATAAACCAAAGTTTCCTGTACATGAAAATGCTTGCTACCTGATGGGCAACTCGTCTCTCGACTGTTTATCTATATCCCTCCTCCTCCTTCTATCGTGGCCATTATTAAGTCTTCTACACTTCGATGATGCCCTGCATTATGGGCTCTGGCTCCTCGCCTAGGTTTATCATTAAAAATTGAGTCCCTTTTTTTGGAAACACATGAATATTTTTGAAGGATTTACAAAGAATTGTTTTCTTTATTACAAGCTTCTCAATGTAACAATTCTGTTAGCTACAACTTTTGATGCGATGTACATCCCATCTTAAGACTGCAGTGTAAATATTTTTAAACTACTCCAACATGGGATAAGTTCTTGTTTCCAATCCTGCTCTGCATTTCAGTAGATCAAATCTCTCCATTTAAAGATTTCATGTGGAACACAGTGCATATTGTGAGACCAAAACTACAGCACATTTTTATTGAAATTCATCCACATTTATTATGGGGAAAAAAAGCTTCCATATTTTTTTCTGAGTCATTACTAAATAATAAAGAATGAAAGAATCAGCAAGCTGGTGCTTATTTTCACTTCATAAATAAACTCTTAAGAATTTAATTCTGGAACTGTTATCCGGCTGAAAGCAACATTAAACAAGGAAAACAAGCTGATGGAGACCCAGTGTGAAATATTTTGGTGGTCATGTCTAAAGCAAAAGTTGCCATGGGGTGGAGTGCACCTCAAACCGCACTTGAAACATATGTTGTGGATATTCATTTCAGGTTGATAGACCGCCAGGCTAGGTTTTGGCCGTTATTAACCACACATTCAATCATTGAGCAATTCTGTTTACCTTATTTGGAAGATATTGGATTTGGAGCAAAACTGCTCTCCCTCCATTAGGTAAATGAAGGCAACCGTTGAATGAATCTGTGACTAATGTCATCTGAAATTTTCTTTGGGGTGTTCCTAATCAAAGTGTTGAGTATCTGCAAAGATGCAGGATTAAAATGTAAATGAGGTTTCTCATTAATGTTTCAAAAAAAAAAACTATTGCGTGTGAGTAACTGTCATGGTAGCACAGTGTGCTGGAGCACCAAAACAAGGAGCCATAAAATGGTACAATATCTTTTTCTGCCATTTATGCCTGAGTATTGTAGTTCCACAGAATACAGAGAAAATCACTACTCCCATAATGCATCATAAGAACATAAGAAATAGGAGCAGGAGTAGGCCAATCGGCCCCTCGAGCCTGCTCCGCCATTTAATAAGATCGTGGCTGATCTGATCCTAACCGCCAATCTACTATCACAGAACCATCTCCTGAATCTAACAGAATTAGACACACAAAATAGGAGCAGGATCAGGCTACACGGCCCCTGGGCCCGCTCCGCTACCCACAGGGCCATATCCAATCCGAATCTAGACTCCTGTCCAAATTCATGCCCGCTCCCCGTAACCCTTAATTCCCTTTACTTCTAGGAAACTGTCTATTTCTGTTTTAAATTTATGTAATGATGTAGCTTCTACAGCTTTTTGGGGCAGCATATTCCATGGACCTACCACCCTCTGAGTGAAGTAGTTTCTCCTCATCTCAGTTTTGAAAGAGCAGCCCCTTATTCGAAGACTATGCCCCCTAGTTCTAGTTTCACCCATCATCGGGAACATCCTCCCCGCATCCACCCGATCCAACCCCTTCACAATCTTATATGTTTCAATAAGATCGCCTCTCATTCTTCTGAACTCCAATGAGTAGAGTCCCAATCTACTCAACATCTACTCAACCTCTCCTCATATGTCCATCCCCTCATCCCCGGGATTAACCGACTGAACCTTCTTTGTACTGACTCGAGAGCAAGTATGTCTTTTCTTAAATATGGACACCAAAACTGTATGCAGTATTCCAGGTGCGGTCTCACCAATACCTTGTACAACTGAAGCAATACCTCCCTATTTTTATATTCTATCCCCCTAGCAATGAAAGCCAACATTCCATTGGCCTTCTTAATCACTTGCTGCACCTGCATACTAACCTTTTGAGTTTCGTGCACCAGGACCCCCAGATCCCTTTGTACTTCAGTACTTTCCAGTTTCTTGCCATTAAGATAATAACTTGCTCTACGATTTTTCCTGCCAAAGTGCATAACCTCACACTTTCCAGTATTGTATTCCATCTGCCAAATCTCTGTCCACTTATTCAGCCTGTGTATGTCCCCTTGCAGGTTTTTTATGTCCTCCTCACTCACTACTTTCCCTCCCATCTTAGTATCATCTGCAAACTTTGATATGTTACACTCGGTCCCCTCCTCCAAATCGTTAATATAGATTGTAAAGAGTTGGGGACCCAGCACTGACCCCTGCGGAACACCACTAGTTACTGATTGCCAGTCTGAGAATGAACCATTTATCCCAACTCTCTGCCTTCTGTTAGATAGCCAATCCTCTATCCATGCCAGAATATTACCCCCAATCCCGTGATTTTTTATCTTAAGCAATAATCTTTTGTGTGGCACCTTGTCAAATGCCTTTTGGAAGTCTAAATACACTACGTCCACTAGTTCCCCTTTATCCACCCTATATGTTACTTCCTCAAAGAACTCCAGCAAATTTGTCAAACATGACTTCCCCTTCATAAAACCATGCTGACTTTGTCCTATTAAATTATGATTATCCAAATGTCCTGTTACTGTCTCCTTAATAATGGACTCCAAAATTTTACCTACCACAGATGTTAGGCTAACCAGTCTATAGTTTCCAGCCTTCTGTTTACTGCCCTTTTTAAATAAGGGTGTTACATTAGCAGTTTTCCAGTCTGCCGGGACCTTTGCCGAGTCCAGGGAGTTTTGGAAAATTATTACTAATGCATCCACAATCCCTACCGCCATTTCCCTCAAGACCCTAGGATGTAAGCCATCAGGTCCAGGTGATTTATCCGCCTTGAGTCCCATTATTTTACCGAGTACCACTTCCTTAGTGATTTTGATCGTGTTTAGCTCCTCCCCCCCCTATAGCCCCCTGTTTGTCCAGTGTTGGGATATTCTTAGTGTCTTCTACTGTAAAGACTGATACAAAATATTCATTCAGTGTTTTTGCCATCTCCATATTTCCCACCATTAATTTCCCGGTCTCATCCTCTAAGGGACCAACATTTACTTTAGCCACCCTTTTTCTTTTTATATAACTATAAAAACTCTTACTATCTGTTTTTATATTTTTTGCTAATTTACTTTCATAATCTATCTTCCCTTTCTTAATCAATCTTTTTGTTATTTTTTGCTGTCTTTTAAAGTTTCCCCAATCCTCTATCCTCCCACTAGATTTGGCTACCTTATATGCCCTTGTTTTTAGTCGAATACTATCCTTAATTTCTTTACTTAGCCACGGATGGCTGTCTTTTCTTTTACACCCTTTTCTTCTCCGTGGAATTTTTTTTTTTGGAAGTTGTAAAATAACTCCTTAAATGTACACCACTGATCATGTATCGTCTTACCCTTTAATCTATTTTCCCAATCCACTCTACTCAATTCCGCTCTCATACCTTCATAGTCTCCTTTATTCAAGCTTAGCACGCTTGTTTGAGATCCAACCTTGTCACCCTCTAATTGAATATGGAATTCAACCATGTTATGGTCACTCATTCCAAGGGGATCCTTTACTAGGACATTTTTAATTAATCCTGTCTCGTTACACAGGACCAGATCTAAGGTTGCTTGCCCCCTGGTCGGTTCAGTTACATACTGCTCAAGAAACCCATCCCTAATACACTCAATGAACTCATCCTCAAGGCAGCCCTGCCCAATTTGATTTGTCCAATTAATATGATAGTTAAAATCCCTCATAATTATAGATGTTCCCTTATTACAAGCCTCAACTATTTCCTGATTGATACTCCGTCCAACAGAGTTGCAACTGTTCGGAGGCCTATAGACTATGCCCACTAGTGTTTTTTTCCCCTTATTATTCCTTATCTCCACCCAAACTGTTTCATTATCCTGATCTTTTGACCCAATATCATTTCTCTGTATTACAGTGATTCCTTCCTTTATTAACATAGCCACCCCACCTCCCCTTCCTTCCTGCCTGTCCTTCCTGATCGTTAAATAACCTGGTATGTTTAATTCCCAGGCATTGTCACCCTGCAGCCATGTTTCTGTAATGGCCACAAGATCATACCCATATGTAGTTATTTGTGCCATTAACTCGTCTATTTTGTTACGAATGCTACATGCATTCAGATAGAGAACTTTCAAATATGTTTTGTGACACTTAGTTCCTGCTTTTGCCCTTTTTATTACTTTACCTTTTACTCCATACCTTCTGCCCCTTCCTGACACGCTCTGGTTTTTAATTTCCCCACTGCTACCTAAGTCTATGACCTTCTCTGTTGTCATTTTTATTATTTGCTCTCTAGGAACCTCCCCCCCACTCATTAGTTTAAAGCCCTCTCTACAGCCAGCCCTAGTTATATGATCCGCCAGGACTCTAGTCCCAGCACTGGCCAAGTGAAGCCCGTCCCAACGGAACAGCTCCCTCCTGGTGCCAGTGTCCCAGGAAGCAAAACCCATTTCTCCCACACCAGTCTTTGAGCCACGCATTTAACTCACAACTGAAACTCCCAAATACCAAGGGCCAGGTGAAAATTTTCTGTGTGGTAGTTTTGGAAAAAAAGTGTGATTTGATTGACTGGGTTTGTGTGTTTTCCTCATTTGTGATTGGTAGAATTTCCTACCTGTTGGATAACAAATTTGCATGTCTCTGTGAACAGATGGTTATTTAAGCCAATCAGAAAGTTTGATATAACTCTTTATAATCCTGCATGTGTATAAAAGCCCTGGGTGTGAAGCATGCATTTGATATGCTATATGCAAATATTTAAAAAACATTTATGTAAGTATCTAGCTTTAAACATCACATTCAAGGTGAAAATTATTGTGGGGAGGGAGTAATTTATAGTAAATGTGTTCTTCAATCCAGTGCAGAAGTGGCATGTTGTCATTTTAACATCCTCAAAGATGAGTGTCTGATTTGTACTTGTGTGACTGTAGTAAATTTTACAATATTTTGCATTCAATGCCCAACTCTACAATAATCTTTCATTCATTACTTAACACTGATCTCTGTTATTGTGTTGTTCTGCTAGGTTGCCTATATAATCAAGTTATTAGGTTTTAAAAATAATTCAATGTAGGGCATGATTTGAGGGATTTTGACCCACATTGATATAACCACAGCATCGTCATGGGAAGGGAAAGGGCATTTCTTGAGAGACTCAAAACCATAGCCTCAAATCCCTAGTGTTTGGACTTCACAATTGTTATGATGGATCATAAGAACAAAATCATTGATTTGATAGGCTACTGTAAGCCAAGTTGTGAAGCAGCTGAGTCAGGATGGCATTTTAACAATCAACCAATACCTATATTTGTACGGCATCGGAGCTCCTCTGGGTTATATTAGTTTGTAATAATTTGTATCACTTATTAGTGATAACCCACATTTTAAAATAATAGACCAAAAATAACTTCAAATCCAAAGCACAATTTTTGTTGCATCAAGTAAAAGAAAGCTTTCTGTAAATAAAATGAGCACATCAATCCATGTGAACTAATCCTTTTCCTTGATGTCATCAATGGATAACATATCCATGAGACAATAGCATTGATATTAAAGGAAAGGAATAGTTTCAGATTAATGTCTCGTATCCTGTCCATAGTTAGCGAATTAACATAATCAGTGATAAATAATGTCTTGTTTCCTGTATAATTCCTATATTTGATTCAGCAAATGTATAACTACTATAACAGTACTGAGTTGTTAAGAAAAATATTACTTTTTTCCGATTTGTTTAGCAAATGAAAACTACTGCATGAGTTTGTAAACTAGATTTTTAACATGTCATCTGCTTTTCTCATTATATACATCATTAGGTGTTAATAAATTGCTCCATATTTTCACCTTGTTTTTCATGATTCCTATTTTTAACGATTTATAAAATGGTCAGATTGTTTTTTTTAATGTATTTCTGCATGTGAAATTGCTATTAACCATAGGTCAACACAGCACCTGTTTTGCATATATTCATGGGGAGTAATCATTGAACAAAAATAGTGCATCAAATGGTCATTATTTTACGCTCATTAGCCAATGAGAAACACACTATATATTCTGTTTATTCACTTTAAACATATGTTTATCATGTTATTGATTGATATATTGCCTGGTAACAATATTTGAACTTGTTGCAGGGCACCTTTAGTAGTTAAAATATTGCATAAGGGAGCCCCTGCAGTCACAACATACTGTACCAAGAGAATTACTAACCAGGAGTAAATGAGGTAGTTTTGATGAGAGAAAATGTGAATTGCCTGTCTGTTTAAGATTAGTTTGAAGAGTAGTTAGCTGGCTGTAATAGGGCACACTTGAGTAATTGCATTTGTATAACAAGCCTGGCTGAAGAGATCTGACAGGCGTAGAGATTTGTCTGGCGAGGATCTCCAGATGGACATGACCACACAGCAGCTGGGTGGCGCATTTCTCAGCATGGCTAGTAATGCCCAGAGTGTCAGCTGTTCCCTATGACCGCAGAACCCTAGTAGACCAGCTGGTGGCTGCTGACAGGCAGCAGCCCTGGTAGACTTTCTCTTCAAGCTGGCTGTCAGTGAGCGAAGCCAGCAGGGATGACCAGCACAGCATAACAAGTCACTGCTGAGAGTCATTAGGAGAGCTTTAAAACTTGCCTTTGCCAACAAACAGAATATTTGAATGAGAAACACACACTTCTTAATATTTTCGAGTCATTTAAAGAAATTAAAATCACTGTTTTTCAAACTTACTGTTGGGTATTTAGCTGCTTCTTTCAATAAAATAACAAGATGATGGCTTTATTTTTTTATATATAGCAACAGTTGTGACTCCTCCAAGAGAAAAGGGAAAAAAAGATGGGTGGGGAAGCCTGGTTGTTCACACGCTGTTAGGCATTCTACTAATGGAGCAATTAGTGTTACAGGTCAGCTCTAGTAACATGGATCAAAATAATATTTCTTGCTGGGGGTCGTAAGCACTTCATAATGACATCAAAAACTGTTCTCTAGTGTGGCAGGAAGCTGCTTGTTCTGCTAAATTACTGAGACCCTCTTCAAATAAAGCTACTGAAGAAAAAAAAATGTTTTCAGTTTTGGCTCTAGAACTGAGATTTTTGATGCTTTACCTAGTATACTTTTACACACAGCACATTATCTTCCATCTAGCTTCTTCTAGTCTTCATCTTATTCTGCTAAGGACATTATGTAACTGAAATAAAACTCGAAGCAGCATAGTTAATTCTTGGAGAAGTTTAGGACTTAATTAAATTATCCAATGTAGCAATTATTTGATCAAACTTCATATAAAAATGAGGATCTATGTACAGTTTGTGAAATACATCCTTGGCCTCCTTCTTTTCCCATTGTCTCTTCTGGACCATCTTTTAACTAAAAGGAAATTCCAGGCCAAAGCTGCTATATTATACCGAAATATTGATCGACACTAGGTCCATTTTCGCTCCTCAAATATCTGCTTTTAAAAAAATTTCAATAAGCTAGCAAACCAACTGATTGCGCAGTCACCTTTATACTACTCTCATTGATGATCATGTTGAAATTTGATGTCGATTTTTGTTTTGCCACCTTGTGCTCACTTTTACTTTCAGTAGAATGGTGGGGGTTGATTTTGCTGGAGCTAATGTTTAGCGTCAGATATCGGCCTTCAATGGAATGAAGGTGAAGGACTTGAAGAAATTCCACATGGAGAGAGATTTTTTTAATTTGGTTTTAGATGGAACATGGTTTGTTCATAGATGAGGTAATTAAGACCCTTATCCTGATATATTCCTGTAAGATCAATCAGTTGTTTGTGTTCTTTCCTGCCCCCCCCCCCCCAAAATCCTCAGCCCTGCCATCCCCCACTTCTTCTCTTCATTGACAGTTGGGAAGTAAAATAAAGACTAGGTTTCACTTCTACATTGGATTGGATACTACAGGAGTGTTTGAGGGTGTGGATTAAAGCAATCAAATTGAAGGCTAGGGCCTAGAAATTCAGTGGTGTTAGCGCCCACTTAGCGCCTAAAGAGGTCTTTAGCGCCAGCGCTGTTGGTAGCCTGGAATTCAGTGTAGCGCAAATGGTGGCGTTAGCCGGTAGCGCTGCGCCGGCACCGATGACGTCATCGGTGTGCGCAGCGCCCCGGTTTCAACGCGATGCCGGCCCAACGCCCAAATTCACTTGCCGCCGCCTCACCCGTAGCGGGCGCAAGGAGCGTTTGTAAAACGGGGCCTTGCAGCTCCGAGAGGCCGGGGCGTAAAGGTGGAGGTGTGGCCGTCCGCTTTACCGGCGGCTGCTTGGCCGCTCCTTCCTCCCCGGACTCCCACACCACCCCCCCGCGGCATTGGTGTCTGACCCCCGCGAGCCTGGCACTTCTCCGTGGTGCCGGGCTCATTTGCCGGGGGAATCCAGCGGCGATCTCACGGCTGCAGGCAGCTCCTCCTTAAGAGAAGGAGGAGGCCTGCAGTACCCCAGCCTGCCGCACCGCATCGGGTGGCGCAGCGGCAGCTGGACGCCTGAAACTGACTTTCAGCGCCCCAAGTGAGGCGGCCAAACCCTGCAATAGCGCCCGCCTCCCTCTTGGGGCGCTGCAACTGAATTTCAGGCGGGCGCTACGGGAATCCGGGCGAGCGCTAAATTTCGGGCGCTAAACACCTGGCGCGGCGATAGCAAAATTCTAGGCCTAGGTTTCTTGTGATGGATGGTAAGATTGCAATTTTCATTTCATTAAAATAGTTCAAATGTAGAAATTTTCTGTACCACATAATTTTGCTTTATGGTCAAGTTTAAACTTACGTAATCATTATGAAGCTGTGATTCTGAGCGTATGCATGGTTTAGAAGTTGCATATTTTAGAAATTGTAATAGGCCTTCAGTAATCAAAAAGATTTTTGTCACATGAAGTCATATTCCAGGTTTTGATGCCACATATATTGAGTCCAGTAACCTCGACACTTGTCTTGTTTTTGGGTGGGGGGTGAGTGCAATTAATCCTTTTTTTTCTTCTGAAAGATTTTTAATTTTCTGAAGGCAACCATGTCTGCTGAGTAGCTGGTCCATGCTCTCCTAGTTCAATTGAAATGGTTTTACTTTGCATACCCAGTTATAATTAAAAAGAATTCTGCATTTATTATCTTGTCTAAACCTCTGAATATGCAGAACAAATTTTACCGTACAGAATTACTTTTTTTTCCCCATTGTTCTAGTGCCGATTCCGAGATGAATATGGGCTCTAATGTCACTGTGCAATGGTGATTGTGTTTAGCTAAATCTACACTGCTTCAAGAATAGCCTAATAACTAATGTTAGCTAATAACTAATGTTAATTCACAATCCAGGTGGCAAGTTTCAGTTGATGCACAAAGTCTGCTCTGTCCTTACTGGGTGATTTCTTTAGCTATATTGAACACATCAGCACATTCACATCTCTTGTTGGGGGGGGTGGGGGTGGGGCGGGCATTGCGGGTAGCGGAAGAGAAAATGAGATTCATGTTCTTACATAAGTGTGCCTCCTAGCTACTCGTTATGGAATGGCATTAATTATAGGTATAGAGAAATCAGCAGACCAGGACTATGCCACCCTCTCCTTGCCAGGTGAAACACAAAAGGAAGTATTAGGCTGGGGGAGAAGAAAGGACAAACTATTCAATGAATTTTGTGACTAGGGTGGCACAACTGAAAAATTCTGTCTAAGTTGAGCTGCGTCTATGATCTTTCTATTCCAAGTAAATCTAATGTAATATTTATGTTGCAGTGTTTGTTGTTAACAAGCTATTTAAGAGTACAATAGTATGAACAATAAATCTCAAATTTTTATTTAAATAGAAATGGGGAAATTTGGATTCATTTTATAAATTGCTGTAGGATAAATAAATTATAATAACATTTTACGCTTTTGATAGGCAAATTGTTAACTCTGAAGAATTGCTAGAACTATATCTCCTTATTTTGTGGATTTTAAATTGCCGTTACAACGAAGCAAAGAGCATTGTTAAGTTTATTCTTATTTAAGAAAGAAGCAGAAGAATTAGGAAACTGTAGCCCACTAGAGGTCATTGTTCAGTTGTAGCCTATTAATGAACCAGAAACATCTGAGAGGGCAATAAATTACACTGTGGATTTTTCTAATTATGAATTCGTGCTTAATCATTCAATGACAAGTAGGTTGTGGCAGCACATCTATGTATTTTGCATACACAGTTATGCTAATGTGCTATTATATTTCAGTAGATGTTGGTTCTTCATCATTAGAGCAGTTCATTAAAGAAAGCTCTCTTGCCAAATCATAATTGCTGATTATGGGTAATAATTAACTTTTCTTCCCCTCTTGATTCTGTCTGTTTAGTCAAAAAGACCCAGTTTGGCTTTTCCATGATTTTCTTACCTTCTCTGCCTTTTTCTGTTCCCAAGCTCTACCTTGCTATCTCAGCATGCCATTCTGATCATTATCAGAATTCAAAACCCAGGCTAATTAAAAGTCCTGCTGACAGTTGTTCTGATCTGACTTTGACTGGTGTTTGATGGTCATTATGGGCAAATAATGAACCAAGGCCACAATTGCAGCAGCTGCCAGCTCCGGACTATGTTGCAACTAACTAGTAAAGGCCACTCAGTAATAATGAATGCTTCTATCGACTGATTTTCTGCTTCCAACAGAGAAACAAGAGAGAAATGATGAAATTACTTTTACTGCTGTTCTAGTTTTTCTTTTTTTGGGGGTAAACCATTCGACATTGCTCTTAGCAATGAAAAGGCTGTGTGTTTTAAATGAGTAATAATATCCTTAATGAAATACTGCATTAATAATATCAACTAGAATGCTTTTAGGCATTGAATAGTATATAAATATTTGCTTTTCAATATTGATGTCTGAAATCACCTACTGAGTACTGTATTCTCCAGATCCTCAGAAAGGGTGACGACTAAAAAAAGAGACCAAAGATCTGTAATACGTAGGTCATTTCTGCTGAAAAGAAGGCAGTAGTGAATCTTGTATGGTTTGAATCTTAATTATGGTCTTGGCTTCACTCTATCATGAGTAGCTTTATGTACAGTGGGGATTTTAAATAGGCTCAGATTGATTACCTGTAAAAGATGGGTAGAATGAAGATTTACATTGATATGCAACAGTGAGTTACCCCCCACCCCCACACAAAAAATAACCCTGCTTGTTCTTTAGTTTTCCTGTTACCTTCCACAAACAGGACCACCCAAGTCATCAAAGGGTGTGGGGGAAAAGCGCTGGAAAAATGGGGTTTTTGAGTCATCCTTCATCAGATGTAACTATCTTGCAGTATATAGCTCTTGTCTTTGCCATCTCTATTTAATTCCTTTTACTCCTGTTGTCAGTGAGAAGTTTTCGGCTCAATACCAAATTCATGTAATATATAAAATGCTATTTGTTTAAAAAAATCATTTTTTTAAAAATCCCTCATCATTGAATCTTCACCTGAAAGAGATAGACCTGTGTATAATTAATTAAAAAAAAAATAAGGCGTGAATTTTTTTTTTTTGAGAAGTTCGCTGCAAAATGCCATGGCACCTGGTTGGTGCTGCCACCTTGGTTTACTCAAGGATGGGTACTGAATCTTGACTTTAAATAGATGCAACACCCACTGAAACAGATAGAAGGAACCTCTATGGAGACTTTCATGTCCTCAGGACGTCAAGGAAATTTACAGCCAATTAATTGCTTTTGGAGTGAGGTTACTGTTATTTTGCAAATGCAACAGCCAACTTGCGCACAGAAAAGTTCCACAGACAGCAGTGAGATAAATGACCAGTTAACCTGCCCATTTTTGGAGATGTTGAATGACTCCACCTCCATCTCCTCCTTTTAGATCCTCCTTAAAAAAACACCTCTTTGACCAAGCTTTTTGGTCACCCCTCCTAATCACTCCTTTGGTTCAGTGACCATTTATTTTGATTAAGCCTCTGAAGTGTCTTGGGGTGTTTTTCTACTTTATAGGCATTATATGCAAGTAGTAGCAGTATTATAAATATTAGCCAAGACACTCTGAGAATGCTACTGATTTTCTTCAAATAATTCCATGGGATCTTTTACAACCAATTAGACAGACATACGGGGCTTCGATTTAACATTTCATCCAAAAATCATTATCTCCAACAATGCAGCATTAGTATTAGCCCAGGTTATGCACTCAAGTCCCTGGAGTGGGACTTGAAGACATGACCTTCTGACTCAGAGATGAGAGTGCAACCATTGGGCCTAACTTTGTAAATGCAGCAGAGACACTGGTCCCAATTACAAGGTCAACCACATCTTGGCAAAATGTTATCTTATTTTAATTTAAATTTCTTTTTGAACTTTACGCTGTTTTTCTGATGAATACTCAATTAAAAAGTTTTTGTGGGGTCTTGTGCTAGAGTTAATTCCTTTTCAAATTTGACTGAGTTTAGTCCTAACAATTTGAGAGTTTCTTCCTCCTCTTTCCCCCACCCCTATCAGCTGTGAATAGTGTCCGGGTGACTATAGGGGAAGAAAAGTTAATTCCCGAACCTCTGCCTGTTTCATTTTGTAACCATGAGTTTCGTATACTCATTGAGGTGCATTCAATAACGTTGCCTGACTCCTTTGGCCATTGCACATGCAGTGGGTCCTCTGGTCTCCTCCAAATCTCAGCATACCACTGTTCATGGGCAGATGCTTACATCTTGCATTATCTCTGTGTCTGTACAATGACCCTCGCATGTTCAGAGGAAACCAGAATACCTTATTGTGTCTTGTGTATTATCCAGCTGCAATCACATTGAGCCAGATTTTGCTGTTAAAATAATGGTGAGGCTAATTGCGCTCCCCGTTATTTATGTGTAAATGGTACAGTAACAGCAGGCGAGCAGCAAATGTGCAGTTAAATGCCAATATCCAAACGTTGCTGTCCAAATTGTGCCGCTCCACTGTTAGCTTTGTGAAAACGGCATTTCGCTGTCTGCTTCACCATTGAAATGCATTGAATTTTTAAAAATTCATTCATGGGATGCGGGCATCGATGGAAAGGCCAACATTTATTGCCCATCCCTAATTGCCCTTGAGAACGTGGTGGTGAGCCACTGCCTTGAACCACTGCAGTCCGAGTCATGAAGGTAGACCACAGTGCTGTTGGGGATTGAGTTCCAGGATTTTGACCCAGCGACGATAAAGGAACGGCGATATATTTCCAAGACAGGATGGTGTGTGACCTGGAGGGGAACTTGGAGGTGATGGTGTTCCCATGCGCCTGCTGCCCTTGTCCTTCTAGGTGGTAGAGGTCGCGGGTTTCGGAGGTGCTGCCGAAGAAGCCTTGGCGAGTTGCTGCAGTGCATCTTGTAGATGGTACACACTGCAGCCACGGTACACCGGTGGTGGAGGGAGTGAATGTTTAAGGTGGGGTGCCAATCAAGTGGGCTGCTTTGTACTGGATGGTGTTGAACTTCTTGAGTGTTGTTGGAGCTGCACTCATCCAGGCAAGTGGAGAGTATTCCATCACACTTCTGACTTGTGCCTTGGAGATGGTAGAAAGGCTTTGGGGAGTCAGGAGGTGAGATACTTGCCACAGAATACCCAGCCTCTGACCTCTTGTAGCCACAGTATTTATGTGGCTGGTCCAGTTAATGTTCTGCTCAATGGTGAGCCCCTAGGATGTTGATGGTAGGGGAATTTGGCGATGGTAATGCCGTTGAATGTCAAGGGGCAGTGGTTAGACTCTCTTGTTGAAGCTAGTCTTTGCCTGGCACTTGTGTGGCGTGAATGTTACTTGCCACTTATCAGCCCAGACCTGAATGTTGTCCAGGTATTGCTGCATGTGGGCACAGACTGCTTCATTATCTGAGGAATTGCGAATGGAACTGAACACTCTGCAATCATCAGCGAACATCCCCACTTCTGACCTTATGATGGTAGGAAGGTCATTGATGAAGCAGCTGAAGATGGTTGGGCCTAGGACACTGTCGTGAAGTTGCTGTATTTGCACAATAAATAAAAACTAAACTCGCCAAGAAAGTTAAGTCCAGTCATTACAAACATAGGCACCCTTTTAACAACGTGATAATTGTTATATACTGCCAATCAACTTCTTGGGCACTGAAAATGATCAATTACAAGTGTGGAGTCCCATTTCTTCAGGAATTAATTATTGTTGGAGATTTTTTAAATGTCAAATTTTAAAAAATATATATATTTTTTTCCTTTGTCTCTTTTTTTCTCAATCCAATCTTTCTTTCCCCCACTTTACTTCTCTTTCCGTTGTTGATTTGATATAGAATTCACCCACTCTAATTTACAGTTCCTTCTTATTCCTTCTGCTCTTTATTTCTCAGTCCTTCAATCTGATTGGTTAAGGAGATGCACAGTTGGTTTCCCTGTTCACTCAGCTCCCAGATGCCCTGTTTCCCTTGCTGTGCTATTTTCCTCTCGCAATTTCAGCAACTTATTAGGCGAAAATGTTTTGAGCTGAAGGATGCAGGGACAAGTCTAACTAACAACAGATGCCGTTCGATGCCCTGCTACAGCAAAGTCTGGCCCATTAAATCCGCTTACTATCAGTGTGTATGGAACGGAGACATACAAACCAGGAGTGTCCCAGATGCAATTCCTGGTGTGTGCTGACTTTTCCTTTTTTGCACCAAACAGTAGAACTTGGGGAAATTTCAGTGTGCCTCCTGACTGAAGAACACACTAGATTCTGGAGCATTGTGTGTACTTCAGCTGTCAGACAGAATGCTACTGCACCATCAGTTGGAGAAGTGCAGCCAAATCAGAGTGAGATTTGGCTGCAGTATGATATCATTTTTCTTACTAGATTTACTCTGCTAAACATGCCAACTTGGCAGTTAAATAGTAGCATAATAAGGGCTTAACATGTAGGTAATGGCACAGCAGATTCAGTTACCTTCTGATATTCTCTCCCTTTTATGAAGGAACTAGCTGGGGGAGCCCGGCTTTGCCAGGGCTGTTTTGGGCCGGGCGGTTTAAATCGAGTCCCAGGCTTTGGGGCCTCTGTGTCCCTCTGTGAATCTGGTGCCGGGCACCATTTTAAATCGAGTCCCAGGCTTTTGGGCCCTGTCTCTGTGTCCCTCTCTGAATCTGCTGCCGGGCAACATTTTAAATCGAGTCCCAGGCTTTCAGGCCCTGTCTGTCTGTCCCTCTGTGAATCTGCTGCCGGGCAACATTTCTACCTTTTAATACCTTGAAAGGTGAAAGTACTTATAAAACGTTTTTGGTAAATCTTATGTTATTTTTAAAAGAGATACTAACTTTTTCAAAGCTGGATAGAGTAGTTTGAACTGGAAGCTGAAGTAATGGCAGTGAAACAATGGCTGCCACATCCCTGAGATGAAAATGATTAGTCCCGCCCACACACACACCGATTGGCCAACCATCAGGGGACCGTACTGTAGGATTGGTCAATCGTGACGGCACAGGATTGGTGGAACCTTGACGTCAGTCAATCAATGCTAAGTAGCAGATGTTGGCCTAGAAATTGAGTGCCCTTAGCGCCGATTTTGCGGCGCTAGAGGGCCTAGCGCTGCATTTGGCGCCGGCGCCGAAATTGCCTGGGGCCCTTCCGCCGCGGTAGACCGGTAGTGCTGCGCCGGCACCGATGACGTCATCAGTGTGCGCAGCGTCCCGGTTGCCATGCCGACGGGCCCCAGCGCCGAAATTCAGTTGCGGCCGCCTCGCCCGTGACAGCCGCAACTAAGACTCTGGCAACAGAGTCTTACAAGTCTTTGCGCCGGCGCATTAAAGGCCCCGCGGCGGCCGGCCGCTTTCCCGCCGGCCGCCTGGCCGCAGCTCCCTCCCCGGACTTCCCCCCCCCCCCCCCCCCCCCCCCCGGAACAGAAGCAAGCCCGGCACTTGTCCGAGGTGCCGGGCTCATTTTTAAAAAGATTTTCGCGGGCCGCGGCCGGGTGCAGGCAGCTCCTCCTTAAGGGAAGGAGGAGGCCTGCACTTCCCGAGCCTGCCGCACCGCATCGGGTGCCGCAGCGCCGGAATTGCGGCGCGAAACGGCAGTTAGCGCCGATTTACCGCCGCAAAGACCCTTCAGTAGCGCCGGCAGCCGTTTGGGCGTGGCCCTGCTGAATTTTTGGCGCGCGCAGGGGGACTTAGCGCCGGCACTAACTTCCGGCGCTAAAGCCCTGGCTAAGCCAAAACTCAATTTCTAGGCCATTGAGTTTAATTTTGAAGGTTTTTTGCATAAGGCGCGAACAATTTTCGTCCGACCGAAAAGTAAATATGCTTACGACCGTCTCGGAAGCGTAAGCTTTCTTCGGAGGTAACGCGCGCGTAGGTACGCTCTATAACTTTCGAGCGCATAGCCGGACAGACGCACACGTGAGGACAGATAGACAGAAGTATCCGTTTATATATATATAGATAGATAGATGTGTTAATTCTCTACATGCTCCTCGACAGCCCAGCTGAGATTTGATACTTCCTGAGGACATGTATGTTGCTGCACTTATACCTGCCAGTTCGAGTCGTGATGATGGCAGTGGTTGGGCAGGGAAATTAAAAGGCCTAACTTGTGCAGTAAAAACAGAAAATGTACAGCTGGTCAATCAGCATCTGTAAAGAAAAAAGCCAAGTTTAAAAAATGTTTCAGGAGTGCAACCTTTGAGTTCTGATATAGGACCCACACCCAAAAAGTAATAGCCTGTCTTTTTACAGATGCTGACTGGCCTCTTGTGCAGTTCCAGAATTTTCTGTTTTTGTTTAAAATTTCCAGCATTTGCAGTTTTTCCTTTTTATTTTATCTCGCTTGTGCCAGCCTGGTTATATTAGCCATGCACCCTCATTATTCTGACTCTTCAACCACCACTATGTGTAGAGACAAGTGGCTGCACGTGCCTGTGCTAAACATCATAATATCATACATCAAGTATGTGTATGTTCATGTACGTTAAGTAGTTCTGGTGGTTCAAGATTTGGAGGAAGCAGAGTGAGTAGCCAGTATTAGCAACATAACATCTCTTGGCACGTTGTTAATCAACCTAAGGAGTGTTATTTAGGCTGGAGAATGCAATGGCTTCTGGGATGTCATGTTAACTCCTTGTGATTAAGCCTGGACCTGACACTATGGTAATCCACTACCGTGTGCATTTCTTACAAAATTGCACGATACATAGATGCGGCGTAGCATTTGGCGATGAAAATAAAATACAGTTCCCCATCTCCTCTCAAGTAGCCAGCTTGCCTCCACTATTCTATCTAGATATCTTTTCAAATGCTGATCTTTCTTTGTATGAAGTACTTCCTTGACATCAGTCCTAAATTTGCATTTTGCTAGTTTGAACTTGTTCTGCATGATCTAACATCACAATTTAATTTGAAGTAATGTCCTGGATTTATCTTCTCAAATCCTATCTACTTCTATCCGCTTCATGGTTGGCTCCTTTCACGACTGAAAAGCCCAAGTTTCTCAAGTCTTTCCTCATAGCTCAGTCCTTTGACAGTCTTATGACTGCTCTCTCTACTGCCTCGAGAGCTGGAATGCCTTTCTTTGACTTGGTGACTAGGAACTGGACAGAATATGCGAGGTGTGGTCCGACCAGAGCACTATACAGTTTAATTGGTTTCTTTTGGCTTGTGCTCTACTGTTTTGTTTACCTTGTTCATTACTGCTGTGCACTGATTGGATGTCAAGTATCAAGTCCATTAATGCCCGTAGATGTCTTTTAACTTCACCCTTAGCTATTTTGACTTCATACATAGAGTACATGTAATGTCTATTTTTCTTCTAGTGTGTTATCATTTCCACTTGTCCATATTAAATTTCATCATTACATATTTTATTTGACTCATTTTGTAGGTCTTGGCTGTCTCCCCATAAAGAAAGACTTGCATTTATATAGCGCCTTTCACGACCACCGGATGTCGCAAAGCGCTTTACAGCCAATGAAATACTTTTGGAGTGTAGTCACTATTGTAATGTGGTATATGCGGCAGCCAATTTGCAGACAGCAAGCTCCCACAAACAGCAATGTGATAATGATCAGATAATCTGTTTTTATGTTGATTGAGGGATAAATATTGGCCAGGGCACCGGAGATAACACCCTGCTCTTCTTCGAAATGGTGCCATGGAATCTTTTACGCCAACCTGAGAGAGCAGACGGGGCCTCGGTATAACGCCTCATCCGAAAGACGACACCTCCAACAGTGTAGCACTCCCTCAGCATTGCACTGGAGTGTCAGCCTAGATTTATGTGCTCAAGTCCCATTTCTGAACCCACAACCTTCTGATTCAGAGGTGAATGTGCTACCCACTGAGCCACAGCTGACATATTCAAATACCCTTTTTAGTTTGATATCATCTGAGCATTTGACCAGTGTGCATTGAGACTAGATACGTTATATGCATGCCATAGATCTTTTCACAGTCTGTAAGAAGGGCATTTCCTTAAAATCAAGGAGGTTAGTCAGCAAGATCTTGCCCTTCTGAATCTATGGCCGCGATTTCGCCAACCGTGGCGAATCCGGTGTGGCCGGAGTAGGTGGCGGCTTCAAACCCCGTTCCCGTCTTCATCCTGCCTCCTCCAAGTGATTTTGCCCTGATTGGGCTTATTAAGCCCGTCCTGCGAGGCCCCCGGCCAATTAAACGGAAGTGGGTCTGATGACGCGTCATCAGCCGGTTTCTTTGAAGGGACCATGTCCACATTCATTTTGACAGTTGTGCTGTCAGTGTTCTACAGCATTGAGGTGATGCAAACACTGACAAGCTCTGCACAGAGGTGCATGGCTGCACCCAGGCTCTCACATGATTCCCTCCATATGCTTATGGAGGGAGTCACAGCACGCAGGGGGGTTCTCTTCCCTTCCAATGGGCGAAAGAGACTGCTCCAGGACACCAACGCAGCCTGGTTACACATTGCACAGGAGGACACAAGCAGTGATGTTGTCAGGAGGACTAGGCTGCAGTGGCACAAACCTTTCAATGATCTCGAAACATTACTGCAAAGCCACACTTAACCTCATCCTGCTGTGCCACTCATCACATCCCCATCACTCTGCCTTCCCTACCCTACTCCTGCACATCCTTACACCAACTTACCTTGCACCTCCACCCATCCCTCTCTATCTACATTATCACTTGCCCATCTCACGAGCCACCCCTCACACTCGCCCTCATCCTTGTCCAATCATTCAAACTAACAACACACAAGGGTAGGCACTTGTGTGCTTTAGCCAATGTTTGTGTAACGTGTCTGTTAATGTGTTGTCAAGCATTGACATCTTTATTTTCAACACTTTGCCTTGGACAGATTTGTGTGCATCTTTGGAAGTGTCTTAGTAAGTTCCAGTGAATGGTGAGGCATAACTCCCGCCTCTCTTTCCCCCCCCCCCACCCCCAATGGTGAGCGTGAAAGGAATGGCTTGGACATTGTAGGAATGCTTTATGGTGCTGGTGTCGGGTGATGCCAACCTGGTGCATCATGTGGCAGCCAGGCTGTACAATGTCAAACGAAGTAAATCTGGCCATGGTGAGGCCATCGCTGACGTCCTGGGCAGCAGTGTTGTCTGGTGCTGATGCCCTGTGCAGCATCAGATGATTGCGGAGTAGGTTGGTGGTGTTGTTGGTGATGCTGGTGTGCCTGGTGATGTTGGTGTTGGGGCTGATCGTGGTGGGATTCTGAGGACCAAGGTGAGATTTTTTCAAGGGCACCGATGCTGCTGGAATATATGGCAGCTGAAGTTGAGATGACAGAAGCGATCTGTCAATGATGAGAGAGGTTGCTCCAAGAAGGTGACAGTGGATAGAGAGTTTACTCCAAACACTTCCAAACTGCATACAGTTCAAAAGTGTCTTGCAAATCTTAAAGGCTCCAGCTTCTAACATTGGAAAGTGAACAGTTATGAATTGGTAGCTTTTATACCACTTTTGCAGCTGTCACCTATTCACAGCAATGGAGAGTCATAGAGAACCTGACACACTTACCTGATGTGATCCCCGAGCGACGGGAAACTCATGGAAAAGTTGAAAAATGGCTAGAAGGTGGTAAAATGCTGTTCAACTACCTTTTAAAAACCCTCTTAACTATCTCAATTGGCTGACCTGCTGCTTAGTGCCAGGTCTGCAAAGCGCAGGCAGACCCTGCACTTGGGAAACTGACCCACACAGGCGGGTTCAGAGCGGGATCCCGACCCGCTGTCAATCTTTTAGATTTTGACAGCGGACCCACCCTCTGAGCACCGGCAAAATTCCGGCTTATGTTTTCCACAAGCAGCTTTGAACTTTGAACTCAGCACTCTATTTAGCAACTTGCATGTGTTTGTAAAATCCAAGTATAATGGTGAATCCTCGTAGGTCCAGATCAACATTTTTCTTATTTTCATCATATTTAGATTAGTTAAGAGAAGCAAGATTGCTAATGCACTGAATCTGAATCTACTTTTCTTGTAGCCACCACAGGTTGACTGATTATGCCCAATATAAAGTGGGAAAAAATGAATTGTATGGTACAAAGTTAGGCACATAATGTAACAATGTGCAGCAACATGTATGTAATAGAATATATTTAATAGCAATTTCAGCAAGAAGATGCATCAATTAAAAAGAACTAAATGTAGTGATGCCAAATACATCCTCAACTGCAGGGTCAGACTTTTATTTGAGGACCAGAACCTTCACGCTGATTACAACAAAACTTAAGACAATCCACTGACAGGCAGCTAGAGGAACTAGTCCTATAGTTGTGCCAGACTAAACTAAATTAATTTACGTTTTTATTTCACTATAATTTTCTGACTATAATAACAAAGTGGGAGATGATCAGTAGAGGAGGGGGGGTTTACCCTTTGAGACCCAATCAGAAAATTGTCATCCATGAAATATAATCAAGAAGATAAAATATTAATAGGCAGAGTGCATAAACAGATGCAATGTAGTATGAATACAAAGTGACACTCATATATAAGAGGATGGACACAAAAGCAGCAGATAAAAAAATCATTGAAATGATATGTAGCAATGATATCTTGTGGAACAGGATTGCAGAATTCAGTATCCCTTACATAGGGAATATAAGCATGAAGATTTAAATCAGTCCCTAAATAAAGAGGTGTATTTTAAACTGATTTAGATTGACTAAGGCATTCACAGAGTCATACATCTGTGCATATGAAGCCTCTGGAGAACTGTCAAACACAGAAATGGGAATGACAACAGAAACTGGTTACAAATAAAACATGGCATGGTCTTAAACCAATTGTGCATGGTTATCTTTGGCAGAAAAGAAAACTAATTGAACATGATAAAGTGTAAAGTTAATTAACACACACAAGTTTGTTGATTACCTTCACAGGATTATATTGTTCCTTTACTACCAGCCTTCCATCCCAGCTGTCTCCCTTTCAGAAAATGTCATTGGTAAACAATAGAGACACCATAACAAGTCGTAAATGGCTCCAGTGACAGCAGCCCCTAGTGAAGCTGCATCTGTAGAAAATGATTGTGTCTGATTACCTTTTGAAGACAGCAGTGCACACATTGCATACTAAGTGCCACTTCTGCATCGCTTTACTTTGCACCTGATGTATCCATTGCAAAATCAACTAAAATATATTTCCCAAATACCATTTCACTGCCACAGCCCTTCTTGGAATTTGAAGTAAACACTTTCGACATGGCACTAATCTAATACCAAGAATTATGATCACTTGGTGAAACAGATGTTTGCATCTGTCTAGCACTTTAAGTAAGAAGTGCATATAAAACCCTTAAAGAGCTTACTTAAGCTCTTCTTCTCCTTCAGTCACAACAAAGACATAAAATAAGAAGCAGGCAAAATTCAGACAGCTTCAGACTACCCAGAACTTGCTGTTGTAAGAAAAGGGATTGAACTGAACCCATTAGACCAGTGAAAGGTTGTGTGCTTTTAAAGAACTGTATTAATGATTGAGGTTTGAAAGAGAAGAGAGAGAAGGACTAAACTATTCATGCTTGAAATGAGCTGCAGGTTTTTCATTAGAAGGCTAGATATTTGATGAACAGACATTCCAGGTAATTTTCATTATTACATTATTTGCAATTTGAATTATTTTAACTACTGTGAAATCATAGAAAATGCATAGACTTGATTTTTAACCAAAAATCTTTCTTCATATTTGAGCTGGTGAGGGAATTGATGTATAGAATATTTTTGTAGGGATTTGTTACGAAAGATTTATCAACCATTTCCCAGATTACATTTTGCCTGTATTAATGTATTATTCCTTCATCTAACATAAGTGTTTGTACAACTGAAAAACTGCAGCTGTCGAAAGATTAACCAGCTGAGGAGTGTTGTCAGCATTAGTTCAGGTCTAATAAATGATACTATGAAGCTATTTATCAATCCCTAGTCCAGAATAAAAACTTGTTCTATGATTAATAGTATTCTGTTTGCAAGCTTTGACTATGCTTGTGTAATTATTGTGCCTGTTTTTAGATAAGGCATGTTGAAGGGATGAAAAAAAAATACAACATTTAAAAAAAATCAAATGGTAATGTGATTCTTTCAGGTGTCGGGGCTGCACGGGCTGGCAACCTCACGTTCATGGTTGGCGGATTGGAAGAAGAATTTAATGCAGCCAAAGAATTGCTGAGCTGCATGGGAACCAATGTAATTTACTGTGGAGAGGTTGGAACTGGACAGGTAACTAAAAGGGGAAGTTGGATTTAATTATGGAACCACGTCATTTGATTAAGTTAAATGCTCCCTCGTGTCTGAATCTCACTTTGAGTAGCTTTGTTTTTGAAAATGTAAATAAATAGAACCGATCTGCTTTTACAAATATAAATAGATAGGGCTGGTAAGTTAACTAAGAAGCATTAATGATTTACAACTTGTACTGCCCAGCTCAGAAGAGACTTGAGGGGGATATAATTTGACATCTGTGGTAGTGCAAAATGGGTGACAGCGAATCGGCAGCCCCTTTACACCCTGCCCAATTTCCTTTTCTAGAAGTCAGTGGAAAAGATAATCGGGTGAGGTATAAAACAGGCTGCCCATTTGCTGTCGCCCATTTGCCATTGCCACCGAAGTGAAATTTCACCCCAGGATGGGAGGTTTATATCTGTAAATCAAACTGGTGTTTCAGGAGTAACTGGGTTAAGGTCCTTCCAGGTCAGCTCATTTTTAAATTTCCCAATAACATTTTAAATCATTGTCGCAGCAGTAAGTGTGATTTGTTTTGCTGGTATTTAAGTACATGCATCATTTTAAAGTTGTTTACCACTTTCCTCCATTGTGACTTTTATTTACAGGCAGCAAAGATCTGTAACAACATGTTACTAGCTATTAGTATGATTGGAACTGCTGAAACAATGAATCTGGGAATCAGGTTTGTTTGTTATTTATATTTTTGTTTTACTTTCTTTTCCTTCCTCATTTGCTTTGCTTGGATTATTATTATAGTTTTACCCACCTTTGAATTATATCCCTTTATACCCTTACCTCACAAAAATCTATCGATTTCAGTCTTGAAAATTTCAGTTGACCCAGCATCCACAGCCTTCTACCCTTTGTGTGAAAAATGCCTCCTGATTTTTATAGAATGGCTTCTCTTCCCCAAGGAACTATCCTTAGCCCCCTCCTCTTTCTCATCTACATGCTACCCTTTGGCGACATCACCAAAGACATGGGCCAGGTTCCACATGTACGTTGATGACATCTAGCTGTCTCTCACCACTGTCTCGATCCCTCCACTAACTTTGTGTTGTCAGGCTTGTCCAACAACCAGTTCTGGATGAGCTGCAGTTTCGTCCGGTTAAACATTGGTTACACCAAAACCATTGTCTTTGGCCCCTGCCAAAAACTCCGTACCGTTGCAACCAATTCCATCTACCTCCCCAGCCACTGTCTCAGGTTGAACCAGACTGTTTGGATCTTCGGATCTTTGGCTCAGAGCTGAACTTCCGACCCCATATCCCCTCTTCTTCAAAGACTGCCTACTTTCACCTCCGCAACATCGCCCATCTCCACCCCTGCCTCAACCTATCTGCTGCTGAAACCATCATCCATGCCTTTGTCACCTCCAGACTCGACTATTCCAATGCTCTCCTTTTAATGGCTTTCCATTCTCCACATTCCATAAACTTCAGCTCGTCTAAAATTCTGCTGCCTGTATCTTATCTTGCACAAAGTCCCCTGTCCTTGCTGACCTACTTTGGTTGCCAGCCCCCCAGTACCTCAAATTTTAAATTGTTATCTTTGTGTTTTAAATCCCTTCATGGCCTCGCCCCTCCCTATCTCTGTAACCTTCTCCAGCCCGAGAACTCTGCGTTCCACCAACACGGCTTCTTATGCTACCTCCACTCCCTTCGCCCCACCATTGGCAGCCGTGCCTTCAACAGCCTAGGCCCTAAACTCTGCAATTCCCACCCTGAACCTCCCCACATCTCCACCTCCTTATGCTCCATTAAGATCTTTCTTAAAACCCCTCTCTTTGACCAAGCTTTTAGTTACCACTCCTAGTATCTCATTCTTTGGCTCAGCATCCATTTTTGTATGGTTACAATGTAACGCCATGCAATGCTTTTCTACGTTAAAAATGTTATATAAACGAAAGCTACTGTTGGGTTTGTTCAAAATACAACTACACAATGTGATGGGGGAGTTAACATACTAGAAGGATGAGCCAATTGGCCTTTTCTCATTCCCAATTTTTTCATCATCTTCAATAAAATACACTGGGCTAGAAATTCAGTAGGCTTTGCGCCCAGTTTTCGCCCAAAGAGGGCTTTTGCGCCACTTGCTGAGCTTTCGCCGATATTCAGCGCTGCGGTAATGGCGGCGTTAGCCAGTAGCGCTGCGCCGCCACCGATGACGTCATCGGTGTGCGCAGTGCCCCGCTACCGGCCCGACCGCCATATTTAGTTGCGGCCGCCTCTTCCGCAGCGGCCGCAAACAGCGATCAGAAAACGGGGCCGTCCTGTAGCCTTAGTGGGGCGCTTTAAGGTGGAGGTGCGGCCGGCCGCTTTTTCGGCGGCCGCCTGCCCGCACCTCCTTCCCCGGCCTCCTCCACGCCCCCCCCCCCCCCCCCCCCGCGGCATTGCCGGCTGCTTTCCGTGAACCCGGCACTTCTCCGTGGTGCCGGGCTCATTTGCCGGCACTATCCAGCGGCGATCTCCCCGTTGCAGGCACCTCCCCCTTAAGAGAAGGAGGAGGCCTGCAGTACCGCAGCCTGCCGTTCCGCAGCGGGTGGCGCAGCGGCGCCTAGAGCGCTGAAATTCAGTTTCAGCGCCCCAAGCGGGGGCGGGCACACCCTGGAATAGCGCCTGGTTCCGACTTGGGGCGCAAAAACTGAATATCTGACGGGCGCAACTGGCTCCGCGCTCAGCGCTAACTTTTGGGCGCACGCCAGCTGGCGGGCCCAAAGTGAATTTCTAGGCCACTGTCCTTTAATCTCTTGGACTAAGGTTCAAACCCCACCCAGAGTTAAGGGATGAAAATCTGCTCTGACTGTTGGCTGTAACTATTCTAGGTGAAATTTGTTTGAGCAGTCTCAATCTAGTTCCTGGCAGAAACGTGCCCTTAATTTGACATCTAATTACAATCTCACTCAGACAGGCCATAATGATGGGTATTGTGGTAATTCAATTAAAAGAAAGAAATAACTTAGTGGTACAGTAAGGGGTGTCATTCTGGAGTTGGAGTTAATTGTTGGGTTAGCGTAAAGGGTGTTTTGCCTTGTAACTGGTTACATTGTGCCTGAACTTTTGAACTACTTGATGCTGATACTGGGTGAGAAAAATTGGAGGGATAAACTATTCTACTCCTTAGCACCAACATCTTAATGATCACAAAACTCACCCTAAAAAGGGGGTGACAATGCAGTACCAGGTCACTTGTACAAATCAGAGTATTCACAGTGAAAGGTAGCTGTGGGCAGAAATCATTTTCTAAAGGTAGAGTTTCAGACAAACACTATGCATAGCAAAATACTGCGGATGCTGGAAATCCGAAATAACAACAGAAGACGCTGGAAAAACTCAGCAGGCCAGGTAACATCCATGGAGAGAGAAATAGAATCAACGTTACAGGTCGAAACCCTTCTTCAGAACTGAGAAAAAAAGGCAGGAAATGAAACAGATTAAAAGGCAGTTTGGGGGCTGGGAAATGGGGGAGGTGATGAAAGAAGAGACATTAGGAGATATTCAAGGTGAGACGAGATGGTAATAGGACAGGTAAAGAAACAAACAATGGCTCTAGAAGTGTGAAATGCGCTGGCAGAGTGAAAGACAGCTGCCATGTGGGAGAGAGAAAAAAAAGGAAAAGGCACAAACCAAAAGTGTGGATAAAAAAATATGAAAATATATATATAATAAGGGCCGAGGTTATGATCTGAAATTGTTGAACTCGATATTGAGTCCGGAAGGCTGTAAAGTGCCTAATCGGAAGATGAGGTGCTGTTCCTCGAGCTTTTATGTTTGTGTTTAAGGGCTAGATTTTCAGTTGCTTGCGCCAGCAGTTAGCGCCTTAAGAGAAGTGATTTCCGGGCACTATGCGTGTAGCGCCCGGGCGCAGCGCAGTTTGCGCCTCACCCCACATTAAGTTGGCCGTTAGCGCCGGCGCAAAGTTTAGCGCCCGCCCGGATGCGCGCGCAGAAAATGACGTCACATCCTCATGCAACGCCCTTTGGCCGCCCCGATTCCAAACTTCAGTCGGACTGCCCCATTGTGCGGCTGGCGGCTGGAGCGTTTGAAAAAAGGAACGCAACACAACCAGCGCGGGCCCCGGGGGGCGCAAATTAAAGGGGACGTGCCCTCCAGTATAAAGGCCAGCCATTTTTCAGCAAACACTCTAGTGCAACGCATTTCTGGACACACAACAAGGAGGATAGCTAACTGGTTTCAAGCAGCAACAGCTCAGGTATTTTTGGACTCAGGCCAGAGCGCTGCAAGTGGCCTTTTGGAAATTTGAGTGTTTGCCAGGATTTGATGGGGGTTGCATGGGGTGCCAACGCGGAGCTGCAGCGCCATGTCCGTAGGGCTCGCAGATGCATTGTGAGAGGGGCAGCCCTGGCTAGAGGCAGAGGAGGCGACAGGCGTCGACCACGTAGGCCTTACCCAGTCAGGCTATACCGCCAGCAGCGCTCCTACCTAAACATGAGTGCCGCGCGATGTGTTAGAAGGCTCCGATTCCGAAAGGAGGTGATTGCAGAGATCTGCCACCTGCTTCGCAGAGATCTGCGGCCAAAGCTCAGGTGCAGGACGTCTCTGTCGGTGGAAGTGAAGGTGACGGTGGCATTGAACTTCTATGCCACCGGCTCCTTCCAATCCGCTGCTGGGGACATAGCAAACATCTCCCAGTACGGCGCGCATCGCTGCATCCGCCAGGTGACCGAAGCACTGTTCAGAAGGAGAAGCCAATTCATCTCCTTCCCCATGGCCCTGGAGAGCCAGCATCAGCACACATTGGGATTTGCCAGACTCGGGGACTTCCCGTTGGTGCAGGGCGCCATTGACTGTACGCATGTGGCTTTGCGGGCCCCTCTGGAGCATGGCGAGCAGTATCGCAACAGGAAGGGCTACCATTCTCTGAATGTGCAGCTGGTGTGTGACCACAAGCAGCGCATCATGGCTGTCAATGCCAGCTTCCCAGGCAGCAGCCACGATGCCTTTATCCTGCGGCAGAGTACTGTGCATGACATGTTCGAGGCACAGCCTCCCCCAAGAGGATGGCTACTCGGGGACAAAGGCTATCCTTTGTGTACCTGGCTCATGACCCCGCTCCGCGCGCCCAGGACCGCTGCTGAAGAGGCCTACAACGAGAGCCATCAAACCACCCGCAACATCATCGAGCAAACTATTGGGGTCCTCAAGCAGCGGTTCCGCTGCCTTGATCGCTCCGGAGGAGCTCTCCAGTATTCGCCGGACCGGGTCTCCCAATTTGTGGTAGTTTGTTGCATGCTACACAACCTGGCTATCCGCAGGACTCAGGCACTGCCACCTGACGTTGGAGCAGCACCTCAGGAGGAGGAGGTGCAGGAGTACGTTCCCAGGAGGGAGCGACCAGGGCCAAGGGCCGCGCGACGCCACCTTATTACACGGTACTTCTAAGCCCCCTGTCAGGGAATGCCTTGGGGCCATGAGGGAAGATGAATGCAGCCGCTCCGCAAGCCCTCAGCCGGCGAAGCCAACAAACACTAAGAAGAACAACCATGGAGACTGCATGAATAAAGATAAATTTTTATTACACAAAACTGAAAACCCCTTCCCACATGAATCCCCAAAAACAATCAACGGGCCCAACAAAAAGCCCAACAAACGACTCACTCCCACAAACTGGGGAGGAGTCACTCCACATTTGTACAACCCGGACCTCAACCTCGGCCTAACGCAAAAAAAAAGCCCACGAACCAAACAACCATGGGCAAAAGAAAGATGGCCACCGCCATATAAAACGAAAGCTGGCCACACCCTCTACTGAGTGGCCCGCGAGGGCGAGACCTTGCCCAGCCTTTTGCCTCCCCTGCCCGGCCTGCTGCTCCTTCACAAGCTCTGCCCAGTGGCTGCTGCGAGGCTGGGGGAAGGCGCCTGAGGCTCAGATGTCCTTCCGCCAGATGCCGCTGGGGGACGGCCTTTGGGCCTCGAGGGGCCGTCTGCTGAGTGGCGCACCTGAGCCTGGCCAACATCAGCTCCAGCCGCTTGCCCTTGACGCCCCAGTGGGGGAATGGCGGCGACGGATGGCGCAATGTGGGCCAGCTGGCGTCTGGGATGGGCTGGCTGGTGCTGTGGCGCGCTGGCACTCGGCCGGGCCCGCACTGCAGGATCCGCAACAATCAGCCGAGGGGCGGCTCGCTGGGATGCTCCAGCGCGGCGGCTGCCCTGGCGATGCCTGCCTGAGACAGCGCGTGTGGCAGCAGTGAGTGCCCCTGTTGTCCTGGTGTGCGCCCGCATCACACCCGCCAGGGTCTTGACGGCATCAGTCAGCATGCGGCCACTCGCGGCAGTTGCTGCCCCGAACTCGCGCACACTGGTCGCCAGCGACTCGATGGCCTCAGGCATGCGCCCCACCACGCTCATGAGCTCCGTGTGGCGCCGGTCCAAATCCTCGGCCATCTTATCCAGCTTCCGCACCTCCTCCGAGGTGAAGGTGTCCGGACTGGAGTCGCGACTCTCCCGCTGGGGAGGAGGGGGCCGAACTAGGGGAACCTTGCCACGTTGGTGGCGGCGAGTGTGCCGATCAGCAGCACTCCCCTCTGATCCTTCCCCCCCTGGGGGAAGGCCGCGGGCCACGCGCACGGCTCCTGGGTGGCTGGACGCCACTGGTCCCAGAAGCTGCATTCCCCTGCGACAGTTCCTCCAGGCACTCGTCCAGTGAGGACGTGTCAAGCCTTTCGTCCTCTCCGGCGGGACCTGAGTGTTCCCCCGATGGTCCGGCTTGCTCCTCCTCCTCCTGCTCGGAGGGGCTGTCACTGGCAGCTTCAGGGTCCTGGTCGTCACCAGCTGAAAGCAGGAATGCACAAGAGTAGCTTCAGAGTGAGGAGACGGCGTCAGCGAGGGAGTTAGGACTGGTGGCATTCAGCGCATTGGTGGGACAGTGGCAAAGGAGGTAGCTCGGATGTGCAAGTGCGACGCGAGAGGGCCAAAAGGCGAGGTCCTTACCATTGCCGGGCAGTGGAGGGTCGGCTACTCCGCACGCTGTGCGCACGATCAGACGGGCTCCCATGAGCACACACACGCACTCCTCCAGCCGAGTGAGCTTCTGCAGCTTTGCGCGGCCTCCCCTGGCCCTGGCACGGGCCTGGCGATTATACGCAACTTTAGCCTGCAAGAGAAAGGACGGGCTGTAAGTGCGCAGTGTAGCCCTGATGTCGTGTGCACTGCCTCCCATGGTGGAATAGCTGGGCCAGAGTGTAGCCCTGATGTAGTGTGCACTGCCTCCCATGGTAGAATAGCTTGGCCAGAGTGTAGCCCTGATGTCGTGTGCACTGCCTCCCATGGTGGAATAGCTGGGCCAGAGTGTAGCCCTGATGTAGTGTGCACTGCCTCCCATGGTGGAATAGCTTGGCCAGAGTGCACCCTGATGTCGTGTGCACTGCCTCCCATGGTGGAATAGCTGGGCCAGAGTGTAGCCCTGATGTAGTGTGCACTGCCTCCCATGGTGGAATAGCTTGGCCAGAGTGTAGCCCTGATGTCGTGTGCACTGCCTCCCATGGTGGAATAGCTTAGCCAGAGTGTAGCCCTGATGTCGTGTGCACTGCCTCCCATGGTGGAATAGCTTGGCCAGAGTGTAGCCCTGATGTCGTGTGCACTGCCTCCCATGGTGGAATAGCTGGGCCAGAGTGTAGAGTGCAGAATGGCCAATTGATGCTCATGACTGTCCCAATGCTGCTGGCTGAGGGCTGGCCATTAGGACTTTCAGCTCCCTTTGCCCATCATGTCAGGTGTACATGCAAGAATGAGGAGGAGACTGGAAAGGGTACTCATCCTGACAATCCTGGTCAGGTCATTGTATTTTTTACGACATTGTTTGTGGGTCCTGGGGGCATCGCCGGTGAACGTCACCCTCTGGGCGATCTGCTTCCAGGCTCTGGTGTAGCCGTGGTGGTTCGGATTCCTCCCACTCTCTGGGAACAAGATCCTGCGCCTCTGCTCCAGAGCTGTGACCATTATGTCCAGATCACCCTCTGAGAAGCGCAGGGCACGCTCACGGGCCTTCTCTGGCGTTGCCATGACTCCCTGGGGCTGAGCAGCAGTGTTGAGGCCTCTTTGCAAGGCTGCAGTGTGCAGGGCGTGGCAGCAGACCAATTCGTCCCTTCCCCCTTTAAGAGCTGGTCGGCGCCACGGGGTCTGCTGTCAGTCAAAAAATGACCGCACCCGCGCTGCGCCCCGCCTGGGCGCTATCCCTCTGGACCGCCGGCTTAGCGCTTAAAGATAGTAGTGGAACGCCTCTTTTAGCGCTCCAACAACCTCTTAGGGCGAAGCCACTGAATTTCCGGCAACGGGGCGCTACTTTGGGGCGGGCGCTAACTTCGGGCGGGCGCTAAGGTTAGCGCCCCAAAACTGGCTATACTGAAATTCTAGGCCTAAATGTTTAATATTTAATATTTAAATGTTTGTGGCTTAGTGCATCTTGTCGCTTAAAAACTGGCCTAGTTAGTAAATAAAACAATTGATTATCTCGGGCCTCAAGTTTAATGTTCACTCAGACACACAATATTTATGAATTTTTCAGTTTTGTCAATTGCCATTCTGGTTATTGGCAATGCCACTTATGCTGGCAGAGTTTACGACCAAATGTCTTGCATCAATTTGCTGCAATGGCATTATTGGCAACAATTGCCATAAGTAAGACCATTGTTTGCCCCGATCCTCTAGCACCAATTCAAAGCCAAAATTTGTTGAAAACTCATTACCATACACCAGCGTTGATTGGTAATCCAAGGAGCTTAGAAGTGGCACTACCGCTGAAAAACAAGCCAGCTGTTTACACAGGTCAGTTTCATTTGGCCAATGTTTGATTGTTCAATACTCAAAGATAGAAAAGATAAATAAATTAACCACAGCATGAGCAAGATAAATCTTAGCAGGGGAGAGTTAGTTGATTTTTTTGTTGAATTACTCTTCCAAGCATTTGCAAAATTAAGAACAGTTGTTATTCCGCCAAGATGCTGTGATGTCTTTGGGTTTTTGAATTCCAATATAACACATTAACCCAAAATATTTTAATTGACTCAGAAACTTTCCATCTACAAAAGGAAAAACATTTAACCAGTAGAGGCAATGAGACGACCCAACGCAACTAGATGGGTTTAGCTATTCAAACTTTTCTGCATTTAAAAAAAATTTAAACATTCGGCCATTGTGCTTATTGATTTTAAATCTGTTCTTGGAATTCCTGAAGGTCTGGAATTCTGGAGAATTAAAATCCCAAACTAGCTGTGCTCTCATCAATAAACTGCAAAACGGAGCTCCCATTCTAATTATTTTGAGAGTAAATATTTTGAAATGCCACATTTAAGGGGCATCAGTGCTCACAAAAATGGAGGAGGGAATGAAACAGTCCAAATCTGCAGAGTGTGTTCTTAGTCAAACAGTCTCAGCATGTGTTTGCTGTAAACCCCTGTTATTTAATGGCCAAGCAGTACTTATTGAGGCTAAATATAACCCTTAAAAGTTCTGAATCACAGCATTTATACTTGCTGTTTATCTTATTCTACCATATACTTGAAAATGAAAACACTTATTCGAGGAAAGTTGTAAGATTTAAGAGCTTTTAAGTTGTGGGAGAATAGGAAATCTTAAATGTACAAATTTTGTTTCTTTATCAGCCCTACCTCCTCTTCTCCTTTCTCCACAATCCTGCTTAATAGCAGGTAAAGCTGCAATGCCCAATGCAAAGACTGATAAAAGCAGCATAACCTAGATGATTGGTTCTTTAGAAAAATTACAGTTGACATTTACATATTTTAAACTTTATTTCAAATGTATCTAGTACATTAAAAGCAATAATCAGAGCTGTTATGTTACCTCTCAGTAACGAGCATAATTGTTCTTGCATTATTATTGGTACTTTTCCTAAAATGAAGGGGCTATTTTAAAGTTACATTATTGAGAAGTAGTAATATGATTTTTTTTAAGACACTTTTTGCCAGTTTTCTTACCTTTTTATGAAGGTATTCATTTTTTTCCTGGGGTACAATTCCACGGGCATCCTCCAGTTCTTTGCTCAAGTAGCCATTCTTCTGAGAGCTTGAACAGGAAAGATTGGCTGTTCAACTCAGGGGCTATTACAGCCAAACATGATCCTGTCCTCACCTGAAGTTTACAGGCACTTTACAGCAAGATAATAGCTGTCATTGGAAACCCTGCTGATTTTTTTTCTTCATCCTGCCCGCTCTCTACATAACTCATTGGTACACTGAACATTGTCTTTACCCACTAGGCCAATGGGTGAGCTGTAGATGAGGAGAAATTTCTTCACTGAGAGGGTGGTGAATCTTTGGAATTCTCTACCCCAGAGGGCTGTGGAGGCTCAGGCATTGAGTATATTCAAGACAGAGATCGATAGATTTTTGAATATTAAGGGAATCAAGGGATATGGGGATAGTGCAGGGAAGTGGAGATGAGGTAGAAGATCAGTGGAGATGAGGTAGAAGATCGGCCATGATCTTATTGAATTGCGGAGCAGGCTCAAAGGACCAAATGGTCTACACCTCCTATTTCTTATGTTCTTATGTAGTAATAAATTTTGAAGTTATCACATGGCTTTGCTCATGTAATTAAATTTAATTCCAAGAGCAAATAAAATTCTTCACTGACATAAGTCCAATTCTTAATTTACTTCATTTTCTCTTTTATTTGTAACAATGGCATTGTTAAGAGAAGGGAGAATTGCCTGTAATTTAATATGGAGACTGATCACCCTGGCATCAATGAAGAGGATCAAGCACTGTGGGATTTTCATAGGCTTGCATTACTTCCTTATTTTTTTAATTAAAAAGACAAACTTTTTCTTAATAGCATAAATCAACTTAGTTTTCCTCTTAATATAGTAACTGCGTAGTTAACATCCCATGTATCAAACTTGCAGTACTCTTGTAAAGACAAGCTGCTGTACTTATTTTCTCTACAGTGCTTTAACAGTAAAATTGTCCTAAATTATGTAGTTCAACATGCATTTTGTAGCAGATTTCATTAACAGCAGCAGCAATTTTAATGCAGCAGTATTTACTGGTGATAAAACTAAAAGGAGACGTTTACTTTCAATTAAAATTTGAAGACATGGTTGTTCAGCTACTGTGGCATAGTCTCAAATGTGAGGCCATTCCTACGTATTAAGTTGTCATAATGTAACTGAGATAAAAGAGGAGTTTAGCTAGAAGAGACTAATTGGATTGTCAATATATTTTACCATTTACATTTTAAAATCAACTCTCTGGAACAGCCAATTGTGATCTTTATTCGGCTGTCGAAACTGCAGATTGACGAAGTACAGAACGCTAATTTCACAGTATGTATACTGTTTTGGGGTCATCGTGGTGCCACAAATTATTTTATTCTTGCCTATTAAAATCCACTTAGTACACAGCAATGATCATTCTAATTTAAAATGAACAATATTACAGTTTTGACAGCTGAAGATTGAACGATTTAAAGCCAGCCAGAAAAGAATCTTTCCCTTTGTAAATCAAACTGTAATATCCCTTGTAATATGCTGCAGAAAATATGCTGCCACTGCAGTTTTAAAATCAATACAATTCCACTGGAGGGTCTCCGTTGCTGGATAGTACCATCACTCCACTGAATATGTTAGGGATATTTTGGGGGATAAACCCTAAATAATGAGCAGTGTTTTGTCATTTGTAAATCAGGTAAATTCTATGAGTTTTTGGTATTGGATATTATCATTGATCCTTCATCAAGGGAAGGGGTTTGATTAGCATATGGAATTAATATTTTCTAAAATCAAACTATGCTGAAATAAAATGATTGACTTGTCAGCTAAGTAATAAGAGTTTAAAACCATGAAACTATCGGATTGTCGTAAAAACCCATCGGGTTCACTAATGTCCTTTAGGGAAGGAAATCTGCCATCCTTACCTGGTCTGGCCTATATGTGACTCCAAACCCACAGCAATGTGGTTGACTCTAACTAACCGCTATGAAACATAATAAAAATGAAACTGGACGGACCACCCGGCATCGACCACGGCAACAGCACACCCAGCCCAGTCAACCCTGCAAAGTCCTCCTCACCAACATCTGGGGACTTGTGCCAAAATTGGGAGAGCTGTCCCACAGACTAGTCAAGCAACAGCCTGACATAGTCATACTCACAGAATCATACCTTTCAGCCAACTCCTCCATCACCATCCCTGGGTATGGCCTGTCCCACCGGCAGGACAGACCCACCAGGGGTGGTGGCACAGTGGTATACAGTCGGGAAGGAGTGGCCCTGGGAATCCTCGACATTGGCTCCGGACCCCATGAAGTCTCATGGCTTCAGGTCAGGCATGGGCAAGATGCATCTATCCATGACAGTATTTGTAGCAGTGACCACCACACAGTCATTGTGGAGACGAAGCCCCATCTTCACACTGAGGGCACCCTCCATCATGTTGTGTGGCACTACCACCGTGCTAAATGGGATAGATTCAGAACAGATCTACCAGCTCAAAACTGGGCATCCAAGAGGTGCTGTGGGCCATAAGCAGCAATAGAATTGTATTCCACCACAATCTGTAACCTCATGGCCCAGCATATCCCTCACTCTACCATTACCACCAAGCCAGGGGACCAACCCTGGTTCAATAAGGAGTGTAGAAGAGCATGCCAGGAACAGCACCAAGTGTACCTAAAAATGAGGTGCCAACCTGGGGAAGCTGCAACACAGGAATACATGCATACTAAAAAGCGGAAGCAGCATGCTATAGACAGGGCTAAGTGATCCCACAATCAACGGATCAGATCAAAGCTCTGCAGTCCTGCCACATCCAGTCGTGAATGGTGGTGGACCATTAAACAACTAACAGGAGGAGGAGGCTCCATGAATAGCCCCATCCTCAATGATGGTGGAGCCCAGTGAGTGCAAAAGACAAGGCTGAAGCATTTGCAACCATCTTCAGCCAGAAGTGCCGAGTGGATGATCCATATCGGCCTACTCCTGAGGCCCCCACCATCACAGAAGCCAGTCTTCAGTCAATTCGATTCACTCCACGTGATATCAAAAAACGGCTGAGCGCACGGGATACAGCAAAGGCTATGGGCTCTGACAACATCCCAGCTATCGTGCTGAAGACTTGTGCTCCACAACTAGCCACACCTTTAGCCAAGCTGTTCCAGTACAGCTACAACACTGGCATCTATCCGACAATGTGGAAAACTGCCCAGGTATGTCCTGTCCACAAAAAGCAGGGCAAATCCAACCCGGCCAATTACCACCCCATCAGTCTACTCTCAATCATCAGCAAAGTGATGGAAGTTGTCATAGTGCGATCAAGCGGCACTTACCAAAAACCTGCTCACTGATGCCCAGTTTGGGTTCCGACAAGAACACTTGGCTCCTGACCTCATTACAGCCTTGGCCAAAACATGGACAAAGGAGCAGAATTCCAGAGGTGAAGTGAGAGTGACTGCCCTTGACATCAAGGCAGCATTTGACCGAGTGTGGCATCAAGGAGCCTTAGTAAAACTGAAGTCAATGGGAATCGGGGGGGGAAAATGCTCCACTGGATGGAGTAATACTTAACACAAAGGAAGATGGTTGTGGTGGTTAAAGGTCAATCATCACTGCCTCAGGACATCGCTGCAGGAGTTCCTCAGGGCAATGTCCTAGGTCCAACCATCTTCAGCTGCTTCATCAATGGCCTTCCCTCCAACATAAGGTCAGAAATGGGGATGTTCACTGATGATTGCAGTGTTCAGTGCCATTCACAACTCCTCAGATAATGAAGCAGTCCATGACCACATGCAACAAGTCTACAGTCAATTCGATTCACTCCACGTGATATCAAGAAACGGCTGAGCGCACTGGATACAGCAAAGGCTATGGGCCCTGACAACATCCCAGCTATCGTGCTGAAGACTTGTGCTCCAGAACTAGCCACACCTCTAGCCAAGCTGTTCCAGTACAGCTACAACACTGGCATCTATCCAACAATGTGAAAAACTGCCCAGGTATGTCCTGTCCACAAAAAGTAGGGCAAACCCAACCCGGCTGACGTTCAGGCTTGGGCTGATGTGTGGCGCAAATGTTATCTGCCACTTAAGTGCCAGGCAATGACTATCTCCAACAAGCGAGTGTCTTAACCACCTCCCCTTGACATTCAACGGCATTACCATCGCCAAATCCCCCACCAACAACATCTTGGGGGTCACCATTGACCAGAAACTTAACTGGACCAGCCACATAAATACTGTGGCAACAAGAGCAGGTCAGAGGCTAGGTATTCTGCGGCGAGTGCCTCACCTCCTGATCCTCCAAAGCCTTTCTACCATCTACAAGACATAAGTAAGGAGCATGGTGGAATACTCCACATGCCTGGATGAGTGCATCTCCAACAACCGTCAAGAAGCTCGACACCATCCAGGACAAAGCAGCCCACTTGATTGGCACCCCATCCACCACCTTAAACATTCACTCCCTCCATCACCAGGATACCGTGGCTGCAGTGTGTACCATCTACAAGATGCACAGCAGCAATTTGCCAAGGCTTCTTCGGCAGCACCTCCCAAACCCACGTCCTCTTCCGCCTAGAAGGACAAGGGCAGCCACCTCCAAGTCACACGCCATCCTGACTTAGAAGTGTATCACCGATCCTTCATCGTCGCTGGGTCAAAATCCTGGAACTCCCTACCTAACAGCACTGTGGGAGTACCTTCACCACACGGACTGCAGCGGTTCAAGAAGGTGGCTTACCAGCACCTTCTCAAGGGCAGTTAGGGATGGGCAATAAATGCTGGCTTTGCCAGTATTCAAGTAGACATTTTGGACAGGATTTCTAAGATTGCATACAAAGACTATCAAAAATAAGTCCAGATAATTCATGCTTTGTTCTTCATTACTGCCTCAATATATATAGATTATATAAACATAAACACAACCACAAGAGAAGGGCACTTATCCTCCTGAAGCTTGTCTGAAGGAGTGTTGCTCTGGAATTTACAAGCTAGTGACGAACCACTTACTGCAAGTGCTGGAAATGTATTAAATGGTAACAGACATGTGTGCCATCTTATTTTTCTATTGTTCATTATTAAGACTCTTGTAGGTGTCTTTCTTGGTGTGATTTCCCCTCCCCCGCGCCCCCCCCCCCCCCCACACACACACATGCATTCACTTTGTCTATCCTATTTAAAAATGGGAGCCAGAGATTTTTATTTTTCAGTTTATCACGGATTCGAAGCAAAGAAGATAAAACTTTTGTTGTTTTCAATTACAGTATATATTTTCTCCTCCCAGCCAAAATATAGTTTTCTCACTTTTTCCTTTGATAGAGCGATAAAGAACTCCCCTTGCTGCACATCGTTTAACACAATAGGCAGGTTACCTACTGCCAGGCCTTTGCTAATGCTACTCTATAATTGGCTGTTTTTAAAAACGTAATTCTTGGGACATGTGCATCGCTGGATGTGCAAATTGCACAGCAACTTTGGGCAAGTGCAGTTAAACACAAAAGGCTTCCTGCACTGAGAAGTATTACAGATATAGAAGTTATGTTCTTTTCATCAATACTTTCTGCATTAAAATATTTTATTATTTACATCTGTTTGAATAATTTTATGATGTAAGTAGGGTTACAGACCATTTTTGTTTACATTATCGTATTCAGTTATGGTACCTGTGTGGATTTAAGCCCCCAAATCCATTCCAGAATAAATTATTCTTGGCTTTAAATCACAGTACAGTACATTTAAAGTTGAATAATGCGCCAAAAAAGGTGTCAAAAGTGAAACATTTCTTGCAGAAACATGCCCCATTAAACCTCACTAGAAAATAAAGCTTTCACAATCAGCGCTCACTCATCCCTTCTAAATTTCTGAATTCATCATGGCAAAAATTGCATTTTTGTGTGTACTTCAGTTGTTTCTATAATACAACTGAAGAAATTTTGGATATGGCTGCAGTTTAAGTCATGACAAGTTTAATGGAGATTGGTTAGGCAGTAGAAGACAGTAGGGCTAATGTGTATGTACTCAAATTAGAAGGAAATGACTAGTGGTGTCCCACAAAGGTCAGTGCTGGGAACTTAACTATTCACTATATTTATTAATAACTTGGATAACACAATAGAGCGCCCTATATCCAAGTTTGCTGATAACACAAAGATTGGTGGTATAGTAAGCAATGTCTCCCAAGGTGCACGGCCGCACACCAATCGCGAGGTCCTACGCAGGCTGCTCACTAGCAGCTATCCCTGGAAGAGATACCGCACATACGACAGCAAATTTAAAGGGCCTACGCAGGGAAAAAGAAATGAGAGTGAACATTGATGGTAAGAGTGTAGACGGGAGCATCAAATTACAAAGAGACATTGATAGTTTAAGTGAGTGGGCAGAACTGTGGTAGGTGGTCTTTAACATAGGTAATTGTGGGGTCATCCATTTTGGACCAAAAAATGATAGATCCGAGTATTATTTAAATGGTGAAAAGCTAGGAACAGTGGAGGTCCAAAGCGATTTAGTGGTCTATGTACACAGATCACTAAATTGTAGTGGTGGTCAGGTACAAAAAAATAATCAAAAAGGTTAGAATATAACGGGGAGCAAGCTTTCCACCTAGTGTACAGTAAAAGCTGATGGAGCTGGCCTTTTCAGGGTAAATGGATTTTGGGACTTGAGTCACAGCAACCTTTGGGAGCTTAAAAAAGCACCAACAAAGCCTTTGAGCCATTTCAGATGTGTTCTCCATGGGACTATTTCAGCAAGCAAGTATCAAATCTGGCCTTCCTCAGCCAGGAGGGATTGAACTTTTGGACCAAGTTTCATCATGGGAGTTGAGTATTCCCATTGGGATGATCATCTGTTCCTGCTTCCTCCATCATGCTGTGACCCCAGCATGATGCTCCCCTCTCTCTCGCTCCCTCATATTGCTTTTGAAGACTTTAGGTTGGGGGTGGGGGGTACATTCAGAGATTTCACTAACTGGCAGCAGAGTTGTATTGTTGGGAATGATACTGAAGAGTTCCGTTTGGGAACAAGGTTCAATGTAGACACATTACTAAACAGAAGTTAGCAAATTGGGTAGTATAACACTTTATGATAACCTGGCAGAGTAGGACCACTGGGGAAAGTTAGACTTTGCTGTCCTTGTACTGTGGATTCCCCTTAGGCCAATGTGCAGAAGGTTTTTTCATGACAATCTGCAATACAGTAACCGGGAATAGTTTGTATGCATTTACCAATCGTTATTATTGTCTGGACCTGACAGCCCAAGATAATAAGCCCTTTGGGTGCTTTGTTCCAAGCTGTCCTGAAGATTCAGTTCTTCAGAATCCTACCACCAGTTTTTTTGATTATCTTTGGTATACTTTCTGTTTGTATGTGGAGGTGGAATGAATGAGCAACAATATTAACGTACTTGTTGTAGGTAGAATTTTCATTCTTTGAAAAATGTACAATTTCCACATACAGAGCTTCTTCTCGGGTCTCCACTTGATTCTCTTTCTGACCTAGCATAATTTGGAGCGTCTATACTGTTAATTGTTTCATACTTCAATGCTTTTGTTGCCTCTTCTGAACCTAGAAAAGAGGCCTCATAAACAGCAGATTTTGGGAAACAGCTTTCTTACAGTGGTATCCCAGGTGATTTTCCACAGGATTATGGTAATACCCTATTTATATGTCGAGGTTGAGCTTCTTCCAAAGAATGGAGGTGGTCGTATCTACATGAAGTAATGTGACATTTAGCCAATCAGTAATATTTGAATATTTTCTTAACTAAAATATGTGAGTCTTTCTGCTAAAATGAATAGAATATTAAAATAATTGTCTTAAAAAAATTATAACTTTAAAGAAAATCTTGTGACTCCTACGTTATAGAATTGTAATACTTATTAGTTCTTAATAAATGTAATCAAAAATAACACTAGAATAAAACTTAACTGTCATTTCAGAGTTTAGGAATGCAGGAATGTTTTCATTGTCATAGGAACAGGAGTAGGCCATTCATCTCCTCATGCCGACTCTGCCATTCATTTAGATCATGGCTATTCTGCACCTCAACTCAATTTTCCAGCCTTTGCTCCATATCACTTGATACCCTTGCCTAGCAAAAATTTATGGAGGGGTGAGGTGTGGTGGGGGGAAGGTGAGTTCAAATTTCTAATACCCCTTGTGTGGAAAAGTGCTTTCTGAATTCCCTCCTAAATAGCCTAGCTTTAATTTTAAAATTATGTAACCTTGTTCTTGATTCCCCTACCAGAGGAAATAGTTTCTCCATATATACCCTGTCAAATCCTTTTAACATTTTAAATGCCTTGAACAGATTACTCCTTAATCTTCTATACTCAAAGGTATACAAGCAAGTTTATACAACCTGTCCTTATAATTTGACCCTCTAAGCCCTGGTATCATTCTCTGAATCTGCACTGCACCCTCTCCAAGGCTAATATACCCTTCCTGAGGTGTGGTGCCCAAAACTGAAAGCACTACTCTAGACAGGATCCAACCAAGGCTTAATACAACTGAACCATAACTTCATCCCCTTTGTATTTCAGCCCCATTAAGATAAAAGCCAACATACCATTAGCCTTTTTGATTGTTTTTTGTATACTGGCTTTTAATGGTCCGTATTTTCCAATCGGAGGCTTCCTGTGTTCGGAGGCCTCCAATCTGGAAAAAATCTACGCTCTTACCTGAGGGCTCCGGAGGTCCGGACATTTCTGCTCCTGGGCCTCTCCACTACGAAATGCGCAGGACCCAGGTATCCCAGGGGCGCATGCGGTTCGCAAACGTCCCTTTGATCACGTGGGCCATGGGGAACCAATGAAAGAAGGGAATCCCCCTTCATACTTTTGACAGGTCTTTCAGCTTAGACCCGTCAAAAGTATGAATCGAGATCACTCCACAAATACATCAAAACATTTTACCAGGCATAAGATTTTTAAAGGATTTCAGCAGGCACAGGTTCAGCAGAAAGCAGAACTCTCCACCTGCAGAGGCCCTTCTCCAGGGCAGGCGGAGGATCTGTCAAGATGGGGGGCTGGGATTGGGGGAGCGGGGATGAACAAGAGAATGAAATTGGAAAAACAGAGCTCTGGTGGGGTTGTAGGGCTGGTCGAGGTTCCTGAGATATGGAGGGCATGGCCATGAAGCGATTTAAACACAGGATGAGAATTTTAAATTGGTAGCATTGGAGGACTGGGAGCCAATGTAGGTCAGCAAGGACGGGAGTGATGGGTGAGCAGGACTTGGAGTGGGATAAGATGTGGGTGGCAGAGTTTTAATCAGCAGTTTAGAGCTCAGAGGATAGGAGGCTGGCCATGAGAGCTTTGAAATAGTTGAATCTGGAGGTGACAAAGGCATGGTTGAGGACTTCAGTATGAGGCAGGTGTTAGATCCGTGATTCTTTAAATAGGATGTTTCCCCACGAACTACACGGAGGCTGTAACTTAACAATCAACAGGTGTTTACTAGAGTAGAGTAGTCTCAAGACTGAAGTACAGAAGCCTGCTCCGGCTTTATATACAGGTGTGGTCACTGCCGGTACTACAGTATACAGGAGCTGTAAAACAGTTCTCTCTTAAAGGTACATACACAACAATTCCTCCCCTTTTAGATTAACAGTACCATAACATTCATTTAACAATTAACATTTTTAACATGCAACATTAACTGAAAATAGTCCATTTATAAATTCAGTCTTTGGGGCGGCTTCCTGATCCTTTCTGGATAGCGCCTTCCCTGAGGTTCTTGTTCTTGGTGCAGAGGCGATTCTGGCCCCCTTTCGTCGGTTAGTTCATCAGTTTCCACTGCTACTGTTTCTGAGGTAGATGCTACCGGTATGTTGGGTTCATCCCCAGGTACGTGAGATATGGGGTTGACTCGTTCCTGTGACGCTAAGATCTGGTCGACGTGGCGTCTCACAATGTTCTCCCCGACATCCACTGTGTGCATTGATGGCCCCTGCCGTGTGCATATCATTCAGGGTTGCCATTTCTCTGTTCAGTAGTCACGGGCCAAGACTGGTTGTCCTACATTGAAGCTCCTTGTCGGCTTCTCATTGATGTGCTGGAATTGTTTATCCTCAACATTTCTTCGCACATTTGGTCTGAGCAAATCCAGACGAGATCTCAACCTTCGGTTAAAGAACATCATGGCCGGGGTCTGGTTGGTAACTGCATGTGTCGCATTTCTGTAGGCTAACAGGAAATTGTCCACCTTATGCTGTAGTGGAATTTCATCATCGCACATGGCCTTTATCGCCTTTTTAAAGGTTTGTACGAACCTCTCAGCCAATCCATTTGTGGCTGGATGATACGGGGCGGATGTGTAATGCCTTACCGCATTCCTTCTCTCAAATTTCCGAAACTCTTCGGACACAAACTGTGGCCCATTATCAGAGCAAATCTGCTCTGGCAAGCCGTTCCTGGCAAATATGGTCCGTAGGACTGCAATCGTTTTCTCTGTAGTGGTTGAGGACATTTTTATCACCTCAGGCCATTTCGAGTGCGCATCCACTGCTATTAAGAACATTGAGTCCATGAATGGACCAGCAAAATCAATATGCACCCGTTGCCATGGAGAGGAGGGCCACTCCCATGGGTGTAGAGGGGCATGTGGTGGTGCATTTTGGACCGTCTGGCATCCTGAGCAGCTCTTGGTTAGGTCCTCGATTTGTTGATCAATCCCCGGCCACCACACATAAGCCCTAGCAATGCTTTTCATTTTTACCCCTCCCAGATGACCTTCGTGAAGCTCATTGAGCACTCTCTCCCTTAACTTGGGTGGAATTACCACTCGGGATCCACACATCACTGTCCCTTGGCATACTGACAGCTGTTCTCTCCTGGATGAGAATGCTGGCAACAGTGAGTCGCCATGTGTTGGCCATCCCCTCACCGTCAAATCATATACCCGAGACAGTGTCGGATCATTGCGGGTCTCCTTCTCTATATCCGCGTTAGTTACTGGCAATCGTTCAATTATTGACAAATAAAATAACTCGATAGGGTCCACTGCTGGTGCTTCCTCCACAGTAGGCAGTGGCAAGCGTGATAGCCCATCAGCGTTTCCATGCTGTTTCGTGCCTTTATATTCTACTTCATATTGGTTCGCCCCTAGAAAAAGGGACCATCTTTGTAACCGTTGTGCGGTCATCACCGGAATGCCCTTCTTTGGATTAAAGATGGAGACAAGTGGTTGGTGATCAGTCAGCAAGGTGAACTTCTGCCCATGCAGATAGTGGTTGAATTTTTTTACTCCCCATACTAGGCTGAGGGCCTCCCTGTAGATCTGGGCGTAGTTGCGCTCGGCTGAGGTTAGTGACCGAGACGCAAAGGCTACTGGCCTCTCCAACCCGTCTGGGAATTTGTGCGACAGCACCGCTCCAATACCATAGGGTGATGCATCACATGCCAACCGAATTGGTAGTGCTGGGTTGAAATGGGCCAACACCTCTTTTGATGTGATCAATTCTTTGCACTTCTGGAAAGCTCGTTTACATTCGTCATTCCACTTCCATGGTACCCCCGTTTGCAGTAGGGTATTCAGTGGGTGTACTACTGCAGACAAATTTGGTAAGAACTTATGGTAGTTGTTTACCAGCCCGAGGAACGACCTCAGTTGTGACACATTTTCCGGTGCTGGAGCCTTGACTACTGCCTCAATCTTTTCAGGAGACTTATGTAACCCTTCTTCATCAATAATGTGGCCACAATACGAGATCTGCTTCTGGAAAAACTCGCACTTGTGCCAATTAGCTCGTAGCCCATATTCCTTTAATCTAGTGAGCACCTTCTCCAGGTTGGCGAGGTGATCACTGTCATTTTCGCCCGTGACCAGGATGTCATCCAAATAACACTGGGTCCCTGGAATCCCTTGCAGGACTTGATCCATTGCCCTTTGCCAAATAGCTGGAGCCGATGCTACCCCGAACACCAGTCAGTTGTATTGATAGAGACCTTTATCAGTGTTGATCGTGAGGTATTGTTTCGAGGCTTCTTCTACCTCCATTTGCAAGTACGCCTGGGCTAGATCAATTTTGGTGAAGCGTTTACCTCCAGATAGCGAGGCGAAAATATCCTCAATTCGTGGAAGCGGATATTGTACCGTGTGAAGGACTGGGTTCACTGTCACCTTAAAATCCCCACAGATGCGGACCTTCTTTGGTTCCCCAGGCGTATTACTCAACGACCTCTTCATTACAGGAACGATGGGTGTAGCCCACTCACTCCAGTCTACTTTGGACAGTACTTCTGAACGTTCCAACCCTTCCAGCTCTGCTTCGACGGCTGGTCTGATCGCATAAGGCACTGGTCTGGCCTTAAGAAACTTTGGGCTTGCATTTTCCTCTATTTTAATCGTTGCTGTTATGCCTTTTAGTGTTCCGAGTCCCTCCTGGAACACTTCTTTTGCATCAGTTAGCATTTTTGACAGTCGTCCAGGTGTGACGTCGTCATCCTTTTTGGCCTCCACCTTCATTGCCTGTATGGAATGCCAATCTAATTGTATCTTCCGGATCCATTTACGTCCTAGTAGTGGTGGTCCTCCATCTGGCAATACATATAGGTCCATTTTAGGTATTTCCTGGCCTTTGTATATCACTTTCACCCTTATTTTTCCTTTGGGGTAGACTTTTTGCCCCGTGTACGTCTTCAAGACAATCTCTGTAGCTTTCAAGGGTATGTGTGAAAATAGCCGCTTGTAGTCCCTTTGGTTTATGACTGTTAGAGCTGATCCTGTGTCCAATTCCATTTTCACTTGGACTCCGTCTATCTTGAGTGTGACCCAGATAGTCTGGTGATCCTCCATTTTGGTTACCTTATGTAGTTTCAGACAACCCAGCTCCTTGCTTCCGGAGTCTATCACTTTTCTGTTCGTCTGAACTACTGTCCATCACCTTATGTACCTTTTTGTACTGCTCCTGTGGAGATTTCTTGCTGTTGGTTTTCTTCCCTGACCTGCAGACTCTTGCTATGTGTCCTGCTTTTCCACACTGTCTGCACACTTGGTCCTTGAACCAACAATCCTTCTGGTCGTGTGTTGTTCTGCCGCAGCGATAACACTTCCTTGCTCCATATGACATTTCATTGGTGCCATATTCTTGCGGTCTCCGTTGTATCTCTGCAGCGCCCCGTGCGGCTGCTTCGTGTGATACTGCCATGCTGAAAGCCTTGTCCAGCGTAAGATCCTTTTCTGCTAAAAGCTGTTTCTGGGTTCCTTCACTTTGAAGCCCACACACAAACTTGTCCCTTAACGTATCTGATAGTCCCGCTCCAAACTGGCAGTGTTTCGATAACTTGCGTAGTTCCGTTAAGTACTCAGCATTACTTTCGTCTTTATGCTGGTTCCTTTTGTGGAACTTAAATCTTTCTGCTATCAGCAGCGGTGTGGGGTTTAAGTGGTCCTGTAGGATTTCTACTATGCTTTCGAAATTCTTCTCCACGGGCTTCTCTGGGGTTATCAGGTTTCGCAGTAACCCATAAGTTTTTGCACCCATGGAATTTAACAAAACCAGTGCTTTCCTAGCATCTGGCACTTCATTCGCCCTGCAGTACACCTCAATGCGTTCCACATATGCCGCCCAATCTTCGACTTCATTGTCGAACTCCGTGATACTGCCATTCTTCGCCATCCCTGGGTGTTATTTAACTGTCTAAGTGGCGTCTCCCGCGCTCTCCCTTCTTCTCCGCTGGAACAAAATGGCGTCTCCTGTGCTTTCCTTCCTTCCCGCGCTCGCCCTTCTCCGCTGCGGCTTCAAAAAAAATGGCGTCTCCTGCGCTCTCCCTTCTTCTCTGCGGCTCAATGGCGTCTCCCGTGCTCTCCCTTCTTCTCCCCGCGGACGCGGTTCAGCCCTTGAGCCCTGGCTGTGCTCTGCGCGTTCTCCTGTGTGCCTTTCCCGTTGCCGTTGCTCGGTCCTGAACCCGGCTGCTGCTTTACCCTCTCTCTCTCTCTGCTTGTTTTTCCTCGATGCCGCTCGGTTCTTTAACCCCAGGCCGCGCCCTGTGCGCTTCACCCTCTCTCTTACCCCGTCGACGCTGCTCGGCTATTCTACGCCGTCGGTCGGCTCCCGCCGCCACTGTCCGGGAAGGGTGTGTGCTGCACCTGTTGCCAGTCTGTTGTTGGATCGTCGTGGCTCTCAACAGCCTCCCCTGCGATGTTCACTTGCTGCCGGGTGACTGGGTGGTTGCTCATGGTCGACGCCCGTGCTTCTGGCCTCGACTTTCTTCCACCGTCCTCCCGGAGCGACTCCTTGACAGGAAATGCAGAGTTGCAGGCAGATTCGAATCAACCTCGCCGCCACTGTTAGATCCGTGATTCTTTAAATAGGATGTTTCCCCAAGAACTACACGGAGGCTGTAACTTAACAATCAACAGGTGTTTACTAGAGTAGAGTAGTCTCAAGACTGAAGTACAGAAGCCTGCTCCGGCTTTATATACAGGTGTGGTCACTGCCGGTACTACAGTATACAGGAGCTGTAAAACAGTTCTCTCTTAAAGGTACATACACAACAGCAGGGACAGAGGGAAGCAATTTTACAGAGGTGGAAGTTGGCGTTCTTTGTACTGGTGAGGATATGGAGTGGAGTAAGACATCAAGGTTGCAAACAGTCTGGTTTAAGCTGAGAGTGGCCTGGAAAGAAGATGGAATCAGTAGCAAGGGTGCGGAGTGTAGTGTATGTAACCTGTACCACCTTAAGAGGATACCTTAAGGTGATGGACTACTTTTTGATGGCTCCTGTACATTGTAGTACCGGTGGTGACCACACCGGTATATAAACCCTGTGGAGCAAAGTGTATTCCAGTTCAGCCCTGACCCTCAATTACTAAAGACCTGTTTAATTATTTCTGTAGTCTGTGTCCAGTTATTCAGCATAACTACATTTGGAAACACAGACTCAACAGTGGCGACGAGTCTGATCTTACCTAGCGGCAGTTGCATCAAAGGAAGCTTCGCCTCTGAAACGGGCATCGATCAAGGACATCCACCCTCAACATCCTGCTGGACACTGCAGAGCATGGGAGGCAATCGGGAACCCGGGTTGGTTTCTGGCCACGAAGTCAAACATCAGTGAACATCCCTTCGACGACAGCGGCGGGTAAGCCCGATCGAGCGGCACGGGGGGAAGTCAGCCGAGTTGTCAGTAAGAGAAGGGGAGGGAAACGACGAATAGGGCGGAGAACACGACCGCAGCCGGTGTCAGGGGCCGGACTGCAATCGGGGCAGAGACGCGCAGCAGCCAGAAAAGCGTTTATGTCCACAAGGACCGCGGGAGCGGCGGGGAACAAGAGCAGCAGCGTAGGGGAAAATAAAGGACCGCTGGGAGGCGAGAACGGCAACAGCGCGGTAATCGCCATTTTGAGTCGGCGGGGAAGAAGACAAGCGCGGGAAAAGCCGCCAAGCGCGGGAAGCCGCCATTTTGAAAAAAATAAAATAAAATAATAATCATATCCGAAGGAAAGGAAACTCAACAAGGATGCCAAAAACGGGTAACATCACTGCTTTTGATAGCGATGTGGAAGATTGGGCCACTTATGTGGAACGCGTCGAAGTTTCTGTACAACGAATGAGGTACCGGAGGATAAGAAAGCACTAACCCTATTAAACTCGATGGGTGCGAAGACGTACGGGTTATTAAGGAACCTTGTAACCGGTAGGAAAGAGTTTCACGGATATTGTTACTATCCTGCAAGAGCATTTAAACCCCACGCCGCTGCTGATAGCGGAACGATTTAAATTCTACAAAAGAATTCAACTTAAAGAAGAAAGCAACGCTGAATTCTTAATCGAACTGCGCAAGTTATCAAAGTACTGTCAGTTCGGTACAGGACTAGCAGACGCACTGAGAGATAAGTTTGTGTGTGGGCTCCTAAGGGAAGGAACCCAGAAGCGACTGCTAGAGGAAAAGGATCTTATGCTGGACAAAGCTTTCAGCATTGCAGCATCGCACGAGGCAGCAGCACGAGGCGCTGCAGAGATACAGCAAAGGCCATTGGAATTCAGCACCAATGAAATGGCATTGGGCGCAGTAAAGTGCTATCGTTGCAGAAGGACAACGCATGACCAGAACCAGTGCTGGTTCAAAGATAAAGAATGCAGGCAATGTGGCAAACTTGGTCACATAGCGAGAGTATGCCGGTCAGGAAAGAAGACCAGCAGCAAAAAGTCGCCGCAGGAGAAGTACAAAAAAGTACACAAGGTGACAGAGAACAGTTCGGATGAACAGAAGATGGATTCAGACTCCAGCAGTAAGGAACTGGGTTGTCTAAAAATACATAATGTGGGTAACACAGCAGACCACCAAACTATCTGGGTCATGCTTCGGATAGCAGGAGTCCAAGTGAAGATGGAATTGGACACTGGATCGGCATTGACGGTCATGAATAAGCAAGATTACAAAAGGTTATTCTCGCACATTCCCCTGAGGGATACGGAGATTGTATTGAAAACATACACGGGGCAAATAGTATACCCCACCGGAAAGATAAAAGTAAATGTGGTCTACAATGGTAAAGAAAGTCAGGAAATGGACTTGTATGTGTTACCTGATGGAGGTCCGCCATTACTGGGACGGGAATGGATCCGGAGAATAAATGTGGACTGGCATTCCATACAAGCACTGACTGTAGATTCCTGTAAAGAGGACGACGTCAAACCTAAACGACTGTCCAAAATATTGGACGATGCTAAAGAGGTGTTCCAACAGGGACTGGGAACACTGAAAGGAATTACGGCAAACATCAAGGTTGAAGAACATGCAAACCCAAAATTTTTCAAAGCCAGACCGGTACCTTATGCGATACGACCTGCTGTGGAAGCAGAGCTGGAAGGGCTAGAACGTTCAGGAGTACTGTCAAAGGTGGACTGGAGCGAATGGGCCACACCCATTGTTCCTGTCATGAAGCGTTCGTTGAGCAACAAGCCGGGGGAACCTGGGAAGGTTCGCATCTGTGGCGATTTCAAGATCACTGTTAATCCAGTTCTTCACACGGTGCAATATCCGCTTCCGCGGATTGAAGATATCTTCGCTTCGCTGTCTGGCGGGAAACACTTCACCAAGATAGACCTGGCGCAGGCGTACCTACAGATGGAAGTTGATGAAGCGTCACGCCAGTACCTCACGATCAACACACAGAAGGGCTTATATCGGTATAATAGACTGGTTTTTGGAGTGGCATCGGCTCCAGCGATTTGGCAAAGGGCCATGGAGCAGGTATTGCAGGGAATTCCAGGCACACAATGCTACCTGGACGACATTCTGATTACAGGAGATGATGATAAGGATCACCTCGCGAATTTGGAGCAGGTGCTCACCAGATTGAAAGAATATGGGCTCAGAGTTAATCGCCAGAAATGTGAGTTCTTTCAAAAGCGAATCTCGTACTGCGGCCACGTCATTGACCAGGAGGGGCTCCATAAGTCACCTGACAAGATCGAAGCTGTTGTGAAAGCTCCCGCTCCGGAAAATGTATCCCAGTTGAGGTCGTTCCTTGGGTTGGTTAACTATTACCACAAGTTTCTTCCAAATTTATCCACGGTGTTACACCCGCTGAACACTCTTTTGCAAATGGGAATACCATGGAAGTGGAGCGATGATTGTAAGCGGGCTTTTCAAAAAAGCAAGGCACTGATCACCTCTAAGGAAGTGTTGGCTCACTTTAACCCAACGCTGCCTATTCGCTTAGCTTGTGATGCTTCTCCATATGGTATCAGGGCAGTGCTCTCACATAAGTTTCCAAATGGCTTGGAAAGGCCAGTCGCGTTCGCATCCAGATCATTGACCGCCGCAGAGCGCAACTGTGCTCAGATAGATAGGGAGGCTCTCAGCCTCGTGTGGGGAGTTAAGAAATTTAACCATTATCTGCAAGGCCAAAAGTTTACGCTGCTGACAGATCACCAGCCGTTGGTTTCCATTTTTAACCCTAAGAAGGGTGTTCCGGTTATGACGGCGCAGAGGCTTCAGAGATGGTCCCTTTTCCTAGGGGCACATCAATATGATATCGAATTCAAAGGTACAAAGCAACATGGTAATGCTGATGGGCTGTCGCGCCTGCCACTACCTACAGCGGAAGAGGCACCGGCAGTTGACCCTGTCGAGATATTTCACTCGACCATCATCGAATGCTTACCAGTCACCAATGCGGGTATTGAGAGAGAGACCCGAAACGACCCGACACTGTCTCGGGTCTACGATTTGACAGTGAAGGGATGGCCAGCACATGGCGACCCACTGTTACCAGCATTCTCAGCCAGACGAGAACAGCTGTCCGTCTGTCAAGGAACATTGATGTATGGAACAAGGGTGATTATTCCTCCTAAATTAAGGGAGAGAGTTCTGAAGGAATTGCATGAAGGTCATCTGGGGGGAGTCGAGATGAAAAGCCTTGCTAGGGCTTATGTGTGGTGGCCAGGTATCGACAAACAAATAGAGGATCTGACTAAAAGCTGCTCAGGGTGCCAAAAAGTTCAAAACGCACCTCCAATTGCACCGCTGCATCTGTGGGAATGGCCTTCAACCCCATGGCAACGTGTGCATATCGACTTTGCAGGTCCATTCATGGATTCCATGTTTTTGATAGCAGTAGACGCACATTCTAAATGGCCAGAAGTGATTAAGATGTCGACCACTACCTCTGAAAAGACGATCGCAGTTCTAAGAACCATATTTGCAAGGAATGGGTTGCCGGAACAAATATGTTCAGACAATGGACCACAGTTCGTGTCAGAAGAATTCCAGAAATTCATGAAAAAGAATGGGGTGAAACACTATACATCTGCCCCATATCATCTGGCTACAAATGGGTTGGCCGAGAGATTTGTACAAACGTTCAAAAAGGCGATAAAGGCCACGAGTGAAGACCATATTCCACTACAACACAAAGTGGACAATTTCCTGATGGCATATCGAAACGCCACGCATGCAGTGACAAATCAAAGCCCTGCCATAATGTTCTATAACAGGAGGTTGCGGTCCCGGTTGGATTTGTTAAAACCCAATGTGCGTAGGGAAGTCGAAAACAAGCAATTCCAGCACGTAAATAACAAGGCCACTCGAAGTTTCGAAATAGGACAACCAGTGTTGGCCAGGGACTATAGGAATGATAAATGGCAATCCGGAACAATTCGTGCCCGACAAGGACCCTTGATGTACACGGTAGACGTTGGAGAGAACGTAATACGACGTCATGCTGACCAACTTGTGGAATCGAGAACAAGGGTCGACCCCATGTCTACGGCAGAGACACCAGTTGAAGAAGTTATTGAGCCTGTAGCATCTACCTCAGACTCGAACGTACATGATGATGTTCAATCCATAGGAGATCAAATGGATGAGTCACCCCAGCAACGAGAACCAGAGACCCCTGAAAGGCGTTATCCGGCCCGGATCAGGAGGCCTCCTCAGAGACTGAATCTTTGAACAGTTTTGTGTGAAAGTTGTATATATGTTATCCATGTAATGTTTAAATTGGGGTGTACACTGTTAAGCTAAAAGGGGAGGAATTGTAGTGTATGTAACCTGTACCACCTTAAGAGGATACCTTAAGGTGATGGACTACTTTTTGATGGCTCCTGTACATTGTAGTACTGGTGGTGACCACACCGGTATATAAACCCTGTGGAGCAAAGTGTATTCCAGTTCAGCCCTGACCCTCAATTACTAAAGACCTGTTTAATTATTTCTGTAGTCTGTGTCCAGTTATTCAGCATAACTACATTTGGAAACACAGACTCAACACGGAGTTTGTGGCAGGAGCCAAAGATTCAGTCTTCCCAGGCTTAATTGGAGGAAATTGTGGGAAAACTTAGACTGGATGTCGGACAAGCATTCTGCCAACACAGAGGCTGTCCTGTTGGTCTGTTCCCCTGCTCCTCCGGCACTTTCTCCTCCTTTGTGCATCTCATCTTACTCCACCCCTCTCGCCTCTCATTTAAAATTTTCGTTCTCTACGGCCCACCCAAGTACCATAAAAATGTTATTACCGAGATATCTTCACTGCTTTCCTCCCTCAGCTTCTGCACTGAGCAACTTCTCGTCCTCAGTGATTTCAACCTCCATCTCAATTCATCATGCTCTCTCTCCTCTGAGTTCACTAGCCTCCTATCCTCCATTAATCTCTCCCTCCATGTAAACTCCCCAACCCATATTCACGGCCACCCCCTCGATCTTGCCATCTCTCGTGGCCTCGCTACTCCCATCGTGTCAATCACAGATAAGGCCATCTCTGACCAGCTCCTTGTATCGCTCTCGACCCACATCTCCCTTTTTACCCCACCTCCCCAACCCTACTTCTGTGTCCGTCCCTGGAAAAAAAAAAACTCTCCCAACTCTCTTAAAACTGCACTTACGAAATCCCAAATATCCAGCCTTTGGCCCACCATTCACCACGACATTTCTGTAGCTACCAATCTCCTCAACCACACCCTCACCAACCCACCTTTGATGCCCTAGTCCCTAGTAAAACAATTACTCTTTCACCCTAGCCGTTCCCCCTGGTACGGCTCTCATCTTTGCTCCCTTAAGTCCAAGGGACGCAGACTTGAATGTATTTGGTGGACAACTGGTTGTATGGTCTACTCCTACTCCTATCTTTTATGTTCTCTCCAAAGTCCTTGAGCCTGTTGTCGCCTCCCAAATCCGTGCCCATCTTTCCCGCAACTTCATGTCCAACTTCAAAACCAATCAGGTTTCTGCCCCTGCCACAGTACCGAAACGGCTCTCATCAAAGTCACAAATGACATCCTTTGTGACTGTGACAAAGGTAAACTAACCCTCCTCGTCCTTCTTGACTTGTCTGCAGCCTTTGACACGGTTGACCACTGCACCCTTCCCCAACGCCTCTCCACTATTGTCCAGCTGGGTGGCACTGCACTCACCTGGTTCCATTCTTATCTGTCTAATCGTAGCCACAGAATCACCTGCAATGGCTTCCCTTCCTGCTCTCGCATCGTTACCTCTGGTGTCCCCCAAGGATCTATCCTTGACCCCCTCCTGTTTCTCATCTACATTCTGCCCCTTGGCGACATCATCTGAAAACACAGCGTCAGTTTTCACATGTACACTGATGACACACACCCAGCTCTACCTCGCCACCACTTCTCTCAACTCATCCACGGTCTCTAAATTGTCAGACTGCTTGTCTGACATCCAGTTCTGGATGAGCAAAAATGTTTTCCAATTAAATATTGGAAAGACCTAAGCCATTGTTTTTGGTCCCTGCTATAAACTCCGTTCCCCAGGCACTGATTCCATCCCTCTCCCTAACATCTGTCTGAGGCTGAACCTCATTGTTCGCAACCTTGGTGTCATATTTGACCCTGAATGAGCTTCTGACCACATATCCACAGCATAACTAAGACCGCCTATTTCCACCTCCATAACATCGCCCGTCCCTGCCTTTGCCTCAGCTCATCCACTGCTGAAACCCTCATTCATGCCTTTGTTACCTCTAGACTTGACTATTCCAACGCACTCCTGGCTGGCCTCCCACATTCTACCCTGCGTAAACTTGAGGTCGTTCAAAACTCGGCTGCCTGTGTCCTAACTCGCACTAAGTCCCGTTCAGCCATCAACCCTGTGCTCGCTGACCTACATTGGCTCGATTTCAAAATGTTCATCTTTCTTTTCAAATCCCTCCATGGCCTCGCCCCATCCTATCTCTGTGATCTCCTCCAGCCCCACAACCCCCCTGAGATATCTGCGCTCCTCTAATTCTGCCCTCTTGAACTTCCCTGATTAAAATCACTCAACTATTGGTGGCCGTGCCTTCTGTTGCCTAGGTCCTAAGCTCTGGAATTCCCTCCCTTTAACCTCTCCGCCTCTCTACCTCTCTTGCCTCCTTTAAGATGCTCCTTAAAACCTACCTCTTTGACCAAGCTTTTGGTTATCTGCCCTAATTTCTCCTTATGTGGCTCGGTGTCATTTTTTGTCTTATAATACTCCTGTGAAGCGCCCTGGGACTATATAAAGGTGCTATATAAATACCAGTTGTTGTTGTTGAGAAGGGGAGAGCTTGAGACGTGGAGGAGAGCTAGAGCTGTGTGTCATCAGTGTACGTGTGGAAGGTGACTCCATGTCTTGGGATCATGTCGCCAAGGGGCAAGATGTACATGAGGTAGAGAAGAGAACCAAGAATAGACCTTTGGGGCACTTCAGAGGTATCGGTGCAGGGATGGGAAGAGAAGCCATTGCTGCAGGTGCATTGGCTATGGTGGAACTAAGCAAGGGAAGTCCATTGAACTGGACAATGGAGGAGAGGTGTTGAAGGAGCTTGGTAAATGGTTGACCATGTCGGCGGTGGCAGAGAGGACAAGCAGGGACAGTGCACCATGGTCACAGTCACAGAGGATGTCATTTGTGACTTTGATTAGGGCCATTCCAATGCTGATTCAATCATGAAGCAGAATTCCAATTACAACTAAATGAAGCAAACATCTGAAAATTAGCTCTGCTTAGGGATTCAGTTTATATATTTTGTAAGATTAATGCTTTTGTGATCATTGGATTTAAGTTTCCAATATGTAGTAAGAGGTATACACAATGCGTTAATATTACAGTTGAGCTACTGTGGTTTGTTCTCCTCTGTACCAGTGGTGATTTCTGCAGGATGGTAGAATTATTCTTTAATAGAGGCTTTGGTTATCTCCTACAGATTTATAGGTTTCTAAATGGCAAGAGAGAAAATTGCTATCAGCAAGTATAAATTTGCAACAAAATATTATAGTGTCACAAAAGGGATGCTACCTAAGTAATCATTTGATGCACTAAACTTTCTCAATAGCCAAATTTACTGTATAAAAAAAGAATTGTAGCATGTACATTGTTAATACGTGTTAAGGTGAAGACCTATTTTATTTAATAAATTGGTTTGGGTTTTTCTGCACTAAGGGATGCTGGAGTGGTTGTAAGTGTGTGCTGTATGCCCAGTGACATGTTATTATGAGGATTGACAGTGTCTGTCAAGCATTTTGATAGCCTGAGCAGTAGATCACTCAAACAGCAACAGTGTTCCTATGTAGAAAATATCACATGTTCCTCCCAATTTACAGGGAAGCAGCAATAACATTTTATCATGGTTGAGGGCCCAGTAGCTGCTTCCTATTAAACTTGGCCTTTTGGATACCTGTCCAGGATTAATTTGTTGATTTCAAATGGAAACTCAGTCCCCTCCACTGAAGCATGACTTGCTAGGAGAGGCACAATCTGAATGACAATTATGTTCTAGGCTGGTTTTAGGCCATTACAAACATGGACCCAGTGGAAGGCAAAGATTTCAGTAACTGATTTTAATAACATGTCCAATTTAAACTGTCAGTTATGTCTGCACTTGTGGGATGGTTCTAAGAAGGATAACATAACAAAAAGTTCTAACGTGCTATTATAATGATACACTTGAAAAAATGTTTTTGAATTAAAGAATAACGGTTCCCCCAAAGAGATTTATATCCTGTACTAAATGCCAGATTTTGAAAGTTGCAGATTAAATTGTGAGCTATCTCAGGAGATTTCATTCATGACTGTAATGGTTACTTTCCATTTCTTACATTTAATAAGGAAACATAAATCAAATTATGATTTTTCTTGTTACCATAGTTATTAACTCTGCTTCATCCTCCTCAACATCCCTCGATTTCTGTCGGGTGGGGGGGCGATGAATGAATGAAATACAATTTGAACACCTATACATGCTGGCAACATAATTATTAGAATGTGTTATAACATAATAATTAGATGTGGAGAAATGTAGGCATTTCTCTCAAAAGCAATTGCCTTTTCAACAAATGACCTATAAACATAATGGGTAGCTGAGAAACCATCTTTATCCTAACCTGGTGACCTCTGTGAAGTCTACGGTGAGGAAGACTGCAGAAATTAAGTTGCATTATTATTAGTATTTTAAGGTTTTTAAGCTTTGAAATTATTCTACTCTGGAATTATTAAAAATGTTCAGTGTTTTGGTCTCCGTTTATAAAGAAAGTAGCATTTCTGGTGTGAAGTAGACCTCAGACGTTGAGAAGGGATTATGATAGCTTTTCTATTTTCCCCCCATTGGTATGATTATCTCTTGTGACTTGAGCAGATAGTATTTAGATCATGCTATATGGTTCATGGAGTTTGGAGCCCAATTAGTTATGAGCCAGGTTATTTTTCCCTCAACGTTTAGCACACTGAAACAAGAGGATGTGCTATTGAAGTAGAGTAAACTATAGGTCAAATTTTCAAAAAATTATTTAATTACAGTTTCATGTAATCTAATGAAAATCATTGTTTATTAATTAGAATCCTGTTCTTACCCTAGCAGTATGAAATGAGTTATTGTATTTTAACATTTCATTTTGATATTTCTACAAAGCAAAAAGGTCAGCACAGCGTGGAAAATTGGAGGTGCTTCATTAAGAAGGAGCATCTTAACGATATGACTTTTTAAAGAAAAGTCACTTTGCAAATTCAATTTAAATTTTGTCATGTTCCTTTTCTGTCTTGCATTTTTCTGTCCTTTGCTGAAGGTATTGACTTTCACTGGATTAAGCTTCTATGGCGTGTGCTGCCTGCTGGCATCTAAATTAAGTAGCCATTCTTCATGTGCGAGCCCAAGCGTAAGCGTCAGCAGTCGATTTAACAATGATGGTTATTGCAGGCAAGCTTGATCATCACCTGGCATCTGTGATTGCGCATTTCCGTGTGTCATTGGATAACCATCACCCCCCCCACCACCCAAACAATATTATGAAGCTCATTTAAACATTTGGGTGATCCTCCTGCCACTTAGCTCATGACACATTAGGAGTGCCATGGGTGTGGAGACCAGAATGTTGGGCGTCAGCAGCAATAGCAGGGCTGCTGGATGTCCATGTGTGGTAAACCACTGTTATACCTGCCTGTGGGTGTGTTTGTATTCCACTGTGTACATGTCTGTACATGCCTCGGCTGACTCCTCCCACGAGTCCAGGTATAAAGGTGACTGCTCCACAGTCCCTCTCTATTCTGGACTGGTCGACCACTCGAGGCACACCTTCATTCTCTTGTTAATAAAAGCCTGTTAGTTACTCGCTTAACCTCAGTCTTTTGAGTAATTGATAGCGCATCAATTTTATTAACAAGATTTTTTATAATGGAGAAGATCCTCACACCAGCATGCCTGGACTTAGACCATCGGGAGGCGGACGCATCCGCCAAGTTTGCTCACTGGCTTAAGTGCTTTGAAAGATTCCTGATCGCCTCCGCTGCAACGGTCAAATCGGATGAGGACAAACTGGATGTCCTGACCTCCAAAGTGAACCACCGAGCGTACTCGGTCATCCAGGATGCGACCTCGTACACGGCTGCTCTCAAGCTCCTCAAGGACCAGTACACGCGCCCAGTGAACGAGGTGTACGTTAGGCACCTCCTGGGGAGTCGTAAACAACAACCTGGGGAATTGACCGAGGAATACCTTCAGGCACTGTCTGTGCTTGGCCGGGCCTGTGGTTGTAAGGATGTAAAGGCCGCCGTGTACACAGAGGAACTTATCCGGGACGCTTTTGTAGCGGGCCACAGGTCCAATTACACCCGACAGCGACTGTTGGAGCAGAGTGACCTCGATCTCAACAAGGCCTCTGAACTCGCACTATCATTGGACGCAGCCTACCGGGGCATGGATGCCTACTCCTCTGCACCGTGGATGCCGCGGGGAACGACAGCCTGGGACACGGTAGGACCGTCTCATAGCGCCGTGCCACCCCAGCCACATCCCAGCAACGGCCCAACTACCGCAGCAGTGTCCCAAGGCCGGAAATGCTACTTCTGTGGCCAGGCCAAACACCCCAGAGCGCGCTGCCCAGCGAAAAATGCGATCTGCTCAGGCTGCGGGAAGAAGGGACACTACGCCAACGCCTGCAGGGCCAAAGCCACCCCGAACCCCAGCAGCGCCGCGTGTGGGCCGTGCGGGCTGCCATCTTGGGCCTCCCCAGCCATGTGCGAACCACCGGAACAGCAGCCATTTTGGACGCCTCCAGCCACATGGGGATCATGGACGCCGCCATCTTGGACGCCAGCCGGGACGCAGCAGGCCCCCAACACCGCCTTATCTGATACCCGCAGCGACACACCGACCCCTACGCTGGCCTCCGTTACGCTGGACCAAGCGAGACCGCACCAACTGGCCCAGTCCACAATGGACATTAAGGTAAATGGTCACAAAACAACCTGCCTTTTTGACTCTGGGAGCACGGAGAGCTTCATCCACCCCGACACGGTGTGGCGTTGCTCTCTCCCAGTCCTGCCTGCGCACCAGCGGATTTCTATGGCCTCCGAGTCCCAGTCGGCGGACATTGGCGGCTACTGCGTGGTGACACTCTTAGTAGACGGGACTGTGTACGATCATTTTAAACTCCTGGTCCTGCCCCACCTCTGCGCTGCCGTTCTACTGGGGTTAGATTTTCAGTGCCACCTTAAAAGTGTTATGATGGCGTACGGCGGACCCCTCCCCCCACTCACAGTCCGCAGCCAGCAGCTTCCAAATTGCCCGCCGCGCACCGGGTGCAACCTCTCCACACTCAGAATCACCCCCCCCCACTGTTTGCTAACCTCACCCCCGACTGTAAGCCCATCGCCACAAAGAGCAGGCGATACAGTGCCGGGGACAGGGTTTTCATTAAAACCGAAGTGGAGCGGCTCCTGAAGGAGGGGATTATTGAGGGCAGCACCAGCCCCTGGCGAGCCCAGGTTGTGGTCGTTAAGACCGGCGAGAAGCAGCGCCTGGTCATCGACTACAGCCAGACAATAAATCGCTACACCCTGCTGGACGCTTACCCACTCCCCCGCATAGCTGATATGGTCAACCAGATCGCACAGTACCGCGTCTTCTCGACCATTGACCTGAAATCAGCGTACCACCAGCTCCCTATCCGCCCTGAGGACCGCCAGTATACTGCCTTTGAGGCAAACGGCCGCCTCTATCACTTCCTTAGGGTTCCCTTTGGCGTCACCAACGGGGTCTCCGTCTTCCAAAGGGAGATGGACCGGATGGCCGATCAAAATGCGCTGCAGGCCACTTTCCCATATCTGGACAATGTGACCATCTGCGGCCATGACTTGCAGGACCATGACGCAAACCTCGAAAAATTCCTCTGCACCGCCCAACTCCTGAACCTGACGTATAACAAGGAGAAGTGCATATTCCGCACAACCCGCCTCGCCATCCTTGGCTGTGTTGTGGAACACGGAGTCATCGGTCCCGACCCCGACCAGATGCGTCCCCTTATGGAACTCCCACTGCCCCACTGCCTCAAGGCCCTGAAGAGGTGCCTAGTGTTTTTCTCCTATTACGCCCAGTGGGTCCCCTGCTATGCGGACAAGGCCCGTCCGCTGATCAAGTCCACCTCTTTTCCCTTGATGGCAGAGGCCCGCTTAGCCTTCCACCGTATCAAGGAAGACATTGCCAAAGCCACCATGCACGCAGTGGACGAATCCATCCCCTTCCAGGTGGAAAGCGACGCGTCCGACTTTGCCCTGGCCACTACCCTTAATCAGGCGGGGAGACCCGTGGCCTTCTTTTCACGAACCCTCCAGGGCCCGGAGACCAGACACTTCGCTGTTGAGAAGGAGGCCCAGGATATTGTGGAGGCTGTGCGTCATTGGAGGCACTACCTGGCCGGAAAACGATTTACCCTGCTCACTGACCAGCGTTCAGTTGCTTTTATGTTTAACAACAAGCAGAGGGGCAAAATCAAAAGCGACAAGATCTTGAGGTGGAGAATCGAACTTTCCACCTACAATTACGAGATCTTGTACCGGCCCGGGAAGCTCAATGAACCCCCGGATGCTCTATCGCGTGGCACCTGCGCCAGCGCGCAGATCGATAGACTGCGGGCCCTCCACAATGACCTCTGCCACTCAGGGGTCACCAGGTTCTTCCACTTCATCAAGGCCCGCAACCTGCCTTACTCCATTGAGGAGGTCAGGACCATGACCAGGAACTGCCAAGTCTGCGCTGAGTGCAAACCGCACTTTTATAGACCAGACAGGGCTCACCTGATGAAAGCCACTCGCCCCTTCGAGCGCCTGAGCGTTGATTTTAAAGGGCCTCTCCCCTCCTCCGACCGCAATGTGTACTTCCTCAACATTATTGATGAGTACTCCCGTTGCCCGTTCGCCATCCCCTGCCCGGACATGACCAGTGCCACGGTCATTAAATGTCTGAACGACCTCTTCACCCTGTTCGGTTTCCCCAGCTATATCCATAGCGACCGGGGCTCATCGTTTATGAGCGACGAACTCCGCCAGTACCTGCTCGCTAGGGGTATTGCCACAAGCAGGACCACCAGTTACAACCCCCGGGGGAACGGACAGGTGAAAGAGAGAATGCGACAGTTTGGAAGGCCGCCCTGCTAGCCTTAAAGTCTAGGGGCCTTCCGACCTCCCGCTGGCAGGATGTGCTCCCCGATGCGCTCCACTCTATTCGGTCACTGCTCTGCACTGCCACTAACGCCACCCCTCATGAGAAAATGTTTGTCTTCCCAAGGAAGTCCACATCGGGGACATCGCTACCACCATGGCTGACGTCCCCAGGGCCGGTCCTACTGAGAAGACACATGAGGACCCATAAAACGGACCCCCTGGTCGAGAGGGTCGACCTCCTCCACGCCAACCCCCAGTATGCTTACATTGCGTACCCGGACGGGCGGGAGGACACAGTCTCCATACGAGACCTCGCACCCTCGGGGGCCCCAGTAACCCACTACCCACTACCACCCCCCCCCCCCCCCCGCGATCCAATATCCAACCCCAGCAGACGGCACGCCTGGGCCCCGCGACCCGCTCGACACCCACGAGGACTACACACCAGTGCCCCAGCCTACGCGGGACTCGACGCCGGAAGCTTCACTACCCCTGCCGTCGCCACGTCGATCACAGCGGCAGACAAGACCTCCGGAGAGACTCCAATACACAAACTTTTAATACACTTCACCCCGCCGGACTCATTTTTAAACAAGGGGTGAATGTGGTAAACCACTGTTATACCTGCCTGTGGGTGTGTTTGTATTCCACTGTGTACATGTCTGTACATGCCTCGGCTGACTCCTCTCACGAGTCCAGGTATAAAGGTGACTGCTCCACAGTCCCTCTGTATTCTGGACTGGTCGACCACTCGAGGCACACCTTCATTCTCTTGTTAAAAAAGCCTGTTAGTTACTCGCTTAACCTCAGTCTTTTGAGTAATTGATAGCGCATCACCATGTAATGCTGCTATATCTTTTACTGAAGATGCAAATTGAGGGATGATGACCCCGTTTCATCGATTAGTCATTGGAGACCAAAGAAGAGACAGCAGACAGAATAGCCACCCTGCAGATAAAATAATCCTGTTTGGTGGAGGCCTCCCTGAATTGTACATGTGAAACACATTATGGGGACAACACCGATTTACATCAAAACCAGAGCCATATGAGCTGCTGTTGGCGTGTACGTTTCCCACAGTGCACTGGACTCTCAGTGCCGCAGTATTCAGCTTTTATGTTTCAAAGTAAGCTATTCCAGCTAGATGAGAAAATGGCCAAAGGCGGCATTGGTGTGGGAATTGTAGGCCGAGTGGTTACAGATTAGGTTCTGTTTTGAAAGTTTGACAGAGATCTCTTTCTTGTTGGCTTCCCTAATCTACAGTACTTATTTAACCCAGAGAGTGGTTAGAATGTGGAACTTGCTAGCGCATGGAGTAGTTGAGGCAAATGCCATAGATACCTTTGAGGGGCTGATAGATAAGTACATGAGAGACAGATATGCTGGTAGGGTGGGAGGTGACTCGTGTGGAGCATAAACACCGGGATAAACCAGTAGGGTCTGTTTCTGTGCTGTAATTCTGTACAATTCTATATAAAGAGCCTAACGTGGAAGGTGAGCTGGCTCCCAATGATGCATGTGTTTCAAATGAGAAACCATCCAGCAATGTATTAGTTAAATAACATGTATGTGTTTCCTAACAGAACGATGTGTTTGTCAATGCAAGTTTAGAAATTTCCAGAACTGGTTCCTCCATCTACATCTGTGTTGACACTAGTGTCACGTTCAATGTCATCATCCAAAGCCTCATTCTGGGAGGTTGGTTGGCTCTTCTAAAGCAGAATTATTCAATTCAGGTTTATCCCATCTATTATGTAGATGTTACCCATTCCACAATTGAGATACAGCATGCCTACGTTCTGGATTGTCTTTTTTATATCTTTTTGAAGATTAAAATATCCACATTGTTGGGTAGTACAATATACCACATTTCTGGGAATGAAGCAATTGGGATTGCTCTATTATGCAACTAGAACTACAAGCACAAAATCAATTTGAAACAGCTAGGGAGTGTTACTGGTGTCAATATAGGCAATAAAGGATCTATGTGCCAGTGGAGGAATTTGGGTCCATCCCAACATAGATTCCCTTGTGATCTTCTCAGTGAAAATAAAATGTGGGATATCTCCCATGTAGGGAGGGATAGCAGTACCCATAAAAGAGAATCCCAGTGTTTAGACCCCTGTAGGAGGTAGTTATATGCCACAGCGATACTCCACATATAGCTAACATCCTATCTGAAGCATTGGGTTAAATTAATTTACATTCAGACACCCAGATGTTCAGTTCAGTAGATATGATGGTTGCTCAGGTTACAGCTCAAGCTGAGTTGGACAACATTGCACAGATGGCAAGATTACTACTGCAGTCACCTATGGAATGGAGATTTTGGACATGGGTATCAGGGCAGCAGCTCACAGTGTTGTGGTGTATAAATGTATAGTTTCAGGATTTTAGAGGTTCTATCTGAATTAATATTAGCTTTCATCCTTAGAGGAGAAAATTTGTTTGTATAGTCATCATCAACCTCCTCGGACTCACTGCCATTTCTCGTATGACTTATTCCCCTTCATAGCAATGTGTCCAAATAAAAAAGATTTTTCCTTCTAAAAATAAGTAAAACAGGTTTTTTTTTGGAAGAGAAGGAGAAGCAGGGTATTTCTTTTTCTTTCTGAGGGTAGGTTGAGGGGCAGGTGTCCTGATTTTCATGTTTTTTTTTGTGTGTCACAAGATCATCAGAAGCACACCTTCAGTTTTATTGAAGTGCTTTGTCATACTCCTATTTTGTATGACAATTGATGAAGGAAGAAAAATGTTAGTTTACCTAGTTGAGGTGTAGTTTTGGCTCAATCTTTGAACATAGTACAATCTCAACACACACGCCTCATCCCTGCCTACCCCTCTGTTGTCACACCTCTTGCAGTGGAACTGCAAAGATTTAAAATTGAGCTTTTGTTGTACTACTGGTATACATGCTGTGGATCTTGTGGTTTGAGCATGGATTGCCATTACAGATGGTCACTTTCCCAGTGGCCTAGAGGATAAAGACACTGCGTGGAGTAGGACTAAGCACTGTAGCTCGCTGATCTCATCTGCACTAGCGATTGAAGTTTAACAATTGGCCTTACTGCCGCTGGACTAGGAAGAGGAAAAAAATCAGCTAGCATTCCTGCTCCTTATTGATATTGAGTGACACCTGCTGGAAGTACTCATGTGGACATCAGGTGAGGACACGCGTGGGCACAGCTCCGATGTCCACAGTGATCAAATAACCAGCTGAGATTAACTGTCAGGGCTCACAAATGAACAATGGCTACTTAGGCAAGGGACCAGAGATCAACTGATGTCTACAGAACTGTACATCAGCAAAGAGTCAACACCTGTAGAAGAAGAGGGGAAAAATCATGGCAAAGTCCCCAGCTTTGTAAGTTGAATGAGAGCTAATTGAGGCGAGGACCAGTAAGTGAGAAAGTGTAACTAAAGAAAAATTAGTTTTTTTCTGAACAAAGTATAAAAACCCTATTCAATAATAGATTTCCTAAAAGTGTAAATTTTTAATCAATCTACCACAGTTAATTTGAAATCCTAATCCATAATATTTTCCACTTCATGTTTTTAGTGTTCACCACATTTGTGATTTAGTTTATGTAGTCTGACTAGAGAAAATGGTGCACAGTAAAAGTTCTTTGGCCCTGATCTCACACCACTTAGTGTAGCAATATCAGCGTAGGAAAGCATGGAGAAAAATGTTAATGATCGCAGTATTTGTATTTTTAGCACTAAAAGTTTGTTCAGATGTAAAGAAATGTATCTTTGGCAGCAACAAAAAAAATATTTATAAATAGTTTGAAGCCACTTTGATGGTTATTAAGGGCCTATTAAAACACCATGCTCAGAAAAATAACCACGTCAATTTTTTTTTTAGATCAGTAGCTACTGATGTAAATTAACAATGCTTGCTCATAGTCTCCTCTGAGCAGCACAGCTAGGGGATATGTCACAGCATCTGAAGGTGTCACAGAGTGGACATTATGGGAGTCATTGCAATGTGGCTTCTGGAGGAGCAAAAGATGGATGCTTGTGAGCACAAAGTGTACATGAGGCAAGACATGCAAAAACCTCAATGTAGCACTTTACAGAAGAGGGGAAGGAGCAGATGCCGAGTCTTTGTAGGAGACTTTGAAGGGGTGACCAAAAGTTTGGTCGAAGAGGCTAAAGTCTGAGGCGTGGAAGGCACAGGAGGAGATGCAAGCCTACAGAAGTCAGGTAGGGTGGGGTCATGGAAGTATTTGTAGATGATGGTGGAAATTTAAATTTGATGAATTGGGGCAGGAAGTCAGAGTAGGATGGCGAAGATAGGGGTGATGGGTTAATGCGGGTGATTGGTGAGCAGACCTTTCTGCAGGACAGGATGCTGGCAATGAAATTTGGATGATTTGGAGTTTATGGGGGATGGAGGTTGGGAGACCAGCAACGAGGGAATTAAAGAAATTGAGTCTGGAGTGATGAAGAAGTGTGTAAGAGCTCCTCCAACAGTGGGTATAGTGTTGAGGCATAGACGATCAATGTTGCGAAAATGAAGGTATGCCATCTTACTGATGGATAGGATATGAGGTTTGAAGCTCCACTGTGTGTAGAACAGAGCACTGTAGTTATATTTATCCTAAGCAAACAGACAGGGAGTGAGATGGAGTTGGTGGCAAGGGTTCAGAGTTTCTGACAGGGACCAAAAATATTGGCCCAGAAATTCGGGTCGGGGGCTTCCCGGGGATGCAAACCCCCGACCTGCACTTACCTTTCGCGCCGGCCATTGAGCTCTGGGCCCCCGTGGAATTCCGATCCTGGGCCTGGTCCAGCTGCCGGCGTGCAGTTCTTGCGTGTCCCAGGGGCGCAGTTAGTTCGATGCGTCCCCTGGGATCACGTGGGCCATGGGGAGCCAATCGGAGCAGGGAATGCTCCATTCATAAGTCTGACAGGAAGTGCTGTCAAGACTTATAAATACTACGGCCCCAAAATAGCACTAAATCTTCAAATAAAAAAATTTTTAAATCACATTTTTTAAATAAACTATAAATTACATGAAATAACTTTTAAACAATAATTTAAATTTTGGAAAGAAATAATTTTATTTTCTAATGGGGCTAAAAATAAACTTGCCTTGCTTTAAAGTATTTAAAAATAATAAACCTGTGGAAAAAATGTTTTAATTTTAGCCTGCTTTTTACATTTCTAAATTCTGCAGGCTTACCCTCGCGGGAAAACCTGTTATATAAAAAAAACTGACGTTCGATGCACACGCGCAGCCCCTCCCGCGCACGCGTTCGACCTCTGAACCTCTTCGTTCAGAGGAACGGAAGTTCCGGTTTCCCACGCATGCGCAGTGCATGCAGGAAACCGGCACTTCCATTGGGCCTACGGGTGAGTACCCCGTGCGTACTCACCCGTGGAGACCCAAATTTCTGGGCCAATGACTTTGCTCAATTGGAGGGAATTCTACTCATCCATGATTTAATGTCTGACAATCTCACAGTATAGAGATGGTTTATGGTAATAAAAAAAAACTTGCATTTATATAGTGCCTTATTGCATCCTCAGAGAATGTCATCGCACTTCACAATCAATGAATTACTTTGAAATGTAGTCCCTGTTTTGTAGGCAAATGGGGCAGCCAACTGTGCACAAGGTCCCACAAACAGCAATGAGATGAATGATCAGATAATCTCTGTTTTTGGTGGTGTTAGTTGATGGATAAATGTTGGCAGGACATTGGGAGACTTCCCTGCTTATCTTCAAATTGTCCCTGGGATCTTTTCTCTGCATCTAATTAGCAGGCATGGCCCCAGTTTAATGTCTTATCCAAAAGACTGCACCTTCAACAATGCAGCAGTCTCTCAGTATTGCACTGAAATGTCAGCCTATATTAATTGCAGGGGCTTGAAGCCACAACCTTTTGACTTGGGAAAGAATGCTACCAACTAAGCCAAGCTGACACATAGTAGTGGAGAGGTAGAGCTGGGTGTTACCACCATACGTATGGAAGCTAACTCCATGCTGCAGATGGTGTCCCATGAGCTGCAGTTCGATGAGGAAGTGGAGGGGTAAAGGATGGATCTTTGGGAAATTCCGGAGATGGCAATTGTGGGGGCGGGGTGCGCAGGGGGAAAGATCATTGCTGGAAATGCACTGCTTGTATTGGAAGAGGTAGGTATTGAACAACATAATGGTAGTCTCACAGAAGTGGGCCACAACGAATACAAGGCATATAAGAGGAGCTTCCTTTGCCCCACATCATGTCACTCCACAGAGATTCACCGAGTGAGGCATATCAGAGAAGTAGTGCATTACCAGTTTGTGGCCACATAGGCAGGCTGTCAACCAGGTCTACAAACTCATGGGGAAGGGGCTGCAGAGGCATTGCTCAGTCATCGTTTCTTTACCAGGTGATCACAACTCAGACAGGTACATTCCAAACACCAAGAAGGGACATTTCTTGCATGCGGTACAGTGCTCCATTGTGGAAATGAAACCTTAAAAATACATAATTCATTTCATATTACCTTAATGCAAACTGGCACTGAGCTTAATTTTTGACATCTGTTTTATTTTAATCAACAGAAAATGTTTGTTGATAGAAGTCAAAACAAACACAATTGCATCTATGTACACTATAATATTCATATATAGGCACTTCATGTCACCCTTTTCCATTATAATTTTTCTCTACCCACATTTATAATGGAAACTACCTATGTAAACTTGTTACATTGTAATTACATCCTTCTGCCAGTAGTGGTTCTGTAGCACCTCAGTTTTGTCTCAGCCTGTAGTGCAGAAAAACTGTTAAGCTCCAACCAACACTATTTCTCTGCCTCCCAAATTGCTGTAAGTTTTGTCAAAGTATTACATAAAATTAAAGACATAGGGGGAAAAATTCAGTTGGTTTGCGCCTCCAGTTAGCGCCGTAAGAGGGCGCTAATGTGACGCAAAGCCACTAGCGCCCAGGCGCGGCGATGTCTGCGCCGCTCGCGAAATTAACTAGATATTTTGCGGTGGCGCTAAACACTACCGCCACGATCCCCTGCGCCGGCAGATCGTGACATCAGTCAAATACGCAACGCCCCGGTAGCGCCCCGGACCGGATATTGAGTGGCTCCCCCTGCCTTACCGCCTGCTGTTAGCAACGACAGGTTGAGGGGAGCGTTTTGCAGTCAGAAAGGGACTGGGGGAGCGCTATTTAAAGGCGACCGCTTCCTGCCTTTTTTTGTTGGTGACATTTTTGCACCATGCATTCTGAGAGAGAGAAACTTCTGGAGAGATTCAATGCTGTGTGAAGGAGTTTTGGGTACTGAGCAGCACTTTGCAGGTTCATTTTGATTTGCCCTGCCTAGTATCGATTTAGAAGAGACTGTGGGGACTGCACTCTGAGCTCTTTCCCAGGGTGTCTCCTTTGTTCTTTCCAGCAGATTTGATGTACAGGTCTCTCCAGGCCGAGATTCAAGGCTGCAATGAGCAGGATGTGGATGGAGAGCAAAATCAACCCTTCCCTTTAAGATAAAAACAGAAAATGCTGGGGAAACTCAGCAGGTCAAGCAGCATCTGTGAAGCGAGAAACAGAGTTAACGTTTCAGGTCGATGACCTTTCGTCAGAACTCCCCTTTAAGAACTGGCCGGAGCCAGTGTGTCTGTGTTCCATTGCGGACTGACATCACATGAGCTTCGCCAGCACTCTGAGGTAGCGCCTCGCTCCTCGGCCTTTGCGCCTTAAGACAGGTGTGAAGTGCCTGATTTAGTGCTCCAATCACTTCCAGGGGCGATAAAAGCCAAGTTTGCCGTCGGAGGCAATAATTAACACCAGGCGCTAAACTTTGCGCACGGCCGATAATGACGCCCCAAACGGGGCGATACTGAATTTTTCCCCCATTAGAACATAAGAAATAGGAGCAGGAGTAGGCCATTTGGCCCTTCAAGCCTGCTCCGCCATTCAACAAGACCATGGCTGATCTTCTACCTCAACTCCACCTTTCCGCACTATTCCCATATCCCTTAATTCCCCAAAATTTATCGACCTCTGTCTTGAATATACTCAACGACTGAACATCCACAGCTCTCTGGGGTAGAGAATTCCAAAGATTCACAACCCTTTGAGTGAAGAAATGTCTTCTCATCTCAGTCCTAAATGGCTGACCCCTTATTCTGAGACTGTGACCCCGTGTTCTAGATTCCCCAGCCGGGAGAAACATTTTCCCAGCATTAACCCTGTCAAGCCCCTTAAGAATTTCATATGTTTCAATGAGCTCACCTCTCATTCTTCAAAACTCTAGGGAATATAGGCCTAGTCTACTCAATCTCTCCTCATAGGGCAATCCCCTCATCCCAGGAACCAGTCTAATGAACCTTCATTGCACTCCCTCTAAGGCAAGTATGTCTTTCCTTAGCTAAGGAGACCAGAACTGTACACAGTACTCCAGGTGCAGCCTCACCAATGCCCAGTATAATTGTAGTAAAACTTATTTACTCTTATACTCTAATCCCTTTGTAACAAAAGCTAACATACCATTTGTTTTCTTAATTGCTTGCTGTACTTGCATGTTAACTTTCTGTGATTCATGTACAAGGACACCCAGGCCCCTCTGAATGAAAACATTCCCAACCTGCTCAACCTTTCTTCCTACGACAACCCCTTCATCTCCGGAATCAACCTTGTGAACCTTCTCTGAACTGTCTCCAATGCAAGTATATCCTTCCTTATTTAAGGAGACCAAAACTGTACGCAGTACTCCAGGTGTGGTCTCACCAACGCCCTGTACAGTTGTAACAGGACTTCCCTACTTTTATACTCCATTCCTTTTGCAATAAAGGCCAAAACTCCATTTGCCTTCCTAATTACTTGCTGTACCTGCATGCTAACTTTTTGTGATTCATGTACAAGGACCCTCAGATGCCTCTGTACCTCAGCATTTTGTAATCTCTCCCCATTTAAATAATAATTTGCTTTTTTATTTTTCCTACCAAAGTGGATAACTTCGCATTTTCCCACATTAAACTCCATCTGCCAGATTTTTGCCCACTCACGTAGCCTATTTATATCCCTTTGGAGATTCTTTGCGTCCTCCAAACAATTTGCTTTCCCACCTGTCTTTGTATCATCAGCAAATTTGGCTACATTACACTCAGTCCCTTCATCCAAGTCATTAATATAGATTGTAAATAGTTGAGGTCCCAGCACTGATCTCTGCGGCACCCCACTAGTTACAGTTTGCCAACCTGAAAATGACTCATTTATCCCGACTCTGTTTTCTGTTAGTTAGCCAATCCTCTATCCATGCTAATATATTACCCCCAACCCCATGAGCTCTTACCTTGTGCAGTAACCTTTTATGTGGCACTTTATCGAATGCTAAATACGCAACATCATCTGGTTCCCCTTTATCCACCCTACTCCTTACATCCTCAAAGAACTCCAGCAAATTTGTCAAACATGATTACCCTTTCATAAAACCATGCTGACTCTGCTTGACTATATTATAATTTTCAAAATGTCCTGCTACCACTTACTTAATGATGGACTCCAGCATTTTCCCAATGACAGATGTTAGGCTAACTGGTCTATAGTTGCCTGCTTTCTGTCTCCCTCCTTTCTTAAATAGGGGCGTTATATTTGCAGTTTTCCAGTCCGCTGGGACCTCTCCAGAATCCATGGAATTTTGGTATATTACAACCAATGCATCCACTATCTCTGCAGCCACCTCTTTTAAGATTCTAGGATGCAGGCCATCGGGTCCAGGGGACTTGTCCACCTTTAGTCCCGTTAGTTTGCCTAGTACTTTCTCTCTAGTGATGGTGATTGTTTTAAGTCCCCCCACCCCAATAGCCCCTTGATTATCCACTATTGGGATGCTTTTAGTGTCTTGAAGACTGATACAAAATATTTGTTCAAAGTCTCCGCCATTTCCTTGTTTCTCATTAATTCCTCAGACTCATTCTCTAGGGGACCAACGTTTACTTTAGCTACTCTCTTCCTTTTATACACCTGTAGAAGCTCTTACTGTCTGTTTTTATATTTCTTGCTAGCTTACTCTCATAAACTATCTTCTCACTCTTTATCATTTTTTTAGTCGTCCTTTGCTGGTTTTTAAAAAGTTCCCAATCCTCTGGCCTTCCACTATTCTTCGCAACATTGTATGCTTTTGTTTTCAATTTGATACCATCCTTTACTTCCTTAGTTAGCCACGGATGGTTCATCCTTCTCTTAGAGTCTTTCTTTCTCACTGGAATATATCTTTGCTGAGATTTATGAAATAACTCCTTAAATGTTTGCCACTGCTTTTCTACAGTCTTACCCTGTAATATATTTTCCCAGTCCACTTTAACCAAGTCTGCTTTCATACCTTTGTAATTACCTTTGTTTAAGTTCAGGACGCTAGTTTGAGACCTAGCTTTCTCACCCTCAAACTGAATTTGAAATTCTACCATGCTATGATCACTCTTCCCAAGAGGATCCTTCACTTCGAGATCATTAATTAATCCAGCCTTGTTACACATTACCAAATCTAAGATAGTCTTCTCCCTGGTTGGTTCCACAACGTATTGTTCCAAGAAACCATCCCATATACATTCTAAGAACTCTTCCTCAAGTCTGCCTTTGCCAATTTGCTTTGTCCAATCAATATGAAGATTAAAATCTCCCATGATTATAGCCGTACCTTTCTTACAAGCCTCTATTATTTCTTGATTTATACTCTGTCCTACAGTGTGGCTACGGTTTGGGGGCCTGTAGACCACTCCCACCAGTGACTTCTTACCCTTATTATTTCTTATCTCCACCCAAACTGATTCTACATCTTGATCTTCTAGGCCAATATCATTTCTCATTACTGCACTGATCTCATCTCTTATTAACAGAGCTACACCACCTCCTTTTCCTTTCTGCCTATCCTTACGAAATGGCAAATACCCCTGAATATTCAGTTCCCAGCCTTGGTCACCTTGCAACCGTGTCTCTGTAATGTCTCTGTAAATCAGATCATACCCATTTATTTCTATTTGTGCTGTCAACTCATCTATCTTGTTACAAATGCTGTGTGCGTTCAGATATAGAGCTTTTAATTTTGTCTTTTTACCTACTCTGACCCCTCTTTCTGATGCAGTCTTGTGTATATGCTCTGTCCCTTCCTGTCACACTCTGGTTATCATTACCCCTATCACTACCCTGCACTTTTGCCTTCTCATTTTTCTTTGACATTTTTAATTTCCGCTCAGCGTATCCCCCCCACCCCCCCCACACTATTTAGTTTAAAGCCTACGTTTACTTTCACTAATCTCTTCCTATTTACATACCTATAGAAACGTTTATAATCTGTTTTTATGTCTCTTGCTAATTTACTCTCATTCTTTTTTCTCTTTCCTTATCAATTTTTTGGTCCTCCTTTGCTGAATTCTAAAATCCTCCCAATCCTCAGGCTTACTGCTCTTTTTGGCACCAGCATAAGCTTCTTCCTTTGATCTAATACTATCTTTAACTTCTCTTGTTAGCCACGGTTGGACCACTTCCTGTGGGGTTTTTGTGCCTTTAAAGGAATGTATATTTGTTGTAAATTATGTATTAGTTCTTTAAATGCTAGCCATTGCTTGTCTACCATCATATCTTTTAATGTAGTTTCCCAAACTACCTTAGCCAATTTGCCCCTCATACCTACGTAGTTTGCTTTGTTTAGATTTAAGGCCCTAGTTTCGGACTAGGCAAAATCGCTTTCAAACTCAATATAAAAGTCTATCACATTATGGTCACTCTTCCCTAAAGGCCCCTTTACTACAAGGTTATTAATTAACCCTTTCTCATTGCACAATACTAGATCAAAAATAGCCTGTTCCCTAGTTGGTTCCTCAACATACTGATCTAGAAAACTATCTTGAATACATTCCATGAACTCGTCCTCCACATTATTACTGCAAATTTGGTTTGCCCAGTCTATATGTTGATTAAAGCCCCCCATGATTTATTACATGCGCCTCTAATTTCCTGATTTATACTCTGCCCTATATTACAACTACTGTTTGGTGAGAATTGTTTATAGGCCCCCAATATTTTCTGCCCTTTGCTGTTTCTTATCTCTACCCAAACTGATTCTACTTCTTGATTTTCTGAGCTACGATCCTTTCTACAGTCTTTATCCCATCCTTTATTATCAAGGATGCCGCTCCTCCTTTTCCATTTTGCCTATCACTTCTAAAAGTTAAGTATCCTTGGATATTTAGTTCCCAACCTTGGTTTCTTTGCAACCATGTTTCCATAATGGCTATTAGATCAAACCTCTTCATTTCTATCTGCGCTATTAATTCATCTATTTTGTTGCGAATGCTTCGCGTATTCAGATATAGTGCCTTTAGCTTTGACTTTTCTGATGTCACATTCACTTATGCCCCATTATCTTTGTTACTCTCTCTCTCCCTTCCTGACCCACACTGCTTATTTTTACCCAAAACTCTGTTCTGCTCTATAGCCTTGACATTTCCCTTGCTGCTTTTAAATTTACTCTTTCCTGAATCCTCCCCCCCCCTTCATTAGTTTAAAGCCCTGTCTACTGTCCTAGTTATTCGGTTCACCAGGACACTGGTTCCAGTCTGGTTTAAGTGAAGCCCGTCCCAACGGAACAGCTCCCTCTTTCCCCAGTACTGGTGCCAGTGCCCCACGAAATGAAACGAAACCCCCTGCCTCCCACACACTCTTTCAGCCACGCATTTAACCTTCTAATCTGCTTATCCCTATGCCAATATGGCTCGGGTAACAATCCAACAATTATTACCTTTTGAGGTTCTTTTTAATTTGGACCCCAACTCCTCAAATGACAATGTATGACTTTAAAATAGGGACTGAATTGCATCTTCACAGTGATCCAATTATTCCCCGTCCTCTAATCCTCTTTCACCTGAAGACTACACTTGATGTTAATTCACCATGGGAGATCAACATGTATAGAAATAAAATAATTAAACTTTCTTTAGTTTTACACTATATGCATGCCCTATCTGTTGTTACCTTGTGTGCTTGCCCTTTTTAAATTGTTTTTTTTGCCACAGCTGGATGTTGATGCCTAGCTATATATGCTCTTCTAGTGGAAGGAGAATCAGTGCTCAAGCTCATAGAGTGCAGGTGTAACCACAGAGGATGTGGGAGACATGCTACCTCTTTTGGTAGCGATGCCTAATGAGCCAGCATCAGAACTAGGGATGTCATCAGCTGTAGTCACAGTGGGATCCATATTTTGGCAGGTGCTCCAGTCTGACACTTTATGCTGTTCCAAGGCAAGGGCCTGTGGCCAATGTAATTGTTGACAACAAGGCCCTCCTGCTGTTGATCACTCAATAAATCATTTTGCAAGGACGTGTCCTCTTGTTTAGAGCTCATCGGGAGCCAAGAACCTTCAACAGCAATTGAGTCTCTGTATCTCTGCACCATCGTTGCCTGTATTACAAAGTGAGGTAAACTCAATCTCAACTGCTGCTTAGATTTGAGCCTCATGCTGGCTGCAGCATCAATGACTTCTGTTGTGGGAGACATTTCAGTGCAGTTGTGGTCTGTTAATGTTGTTGGAGTGGATGCTACTACTGTTCAGTGGACAGCTGCTGTTCAGACAAAAGTTGCTACACAAACTTTGAAGTTGGAGATGCCAGAGCCTATCTGCTCCAAAGACTCCTGGAGTGAAATCATTGCATCTGTCACCAAGATGCTCAACAATGCAGGTGACTCTTTCCCACTGTTTATGTACTGCAGTCAGCATGCTCCTGCAATTATGGAAAGGTTCTGTGATGCCTAGATCTTTCAACTATTACTCTTTACCCCTCATTACTTACCACTTGTAACTTTCTCATTAGTGTCTATTATTCACTCTCCTGTGATTTCTACCGAGCTGTTTTGAACATTGTGTGCATATCTGGGTTGGTTCTGGATGGCTAGGCTGTTGTTGACAAACAAGGGTGCGGTGACTGGTGCTTTTTTGTACTTCTGGAAGTGCTTACCTCACTTTGCTCTGTGAAGAGAACACAAAAGATTTCAATCAGTACGTAGTTGTTATACCTATGGCTGGGATAGTATTAATGGGAGGAGCTGTAAAGGTCTTGGGATTGTAGATGTTCACGGTAAGATGGATTGAATAGGTTGTTAACATGACTGAATACTCCGTAAGCATATATCTGCACATAATAATGGGTCAGCACTGACCAGCTGCAATAATGGTCCCAATATCGTATGCGATCTCTAGACTGATTGCAGTAAACTCTTGTTTAAACGGCACTTAATCATCCGGAATTCTTTAATAACCGGCAAAATAGATAACCGGTAATATAGCCAAATCCATCCATTTTTCGTTTTTCCGAGTTTCCCACAGTGGCCGAGTTCGTCAGTGGTTTTTTTTTGTGTTAAAAATTGCCTCTCTCTGTTATCCAGAATTTTTGATCAACCTGCACCATCCTGGTCCCGTAGGTGCCGGATACGAAAGAGTTTACTGTAGTTGCACTATGTGTTTCTTATGAACACTTTGTTGGGGGCGGGGGGGAGGTGGACTTCCTTGCAGCTGGCCCCTGCCTGTGCCACCAATAGCTCTCTTGTGTAGTAGTTTCACCTGCAAAAACAAGAGCAGAGAGGTGCCAAACATTGAATTATTTATATTGGAAATTTTTGTGGAATGTATTTGTAATAACCATGAAGATGTGCCTTACATTGTGCTACTCCACGCTGTTTCTTCTTTACGGATATTACAATATACAACTTGGTGCCTCTATGAATGTGAGGACAGAGTTTGGGAGTCTCAGAAAAAGACCATGTGAGGTTTGAAGCTTTTGTATGTAAAATTAGCAAATCACTTCTCAAAATGTCACACATTTATAAGTCTAATTATTATCGACCTTTCATGTAGTAAAGCGCTGTGATGTTCCCCACTGTTTGCCATTCATAATGCTACTAATTACAGTTTGGTTATGATCACATTTAGTCATTGCATTTATCTGTTTGCATTCTTCAAAGTAATTCGTTTTGTTACCACAATGGGCATATTATTGTGCTCTTTTTCAGAACATAAAATGCCTTTGTGCTTTAACTGTGTTAAAAAAGCATTCATATTTTCCGAAACCTCCTGTTAAACACCTGCCTTGCCAATAAAGGTCCAGGCTTTTCTCGCAATTGCTTGCCACCAATCCCTGCAAAAAACATCATGGTTGAATTTGCAACTTTGTGTTTGATGTCCAGCCACCGAGTTTGAGATTTGTTGGCTAAACAACTGCATTGCTGAATTTTCTATTTTGAACGACTTTTAACAATGCTCATAAATGCAGCTTCTACTTCATAGATATACATGTAAGAGGCTTCCCTATATCCATGTTTCCCCCATTACAAAACATGCAGCAACTACCATTCCCACAGTGAGCTGGTATTTCGGAACATAAAATGACCTGTTTTTAAAAATCGACGGATTTAAATTTAGGTAACCGCGTAGATTGAGTTATGAAATAAAGATATATACTAGAATTTGTTTCTTTGTGCCGTTTATAGAAATCCTGAGAGAAATATTTGTTGGCTGATTAGTTGTAAGATTCAACAATTTATGAAATAAAGATTAGAATAAGGAATACGGAATGTTGTGCGGATATTATTTTGACACCATTTATATCCAGCCTGTGCAAGGCAGCAGAGAGTACTGTCTCTTTAAAGTTTATTGACCATGTGTTTAATAGCTTAGTTCAATTTGTATATGCTGGGCTGAGTTAGAATCATTTTAATGTCATGTCATAAATCCAAAATAAATGCAGTATCATTTTGGAAGACACTTACTAGAATGAGACAAATGGCTATGTGGGGTCAAACAGCAGATAACTGGTCAACCCTGCTTGCACTTTGACCCTAAAACTACTCGTCTGCAACCTTTGGCAGGCTAGGGCTTGACCCGAAGCTTCTGGCGAAAATTCTGAATATGAGCTCAGGTCGATGCTGGTCAAGTGACACCTACAACCCTGTACCAGGAGTGATGGAAGGTGTCCCTTCTGCTAATGATTATCAAGGTGGATTTGCTACGACATTGATGGCAAAGGTACTTTTTTTTTAAAATAAAGAAATGATTACCCCTCCATTTTTTTCTGTGCCACCTTTAGATCACCCATGCCACATGCTATTCAGTCTACTGAGGGAAGACAGGAAGCCTGCTCAAAAGGTTCTTATGATGTCATTCTATAACCAGCTGATTGGAGGTGCTTAATATTGGCATTAAGGCCAATTGTTGAACACCAAATCCTGTTCCTGTTGGGATCAACTAACTCAGCACACTCCATGAAACCTCGGACTTTCTGGTCTATAATACGCCTCAGCTCACTGTTTTGTTTTTTGATGGTCCATTCGAGATGATGACCTCGTCATTTGGTGACTTGTAATTTTTTGTGCTACCATTCCTTGGAACAGCAAAGATATGTCTTTCAGAAACCTATTGTGCTTTGGAGGGATACTCTTCCCATTTTGCTGCTTTCTAGATTGCTCCATGCCAGGCAAAATGCCCTGGCTAAGAGGGGCAGTTTCAGTGACTTGTCTTTCAGTCCATTTTTAATGCTCTAGCTCTGGAAAATGCCTGACCTTCATTCTGTACCTTTCCACATTGCATGGGAATGGCAAATGCAGTCCCTCACTCTATTAAGCTGTGTGAACAATGCATTGGAACGCCAATGTGCTGAGTTACTACGCTATTAGTAGGATCATGTGTACATATTATTGTCTGATACAAATGCAAGTCCTAGGTTTTACTTCCTTTGAAGAGCTAAAGATCTATAATAAAAACAGAAAATGTTAGAAATACAGGATTTCCAGCAGGTCCATCAGCTTCTGTAAAGAGAAAACAGGTTAATATTTTGGTTACGAGCCTTTGGAAGATAAGTGAGCCCCTAAATTGGACTGAATGAAACAAAATGGAGGGAGAGAGAAGAGAACAACTGGTAAGAATTACAAATCAGGAATATGGACTTCTGTCACAGGGCAAAGTTCAACGATTAAATGGCCAGCAAAAAAGATTTCTTGAATAGATGGTTAAAGGTGAATAACGGTAGTCTCTCTAGACTTAGGAAAGTGCTGTGTTTGCACTACCCACCATCTAGGCCCATTTCATATGAGTGTGCACTTCATATTCGGCAAACAGAAACTCTACCTGATTTTTCAGTAGCTTGGCTTGTGGATTCTAAAATATGATGATTAGTTTCTATATATTTCAGACACCTTGTTGACCAAAAAAAATGCTAGAATATACTTGTAATTTATTGTAATAATTGTAGTCATTTGTGGTCTGAATAGGGCCACAGTGTTGAGTTCTAAAGTAAGATTTAATAATTCATTCTCTAACTGTCCCTCTTTTTCTTCTGTTTAGGATCTGGGATTAGCACAAAACACTGCCACAAACACTAAAACCCCTGCTCTATTAGGGTCCTTGTCCCATCAGATTTACAGGATGATGAGTGCACGGGGCTATGCTCAGAAAGACTTCTCTTCGGTGTTTCAGTTCCTGCGTGAAGAGGAGAATATTTAAACTTGACCAACACCAAAATGCATCTTGAGAAAATAGTCATGAGACTTTGTCAGTGTGTTCAAGTAACTTCAGTTGTCCAACAAAAAAGGACAGGATAATTCTATAGCCATAAATCATGATCCCAGAGAGGCTGTCTAGTTTCTTAGTGAACAGCTTGTATAATTGTGCACCCAGAGGTCTCTAATTTAACTGTGTGGGATTAGATAATGAAAGCATTTTGAAACTGGATTACGAACAAGATGACCAGAAAGTTTTATGAGGTATGAGACTGTTACATATTATGCAGGTTTACTATTTGTTACTGGGGAAGTGATAAGGAAGTTAACTTTCTGTTTTATGTTTTGTTGAGTTTCATTACCAATTACTTCACTAAGAGATGATATATTATGAATTTTCATTTTAGTTTTGTTTTCTTGGATCATATATAGATCAGAGTCAATGACGCATTCTAAACAGGTGGCAACTATCATTTTTTTCTTTAAATATTCAATTAAAATCTGATTGTATATTGAAATAAAATTCTATTAATTACATGCTGGATTCAATCATTGTTTTTGTTTGGTGTAATTCAGAATCTTTGGCCAATTTAATTAGAGGTCTCATGGTAGTCTTGTGTTCAGATCCTAGTCAACAGGAAAAGTGGGTTGAGACTGCCTTACCTTACAAACTGTCAGAGGGAGGAGACTGTCACCTCATCAGTGTGACTGGTTTTGAACCTAATTTTAAAGAAAATGAAAAATCATTAAGGGTAATAGATATCATCACTGATTATAAATGGAAATGTCTTCTGTTTTTTTAGATCCTTTGTTATTATTACATATACTGATGTGTATTTGTGTCCTTGGCCCAACCTCAGTTGGGTTCTTGGAAACCAGTTCCTTAGATTGCAAAGATTTTTTTCCTTTCAGATCTGCAGTATTGCTCTGTAGACATGATTGGCTGAAGATATCTAGTTTGCCACAATATACAATCCACGGTTACTTTTTTTTCCTCACTAATTTTCTTCCCCTCCCCTCTCCTAAAGGTGTTCACTTCTTGTTGGGATGCACTTCCACGTGTGCCTGTTGCTTTTGGTACTTTGGCAGAGTAGCATTATTCACATGTGGGCTTTGACAGTGAGTGCCTTCAGGCTCTTGGGGTATCACTGCTGAGGCCAATCTTGTCCTCATCCAACAGTCCCACAGACTTCCAGCAGAGGCAACTGGATAGCAATCAGAAGCAGGAGCTATGCTTTAGTTTTCTTTTACCCCACCCCTCTAGACTAGGAGTAGCAAAGCTAATTGTTGTGCTCCTATCGCTGCCACAAATCAGATCAGCTAACTCGGCACAAACTTGCCTTTTAATGGAATATAGTTTGGGGAATCAGGTACAAAAACATCATATCTCAATACAGACTGACCATTCTAGGGATTCATTCCTTAACCCTGGCATAATTAAGGCAATTTTTTTGACCGATGTAGGCAACAAAAGCCAAGTGATTGTCATAGGCAAATGAGTTATAGCCATTTGTCCGCTTACAATGGGTGAATGGGCTGGATTTAAACCTTAGATCCAGGTGAAAGGATAGAGGAGACTGATGGGCTCAATCTCTCTCTGTCTTCTGTAGAAGTTGTTCACCAAATTAGTTTGGGCAGTCTCGATCTTGCTGCGTATATAATTGGATTGTATTTTATAACAATTTAATACAAGAGGCATGAACAATATATGTATATCAAATGCTCCTAATTAGCTTACTTGATTTCCTGTTCTCATTCTTTTCCTCTGTTCCTCAAATTGCTTCCTGAAAATCTTTTTGTATGTAAAACAAATATTTTAAAAATTGCTTGTTTCTCTAGAGCGTAGCATTTACCTTAAAATCTTACATCCCTTAGCTTGCTAATTAAGGAGTTGCATTGTCTATTTGAATGCATTTTCAGATTGTTGTAAGCTAAATGTTAATGGAAAACTGAATTCCGAGTCCAGGCCAAATCTGGTATTGGTTAACTGTGGTAACTGCCATTTAATAAAGCTGTTAATCAGCAGATCAACCTCTAAATAGCTCACGAAAACAAACTACTGGAGCTTGTATGTTGATTACCCGCTGGATGCTGATACAAAGTGGCAGTTCATTCTTCATTTATTGCACTTAATATAACTGTGTAAAGCAGTTTAGGGCATGATGCCCACTAAAGACTAAGTAAAAATATTTGATTATTGTTCAGTTTCATCTTGAGACAGATCGAAAATCAATAAATAAATGGTAAGTTATCAATAATCAAATGATATGCCGGGAGTTTCTGCCGATGTTATAATGACTGATGGGAAGAACCCCCACCCCCAACAAAATTCTCGAATGCTTGAAATAATATGATGGATTGACAGATAGTGAGGAATTCCCTCACATATGGAGGTAGTACTGAGTTTTCTTGGAGCCTGAACGTGAACAAAAATCAGAGGTTGGATTGGGAGAAACCTGTGGTTCTGTTGTGTTTTTTTTTTAAAAGGCACAAGTTGGATAATGATGCAGATACACTGCTGAATAATTGTTTCTTTCAGGGATTAATTGATTATTCATGCAAGGAACTTTTTTAAACAGTTGGTGCTTAATGATTAAGTAACCATCTGTTTCTCCTTACTTCATGAAAGTGCTCAAAGAAACACTAATACCAGTCAATTTGTATAGTTAACAGACAGCAAGCTTCTGTTAAATACTAAAATGATAATCCTGTGATATACATTGATCTTTCAATAGTCTGTATTAGCAACTATAGTTTCCATGAAGCAAGTTCTCCAAGAAACATAATCAAATAACTATTAACATGGAAGATGAGCTCAGATTTGCAGAGAGCAGTTTGATCTGAATAAATGCCTGATGGCTGAATGCAAGCTTATATTGTAAGTCACACTGCATTCACAGTTTGATGAATACACAAGTGCCAAAAATACTTGGGAGAATTGTGTACTTTTCACATACATTCAAAACTGAATTGCAACTGTTCCTCTAGAAATTATTATATAAACTCATTGACAGTCCTCATGATGACAGGGATTTTGCATTGACAATAATGGTGAGGCTAACAGCGCTCACCGTTATTATGGAGTAAATCAGACAGCAACTTCCGGAGTCCACACATACGCAGTTAAAGGCGGACATCCAGAAGTTGCAGTCCAAGTTATGCTGCTCCTCCACAGGCTGCACTATAACAGTTTCTCGCTGATAGACTCGGCATTAAAATCCACGTAAGGGTGTGAAGTTGTTGTACTAACCCACTAAACATGCCACAAAAATTAGGCCTGGTGCATTCAGGTGCAAGCACGTTTTTAACAGCGTGATAAGTCATAATTATTGCCAAACAACCTCTCTGGCACTGAAAATCGAATTAAATCTGATTTATACTTCCTGGTTTAGACTCTGCGGCCGCAAATTTCCCAGCGGAGGCGGGATGGTGGCGGGAGAGCTGGTTTCCGGGTTCCAGTCACAAACCTGGCTGCAGCCGCTCTGTAAAAGGGATTTTCCCTTGTTTGGCCTTGTTAAGCCCGCCCTGCGGGCTTCCCAGCCAATTAACAGGAAGCGGATCTGATGACGTAATCAGCTGGTTTCCTTAAAGGGACCACATCCACATGGAGTTTGACAGTTGATCTGTCAGTGTTTGACAGCATTGAGGTGCTGCAAACACTGATGAGCACTGCACCAAGGGTGGACGCTTGCACCCAGGCTCTCCAATGACTCCCTCCATATGCTTATGGAGGGAGTCACAGCATGCAGGGAGGTTCTCTTCCCTTCCAAGTTGTCATACAGTGAAATCTATTTTTCCAAAACTGCCCCTTATTGGACAGATCTGAGCGCATCTTGAGTTCCAGTGAATGTTCAGACATAACTTCACCCACCCCGCCCCGCTATAGTGATGTGTGTGCATGGAATGACTTGGGTATTAAAGGGATGCTTCACAGTGCTGGTGTGGGATGGTGTCAACCTGGCGCATCACGTGGCAGCCTGGGTTTACAGCATCAAGTGAAGTAAATCTGGCCATGGTAATGCCATCGTTGGCCTCCCGGGCAGCAATTTTGTCAGGGGCTGATGCCGTGTCCAGTGCAGCACCAGGTGATGGCGGAGAAGGTTGGTGTGCCTGGTGATGTTGGTGTTGGGGCTGATCGTGGAAGGATTCAGAGGACCACGGTCTGATTTTTTCAAGGGCACCGATGTTGCTGCAATAAATGGCAGCTGCAGGTGAGATGACAGAAGCGATCTGTCAATAGTGAGAGAGGTTCTCCCAACGAGGCGGCACTGGACATACAGTTGGATCTAAAAGCTTGTAAGCTAAAGAAATTTCTGTATTAAAAATGCAGTAACCAACATTTAATGCGCTCTGAAACTCACCATCTGCAACATGGCATCCTTTACACCACTTCTGCAGCTGTCAGCTTATCAGATACATCAGAGCAGACTCGAATCACACCAGGGTGAGCTGGCATGTTCCCCGAACAGCGGGTAACCCGTGGGGGAGAACGATAAATTGGATGGAAGCCTCAAAATAGTACTAAATTGGCTCTTAACAAGCCATTTAACAAGCTCAATTGTATCCCCCGCCGCTTGGTGTTAGGTCAGTTCTCCGCTGACAGACCCGACACCTGGGAGACTCGCGTGGAGGAAACCCGCTGTCAATCTTTGCTATTTTGACAGCGGACCCGTCTCCAAACCCGCCCTCTGAGCGCCGGCAAATTTGCGGCCTTTGTGTCTCATTGAGGATTCTTCAATCTGATTGGTTGAAGAGCCTCGTTGCTTGGCCTGCTCACACGCCACAGATCCCCTGTAAAGGGCACTGCGCTGGATCCAGCGGCCGATGACGGTAAGTTGTCGCCCAAAAGCCCGGGAAAAATCTGTGGGCAGCTGTCAGCGTAATGAATGGCGAGTGCCTTCACCGCTGACCGCAAATTCCAGGCCATTGTGTTTTCAACAGATTTGGTATAAAATACAAACGTTTAACCATATTGCTACAAAATACCGATTTAATTTTTATTCAGGCATACATCTGCATCTCATATATTAGACGCCGTTTAAATTGTCTTACTACTGATTCTCTTAAGTGGCATAGTACTTATTTAATCCCAACATCCTATATTTGGAAGAAAGTTTGCTATTTCAAATTTTTTCCCCTTTTCTCTAAAAAGCAATGATAGATCCTGAGGTAAAGTTTCACAATCACTAGCTACCTCCCAGTACCTTGTGCAAGTGATCATTATTTATCTGTGAGCCTAGATGGTATCGTCAGGCTATTTGACATCATAGCTCAACTCAATTCTCCCCTCACACACGCTCTCACTCTCATGCTCACACTAGATTACGAGCAGAAACAAAAATTCTGTCTGAGTTCCCAATTGCTCCCCATCCCATCCAGGGGGTCCTGAGAGCAACTGAAGCAACCTAACTGAGATTAATTAACTCCGCACAGGTAAACAGGCAAATCTGGGATCTTTCTGGTCAATGTGCCTTGCTCACAGCACCATCAGTGGCTCCAGTCTGAATTCTGTGAAAACCATTCTCCTGACCTAGCTCACTGTCGGTTTAGCTTTTGGAAACACACCAAGACAGTTAACAAGAAAAAAGGTGCTGCAGTGCATAACACACACAGGATGATCTTTTGTTTAAAACAACTCTTGATATATTTTGCACGCTCTCATTATACCATCTTGCTCAACTATGTGTTTCCAGCTTACAACTTCTATAAATTACATAGGATTATATAGGATAATACGGCACAGAAACAGGCCATTCGACCCAACCAGTCTATGCCGGCATTTATGCTCCACACGAGCCTCCTCCCATCTTTCCTCATCTAACTCTATCAGCATAACCCTCTATTCCCTTTTCCCTCATTTGCTTGTCCAGCCTTCCCTTGAATGCAACTATACTATTCACTTCAACCACTCCCTGTGGTAGCGAGTTCCACATTCTCTCCACTCTTTGGGTAAAGAAGTTTCTTCTGAATTCCCTATTGGATTTCTTGGTGACTATCTTATATTGATGGCCTCTAGTTATGCTCTTCCCCACAAGTGAAAACATTCTCTCTGTATTCACTCTATCAAAACCTTTCACGATTTTAAAGACCTCTATTAGGTCACCCCTCAGCCTTTTTCCAAGAGAAAAGAGAGCCAGCCTGTTCATCCTTTCCTGATATGTACACCCTCGCATTTCTGGTATCATAACATAACAAATAGGAGCAGGAGTAGGCCATTTGGTCCCTCGAGCCTGCTCCGCCATTTAATGAGATCATGGCTGATCTGATCTTGGGCTCAGCTCCATTTCTCTGCTCGCTCCCCATAACCCTTCACTCCCTTATTGTTCAAAAATCTGTCAACTCCACTTTAAATATATTTAATGACCCAGCCTACAAAGCTCTCTGGGGCAGAGAATTCCACAGATTTATGACCCTCAGAGAAGAAATTCCTCCTCATCTCAGTTTTAAATGGGCGACCCCTTATTATGAAACTATGTCCCCTAGTTCTAGATTCCCCCATGAGGGGAAACATCTTCTCTGCATCTACCTTGTCGAGCCCCCTTATGTTTCAATAAGATTATCTCTCATTCTTCTAAACTCCAATGAGTATAGGCCCAACCTGGTCAACCTTTCTTCATAAGTCAACCCCTTCATCTCAGGAATCAAACTCGTGAACCTTCTCTGAACTGCCTCCAATGCAAGTATATCCCTCCTTAAATAAGGAGATCAAAACTGTACGCAGTACTCCAAGTGTGGTCTCACCAATATCCTGTACAGTTGTAGCAGGACTTCCCTGCTTCTATACTCCAACCCCCTTGCAATAAAGGCCAACATTCCATTTGCCTTCCTGATTACTTGCACCTGCATGCTAACTTTTTGTGTTTCATACACAAGGACCCCCAGATCCCTCTGTACTGCAGCATTTTTGTAATCTGCATTTAAATAATAATTTGCTTTTTTATTTTTCATGCCAATGTGGATAACCTCACACTTTCCCACATTATACTCCATCTGCCAAATGTTTGCCCACTCACTTAGCCTGTCTATATCCCTTTGCAGATTCTTTGTGTCCTCTTCACAACTTGCTTTCCCACCTATCTTTGTATCATCAGAAAATTTGGCTACATTACACTCGGTCCCTTCATCCAAGTCACTAATATAGATTGTAAATAGTTGAGGTCCCAGCACTGATCCCTGTGGCACCCCACTAGTTACTGTTTGCCAACAGGAAAATTACCCATTTATCCCGACTCTCTGTTTTCTGTTAGTTAGCCAATCCTCTATCCATGCTAATATATTACTCTGTGAGCTTTTACCTTGTGCAGTAATCTTTTATGTGGCACCTTATCGAATGCCTTCTGGAAATCAAAATACACCACATCCACTGGTTCCACTTTATCCACCCTACTCGTTACATTCTCAAAGAACTCCAGCAAATTTGTCAAACATGATTTCCCTTTCATAAAACCATGTTGGCTCTGCTTGACTGTGTTATGATTTTCTAAATGTCCTGCTACTGCTTCCTTAATAATGGACTCCAGCATTTTCCCAATGACAGATGTTAGGCTAACTGGTCTATAGTTTCCTGCTTTCTGTCTCCCTTCTTAAATAGGGGCATTACATTTGCGGTTTTCCAATCCGCTGGGACCTCTCCAGAATCCAGGGAATTTTGGTAGATTGCAACCAATGCATCCACTATCTCTGCAGCCACTTCTTTTAAGACCCTAGGATGCAGGCCATCAGGTCCAGGGGACTTGTCCACCTTTAGTCCCATTATTTTACCGAGTACTTTTTCTTTTCCTTAGTGATAGTGATTGTTTTAAGCCCCTTGATGATCTATTATTGGGATGGTTTTAGTGTCTTCTACCGTGAAGACTGATACAAAATATTTGTTCAAAGTCTCCGCCATTTCCCTGTTCCCCATTATTAATTCCCCAGTCTCATCCTCTAAGAGACCAATGTTTACTTTAGCTACTCTTTTTTTATATACCTGTAAAAGCTCTTACTATCTGTTTTTATATTTCTTGCTAGTTTACTCTCATAATCCATCTCTTTTTTAGTCGTCCTTTTCTCGTTTTTAAAAATTTCCCAATCCTCTGGCCTCCCACTAATCTTGGCAACATTGTATGCATTTGTTTTCAATTTGATACCATCCTTTACTTCCTTAGTTAGCCACGGACGGTTCGCGCTTCTCTTAAAGTATTTCCTTCTCACTGGGTTATGTTTTTGTTGAGAGTTATGAAATATCTCCTTAAATGTCTGCCATTGCTTATCAACCGTCTTACCCTTTAATCTATTTTCCCAATCCAATTTAGCCAACTCTGCCTTCATACCTTTGTAATTGCCTTTATTTAAGATCAGGACACTGGTTTGAGACCCAACTTTCTCACCCTCCAATTGAATTTGAAATTCAACCATGCTATGATCACTCTTTCCTAGAGGATCCTTTACTATGAGAACTTTTCTTAATCCTGTCTCATTACACAGTACCAGATCTAAGATAGCCTGCTCCCTGGTTGGTTCCACAACGTATTGTTCTAGGAAACCATCCCGGATACACACTATGAACTCATCCTCGAGGCTACCTTCGCCAATCTATATGAAGATTAAAATCGCCCATGATTATTGCTGTACCTTTCTTACAAGCTTCCATTACTTCTTGATTTACACTCTGTCCAACAGTGTAGCTACTGTTAGGGGGCCTATAGACTACACCCACCAGTGACTTATTCCCCTTATTATTTCTTATCTCCTCCCAAACTGATTCTACATCTTGATCATCTGAGCCAGTATCATTTCTCACTACTGCACTGATCTCATCCTTTATTAACAGAGTTACCCTACCTCCTTTTCCTTTCTGTCTATCCTTCCAAAATGTCAAATACCCCTGAATATTCAGTCCCCAGCCTTGGTCACCTTGCAACCACGTCTCTAATGGCTATCAGATCATACCCATTTATATCTATTTGTGCCATCAACTCATCTATCTTGATACGAATGCTGCGTGCATTCAGATAAAGAGCTTTTAATTTTGTCGTCTTACTATTTTTCCCTGCTTTGACCCCACTTTCTGATGCACTCTTATTTTTATAGGTTCTGTCCCTTTCTGTCACACTCTAATTACCATTACCCCCATCGCTACCCTGCTCCTTTCTCTTTGACTTTTTAAATTCCTGCTCACCTGAATCCTCCCCTCCACTATTTAGTTTAAAGCCCTCTCTACAGCCCTAGTTATTCGATTCGCCAGGACACTAGTCCCAGCATGGTTCAAGTGAAGCCCGTCCCAACGGAACAGCTCGCTCTTACCTCAGTACTAGTGCCAGTGCCCCATGAATCGAAACCCATTTCTCCCACTCCAGTCTTTGAGCCACACATTCATCTCTCTGATCTTATTTACCCTATGCAAATTTGCATGTGGCTCAGGTCGTAATCCAGAGATTATTACCTTTGTGGTTCTGCTTTTTAATTTAGCCCCTTAGTTGCTCATACTCCTGCAGCAGAACCTCTCTCTGTTCTACCTATGTCGTTGGTACCTACGTGGACCACGACTACTGGATCTTTCCCCTCCCACTCCAATTTCCTCTCCAGCCCAGAGGAGATATCCTTAACCCTGGCACCGGGCAGGCAACACAGCCTTCGGGACTCACGCTCTTGGCTGCAGAAAACAGCATCTATCCCCCTAACTATACTGTCCCCTACCACTACTACATTTCTTTTTACTCTCCCAACTTGAATGGTCCCCTGTACCACGGTGCTGTGGTTAGTTTGCTTATCCTCCCTGCTGTCCCTGCTCTCATCCACACAGGGAGTAAGAACCTCGTACCTGTTGGACAAGTGCAAGGGCTGAGGCTCCTCCAATGCTACCTTCTGGATCCCCATACCTGCCTCACCCATAGTCACGCCCTCCTGTTCCTGACAACGGACCAAATTTGAATTATTTAACCTAAGGGGTGTGACTGCCTCCTGGAACATAGTGCCTGATGTATCGCAGTGTCTGAAGCTCGGACTCCAGCTCATCAACTCTGAGCCGAAGTTCCTTGAGCCACCATACTTACTGCAGATCTGGTCGCTGTGGATCACACTGGTGTCCACCAGCTCCCACATGCAACAGCTGCAACACATCGCCTGCCCTGCCATCTCTATTATATTTTATTCAATTAATTAGGTTTTCAAGTTTTGAAATATCAATTATCTATGTTTAGTTTTTAATCCTGGCTCTTAGTGTAGTGTATGTACCTTTAAGAGCCCCTGTGTACTGTAATACCGGTAGTGACCACGCGGGTATATAAGCCTGTATAGCATCTTGTATCTTTTAGTTCACCTCCAGACTTTGTTCAGTAAACACCTGTTAAACCAACTCCTGCATTCTGTGTCTCCATTAACACATGGATACAACAGTGGCGACGAGGATGGGAAACGGACTTACCTGCAATTCGGCAGCACCTCAAGGAGATTGATTCCTCAGACGAAGGTCGAAGAAAAACAAACAAACTGTGAGTTCACCAGCTAGCCGGGCTGGTGGCAGGAACTGCACTAATCCTTCCTGGGTGGCGGGCTGGGGCTCGATCGGGTGGCTCTGCAGCGGGTCCGAGCAGCGAGTCGGAAGGCGGAGGCAAACAGAGATGGAGGGTGGAGCACTCGGGAGACGGCCGGCGCTGCAAAGCAAGTCGGCATTCGGACCAAGCAGAGGGAGGGAAAAGTCCCAGAGAGTCCGGCGGGAACGAGTCTCCAACTATTAAAAATATCTGTGTAAATAAAAACCGCGGAGAACAGCGTTGTCAGCAGCGGCAGCGGCGGGAAAGCGCGGGAGGCGCCATTTTTTCTCGGCAGGGAAGAAAGGAAAGCGCAGGAGGCGCCATTTTTGATTTTCAGGATGCCTAAGACTGGCAATATTACTGCTTTCGATAGTGATATAGAGGATTGGACCACATATGTGGAAAGAGTGCAGGTATATTGCACAGCGAATGAAGTAGAGGATGATAAAAAGGCATCGGTACTTCTAAATCTGATGGGCGCAAGGACATACGGGCTGTTACGAAACTTAATCACTCCAGCCAAACCGATGGACAAGAATTTTAAGGAGACTGTTGATACCCTACAGGAGCACTTAAACCCAACACCGCTGCTGATAGCGGAACGATTCAAATTCTTCAGAAGGAATCAGCACAAGAATGAAAGCACGGTGGCATAGTGGTTAGCACTGTTGCCTCACAGCGCCAGGGACCCGGGTTCGAATCCGGCCTCGGGCGACTGTCTGTGTGGAGTTTGCACATTCTCCCCGTGTTTGCGTGGGTTTCCTCCGGGTGCTCCGGTTTCCTCCCACAGTCCAAAGATGTGCGGGTTAGGTTGATTGGCTATGATAAATTGACCCTTAGTGTTAGGGGGATTAAATACGTGGGGTTACGGGGATAGGGTGGGATATGTGTTGGTGTAGGGGTTATGGGGATCAGGTGGGATATGTGTCGGTGCAGGCTCGATGGGCCGAAATGGCCTCTATCTGCACTGTGGGGTTTCTGTGATTTCTGTGATTTCTGTGATTACCTCACCGAATTAAGAAAGCTGTCAAAGCACTGCCAATTCGGGGCAGGACTGGCAGATTCTCTACGAGACAAATTCGTCTGCGGTCTCCTAAGTGAAGGAACACAGAAAAGGCTACTTTCTGAGAAAGATTTAACACTGGACAAGGCTTTCAGTGTGGCTGTATCATACGAAGCAGCAACAAGAGGAGCTGCAGAGATACAGCAAAAGCCACAGGACTTCAGCACCCATGAAATGACACGGGGTTTCGAGAGATGTTATCGCTGCGGCAGATCCACCCATGACCAGAGGGACTGCTGGTTCAAGGACAAAGCATGCAGGCAATGTGGAAAGATGGGACACACCATGGAAACAAAAAATCCACTGACAGAAAAAAAATCAATAAGGAAAAGTACAGAAAGGTACAAATGATGACGGACAGTAGCTCTGAAGGCCAGAAGAGCGATAGCGACTCCGGAAACAAGAGACTAAGCTGTCTCAAATTACATAATGTAATTGCCAAAGAAGATTACCAGACCATTTGGGTTACCCTAATGATAGCGGGGTCCCCAGTTAAAATGGAGCTAGATACAGGATCAGCTCTGACCATCATAAGTCGACGGGATTACGAGCGGCTATTTCCGCATATACCTTTGAAAGACACATCCATTATCTTGAAGACATATACGGGGCAGAAAGTATACCCCAGAGGGAAAATAAGGGTGCCTGTTGTATACAACGGCAAGGAAATACAGAAGTTGTATTTATACGTTCTGCAAGATGGTGGTCCACCGCTGTTGGGACGTGAATGGATCAGGAAGATACGTTTAGACTGGCACTCCATTCAGGCACTGACGGTGACCAGTAAGAAAAAAAATGATGATGACGTCATACCTGAACGATTAAAAGACCTCTTGGCCAATGCCAAAGAAGTGTTTCAACAGGAACTAGGAACCTTGAAAGGCGTCACCGCCTCAATAAAAGTAGAAGATGCGGCAATTCCCAAATTTTTTAAGGCAAGGCCGGTGCCATACGCAATTCGTCCAGCAGTCGAGGCAGAGCTGGAGAATTTGAAAAAGGCAGGCGTGTTATCCAAGGTAGATTGGAGCGAGTGGGCAACACCCATCGTCCCGGTCATGAAGAAAACGTTGAATAATGATAAATCTGAAGAACAGAGAAAAATTTGCATCTGTGGGGCCTTCAAGGTGACTGTAAACCCGGTCCTTCACATGGTACAGTATCCTCTTCCGAGGATAGAAGATATTTTCGCCTCACTATCCGGAGGGAAACGTTTCACCAAAATTGACTTGGCACAGGCACATCTACAGATGGAGGTTGAGGAGGCCTCTAAAAAGTATCTCACGATAAACACACACAAAGGCCTGTACCAGTACAATCGACTGGTTTTCGGAGTAGCATCAGCTCCAGCTATCTGGCAAAGAGCTATGGAGCAAGTCCTGCAAGGGATTCCGGGGACTCAATGCTACCTAGACGACATCCTTGTAACAGGAGAAAACGACAACGAGCACCTTGCCAATTTGGAGCAGGTGCTCATTAGGCTGAGAGAACGGGGCCTACGAGCAAATCGCCCCAAGTGCGAATTTTTTCAGAAACAAATATCATATTGTGGCCATATAATTAACGAAGAAGGGTTGCATAAGTCACCTGAAAAAATTGAAGCGGTCATAAAAGCCCCAGCACCTGAAAATGTCTCACAATTAAGGTCGTTCCTGGGATTGATAAATTACTATCATAAATTTTTACCGAACTTGTCAACTGTTCTGCACCCTCTTAACGCACTGTTACAAACGGGACTAATTTGGAAATGGAGCGAAGACTGTAAACGTGCCTTCCATAAATGCAAAGGCTTGATCACGTCCAAGGAAGTGTTGGCTCATTACAACTCATCACTGCCAATCAGACTGGCGTGCGATGCATCCCCTTACGGCGTAGGAGCGGTATTATCGCATAGATTCCCTGATGGCTCGGAGCGGCCGATAGCTTTTGCGTCACGCTCATTGAACTCAGCTGAGCGTAACTATGCCCAGATCGACAGGGAAGCACTCAGCCTGGTGTGGGGAGTGAAGAAATTCAACCATTACCTACACGGACAAAAATTTACCTTGTTGACTGACCATCAACCCCTCGTCTCCATATTCAACCCTAAAAAGGGCGTTCCCATTATGACAGCGCAAAGGCTACAGAGGTGGTCCCTTTTCCTAGGGGCACACCAATATGACATAGAATACAAAGGATCAAAACAGCATGGGAATGCTGACGGTTTATCGCGCCTACTGTTGCCAACGGTAGAAGAGGCACCTACAGTGGACCCAGTGGAGATGTTCCACTCAACCATAGTGGAATGTCTACCAGTAACAAATTCTACCATTGAAAAGGAAACGAGAAATGGCCCAACTCTCTCATCACGAGTCTACGATTTAACGGTGAAGGGATGGCCAGCACATGGCGAACCACTGTTGCCAGCATTCTCGCAAAGAAGAGAACAGCTGTCAGTGTGCCGAGGAACCTTGATGTGTGGATCCAGAGTGGTGATTCCACCCAAACTCCAGGATAAAGTGCTAAAGGAGCTTCACGAGGGGCATCTGGGTGGAGTGAAAATGAAGAACCTAGCCAGAGCGTTTGTGTGGTGGCCAGGTATCGATGGAGACATCGAAGAAATGACCAAGAGCTGTCTAGGATGCCAGAAGGTCCAAAACGCCCCACCACAAGCCCCTCTACATCCATGGGAGTGGCCCTCATCTCCATGGCAAAGGGTACATATCGACTTTGCTGGTCCATTTATGGACTCAATGTTCTTAATCGCGGTTGATGCACACTCCAAGTGGCTGGAGGTAATAAAGATGTCCTCCACCACCACGGAAAAAACCATCACAGTATTAAGGACCATATTTGCCAGGAATGGGCTGCCTGAACAGATCTGTTCTGATAATGGACCGCAATTTGTGTCCGAAGAATTCAGGAAGTTCTTAAAAAAACAATGGGGTTAAGCACTACACGTCCGCCCCATACCATCCCGCCACCAATGGATTAGCCGAAAGGTTTGTCCAGACCTTCAAGAAGGCCATAAAGGCCATGGGTAATGAAGACATAAATCTACAACATAAGGTAGATAACTTCTTGTTTGCGTACAGGAATGCAACACATGTGGTTACAAACCAAACTCCCGCCATGATGTTTTTCAATAGAAGACTAAGATGCCGGCTGGATTTGATCAAGCCAAACATCAGAAGGGACGTAGAGAACCGGCAATTTCAAGGCATGAATGAAAGGCCAACTAGAACCTTCCAGATAGGTCAACAAGTTTTGGCCCGGGACTACCGTACCGAGAAATGGCAGCCTGGAACTATTTCCACACGACTAGGACCGCAGATGTATACCGTGGACATTGGAGAAAGCATAATAAGGCGCCATGCTGACCAGATCATAGAGTCATCCGAAAAGGGACAACCTACACCACAACTCTATACGCCTAATGATGAAGCAGAGATACCCATAGTATCTACCTCCGATCCGGTGATACTGGAACCAGATGAACCCGACACTGGCATTCAAGCCGAATCGACCTTGCCAAAAGAACCTACTACACCACCGAAAACTACTACACCACCGAGGCGTTATCCGGACCGAGTCAGGAAGCTTCCAGAGAGACTGACTTATAATTGATTAACTGCAGCAAATGTGTAGATTATTGTTCTTGTAAACATGTTAATTAGTGATTACTTAAAATGTTATGTACTAATTATCTAAAAGGGGAGGAATTGTAGTGTATGTACCTTTAAGAGCCCTGTGTACTGTAATACCGGTAGTGACCACTCGGGTATATAAGCCTGTATAGCGTCTTGTATCTTTTAGTTCACCTCCAGACTTTGTTCAGTAAACACCTGTTAAACCAACTCCTGCATTCCGTGTCTCCATTAACACACGGGCACAACACTTAGTTTAAACCAATGCCCAAGTTTAGAAAAAAAAAGAGAAAAAACTCACCAACCAAACACTTACCTACTTTCCTGTGACGTCACACTTTGATTTCCCCTCCCACCCCCCCACCCCCCCGCAAGGTCGGTATGCACGGCTCCTGGCTAGCTCCTTTTATCCCCGCTGGTGTCGCTCCTCAGATCCCACTGTCGCCGCTGGTCTTGGGCTTCGGGCGCCGCTGCTTTTATCCCAGCTGGTGTCGCTCCTCAGATCCCACTCTCGCCGCTGCTCCTTTTATCCCAGCTGGTGTCGCTCCTCAGATCCCACTCTCGCCGCTGCTCCTTTTATCCCAGCTGGTGTCGCTCCTCAGATCCGCCTCTCGCCACTGGTCTCGGGCCTCGGGCACTGCTCCTTTTATCCCCGCTGGTTTCGCTCCTCAGATCCTGCTCTCGCCGCTGGTAATCCTTGTAAATCTTCTCTGCACCCTCTCCAGTGCCTCTATATCCTTTTTATAATATGGTGACGAGAACTGTACGCATTACTCCAAGTGGGGTCTAACCAAGGTTTGATACAAGTTTAGCATAACTTCCCTACTTTTCAATTCTATCCCTCTAGTGCTTGGTTTGCTTTTCTTATGGCCTTGCTAACCTGTATCGCAACTTTTAGTGATTTGTGTATTTGTACTCCTAGATCCCTTTATTCCTCTACTCCACGTAGATTCGCACCCTCCAAGTGATAAGTGACCTCCCTATTCTTCCGACCAAAATTTAATACCTCTGAAAACGCTGGAAAAATGCAGCAGGCCAGGCAGCATCCGTAGAGAGAGAAACAGAGTTAATGTTTCAGGTCGAAGAGCTTTCGTCAGAACAGTTTATCTTGCCGCAGATGCTGCCTGGCCTGCTGAGTTTTTCCAGCGTTTTCTGTTGTTATTTCAGATTTCCAGCATCCGCAATATTTTGCTATTGTAATACCAATTTGCCAATTATATGCCCATTCTGCAAGTTTATTAATGTCCTCCCGTAACTTGTTGCAGTCTTCCTCAGTGTTAACTATTCCCCCCACCCCCAGCTCCCAATTTGGTGTCATCTGCAAATTTAGAAATTGTGTTTTAGATTCCTAAATCTAAATCGTTAATGCAAATTGTGAACAGCAGTGGTCCCAGCACTGATCCTTGTGGAACACCACTACCCACCTTCTGCCACTGTGAATAGCTACCCTTTACTCCTACTCTCTGCTTTCTGCCCTGAAGCCAGCCAGCAATCCATTCTGCTACTTGTCCCCTGACTCTGCATTCTCAGTCTATTATGTGGTACCTTATCAAAGGCCTTTTGAAAATCTAGATAAATTACTTCTACTGCATTACCATTGTATACTCTCCCTGTTATCTCTTCAAATAATTCGATAAGGTTGGTCAAGCAAGACTTTCCCTTTTGAAATCCATGTTGACTATTCATTATTATATTGTTGGTTTCTAGATGTTCTTCTATTTTCTCCTTTAGTAGGGATTCCATTATTTTTCTTGCCACCAATGTTAAGCTGACTGGTCTATAATTCGCTGGACATGTTCTATCCCCCTTCTTAAATATCAGTTTTACGTTAGCTATCCGCCAGTCCTCTGGCTCTATACCTTTTTCTAATGAATTATTAATTATCTTAATTATCTTATTAAATATGCATAGTAATGCCTTTGCTATCTCTTCCCTAGATTCTTTTAAAATGCGTGGATGCAATCCATCTGGACTAGGGGTTTTATCTTTGAGTTTGATTAATTTATTTAATATATCCCCTTTTTTTTATAATGCGCTTATCTCATTACTAATCTCATCATCCAATGTCATGTCCACCTGTTCTATCTCCCTGAAGCAAAATAATTATTTAATATTTCTGCCATCTCTCTATCGTTACCTGTGGTGTTATACTGACTATCCCTTAATTGCCCTATTCCCATCCCAGCCTTCCTCTTTTAATTAATAACAAGGATGAGAATTTTGAAATCGAGGCGCTGCTTAACCGGGAGCCAATGTAGGTCAGCGAGCACAGGGGTGATGGGCGAACGGGACGTGGTGCGAGTTAGGACACAGGCAGCCGAGTTTTGGATGACCTCAAGTTTATGTAGGGTGGAATGTGGGAGGCCAGCCCGGAGTGCATTGGACTACTCGCATCTAGAGGTAACAAAGGCATGGATGAGGGTTTCAGCAGCAGATGAGCTGAGGTAAGGGCGGAGACAGGTGATGTTATGGAGGTTGTAAGGGGTGGTGTCTGTGGTCAGCTTTGCCTCTGACTCCTGAGTGGTTCGAATCGCTCCCACTCCCTTGGTTCTAGACCTGGACTTATTTGGGGGTTGTAATGAAATTGCAGCAGACAACTGAATTTGATACAAGAACTTTGGTTTTTATTTGAGAAGGAAAAATACAATACAATAATCTTATCACTCTAAAAGAGGGGAATACTTCGGAATATATGCGGGAGAATAACAATAGACAGAATACTTCACCTCTCTCAATCCCACTACACTGTCTAAGTTGGACTCCAGAGAGCCACAAAAAATGCTCACCAAACGCAGGAATAGTTTGTCGAGTGGAAAAACTTGTAGATCTTCGGTTTCTTCCGAGTTGGTTTCTTGTTGGTCGCGGTGGCCCAATATTACTGAGTTGTTGGTAATATTGTTGGTTGTTTGTTTCTTGGGGCCCTTGGTTGCCGCGATTCCTTTCCGTTCTCCTTCTGTTGTCCTTCCGTCGATTGATTGCCCCGAGGCTGATGTGTCTTTCGAATGAGCTGTGTCTCTGTCATTGTTCCGAAAAGACTGTCTGTCCGAATGAACTGTTCCTTCAATTCACTGCCTGTCTGTAAAAGCAGGCCTCAATTATACCATTTGAGGCCTTGCTTATCTGCCCACCAAATCTTCTCTGGCCCATTGTCAATTTTGGTGGGCTCGTTAACTTTAATAGTTCTAAATTCTTCAACAGGTTCTGAGCTGGTCCCATCTACTTTTAATTGACTTAAGTTGGTGTAAACTAGTTTCAGGATGGTCCGTCAAAACCTAAATTGGTTTTTAATGGCTGTTTAATCTTTGGTCCGATTAGTATGTTATGTCTTCTCCTGCTGGGGTCAGGGTCCCGTTTGTTGATCAGTGGCATGTACTGCATTATGCATATTCTTGATGGCTCTGTAATTTTGGCGGGAACTGTCCTTCCGTAGGCCTATTGTCATTTATGTGGAATGACTGAGACGGTCCAGAACATTCCCAGACAGTTTGGCCTATGCCAATATGCAAACTATTTGTTTTACAGGGGCCCATCCCAACTCCTTTGTTGCAGCCTTCCACAGGCCTGGACATGGCCTTTTTAAAATAACCCAAATCCTGGGGTTTTAACTTTAAGCCCCTTTTTGGCTCAATATTCTTTAAAACAGTAATCTTCTTGGTTTGGGGGAATCTGTAGGATTTTGCGAACCTTACAAGGTGGAAGTAGGCAGTCTTTGTTATGCTGCGGATATGTGGTCGGAAGCTCATTTCAGGGTCAAATATGACACCAAGGTTGCGAACAGTGTGGTTCAGCCTTAGACAGATGTTAGGAAGAGGGATGGAGTCAGTGGCTAGGGAATGGAGTTTGTGGCGGGAGCCGAAAACAATGGCTTCAGTTTTCCCAATATTTAATTGGAGAAAATTTTCGCTCATCGAGAACTGTATGTTGGAGAATCAGTCTGACAATTTAGACACCGTGGAGGGGTCGAGAGAAGAAGTAGTGAGGTAGAGCTGGGTGTCGTCACCGTACATGTGGATACAGATGATGTCGCCAAGGGGCAAGATGTAGATGAGAAATAGGATAGATCCTTGGGGGACACCAGAGGTAACAATGCGGGAGCGGGAAGAGAAGCCATTGCAGGTGATTCTCTGGTTACAATTAGACAGATAAGAATGGAACCAGGGGAGTGCAGTCCCACCCAGCTGGAAGACGGTGGAGAGGCGTTGGAGAAGGATGGAGTGGTCAACCGTGTCAAAGGCTGCAGACAAGTCAAGAAGGACGAGAAGGGATAGTTTACATTTGTCACAGTCACAAAGGATGTCATTTGTGACTTCGATGAGAGACGTTTCGGTACTGTGGCAGGGATGGAAGGGCAAGGCAGCAGCCACGATGCCTTCATCCTGTGCCAGACTGGTGTTCCAGCACTCTTCTAGCCGCCACATCAAGCTCGCGGCTGGCTGGTCGGAGACGAGGGCTATCTGCTCTCCACCTGGCTCATGACTCCCCTCCGCAACCCCACCACTCCTGCTCAGCACTCATATAATGAGAGCCATGCTGCCACCAGGAACATCATCAAGCAGACCATCGGTGCGCACAAGCAACAGTTCCGTCATCTTGACCGCTCGGGAGATGCCCTCCAGTACTCGCCAGAGTGGGTGTTAGATTTTGTCGTGCTCCGCTGCATGCTCCACAACTTGGCCATCATGAGGGCCCAGCCCTTGCCACCAGGGATTGTGGGACCACCTCAGGAGGAGGGAGAGGAGGAGGAACAGGAGTGAGGGAGGAGGCAGCCACTCAATCTGGCTTCTGGAAGGGTGGTCCGTGACCGCCTCATCAGACTGTGGTTCCAATAAATTAAACCCCAGATCCCTGTTGCCCACCACATCCCCATCATTCCATCCCTGTCGCAGGCCATATCACAGCGCAAAGCATCTGAACTCATCTAAAGCCAATTAATGCATTCATCAATAATCAGTGAACACATATTTACAACAACAATATTAGCTATTTACCCTTGTGCAATCCCTTAGTGCCCCTCGTTACAGTACCTTTGCCCACTCTAGTGCTCTTACGAAGTGTTGGCCCAGTGGCTGCAGCGTGGCTGGCGGAAGGCTGCTGAGTGTCCGTGCGGGAGACTTCAGATGGCCTTGCAGGATGACCTCAACCAGCTCTGGGCCTGGAAGGCCCAGCTGTAGACTGCACCACCAAAGCATAGGTGGCAGCAGTCTGGGTTGGCTGGATGACAGGCAGCGACAAGGGCAATGGTGGAGTGGTAGTGGTGGGAGCAGGAATGCTGTCATCCTAAGAGAGGACAACAGCTTCCTGCTCCACTGACCCACTGCCACTCCTCCAGGGCAGCACCTCAGCATTCCTAGTAATCTGTTGCAGCACAGATTGTTGGCCTGCTGCGACAACGTGAAAGCCCCGGTGAACGGTGGTCAACCCAGCCATGGTGGCAGCAGTCAGAACTTGTGTGGCATCAAGTTGAGACTGCAAGAGAGCAGTCTGAGAATCGATGACACCAAGCATAGACTGCATTACAGCACTAAAACATTGCGTGGCTTTCGCCTGTGCTGCAATGGAAGCTGCGACATCTCCCACCACACGCAGCATGAGGCCTAGGTTGCCATGGTCTCTCTGGGAGTCCACCATCATTTGCAGACTGCAAATGCTGGGGTCCATGATATGTGCAGAGCTCTGTGCAATGTTGGAGGTGGACTCCTCCACGCTCCTCACCATTGCCGAGTGGCACTCGGGCACCCTTGCCATCGCACCTATCATCTCAATGTGCATGCCCTTCACCCTTCTTCTAAAGGCCTCCCCATCGAGGCCCTCATCCGAGTCCTGTGCGGCTTTGATGCAGCCCTCTCGTCCCTGGTGCATCACCCTGTGCAGATCCCACTACTATACTAGCCTCAAGACTGCGTAGTGCCAGTATCTGAGCTGGTGCCTGCGGGTGAGACATGCAGTGACGTGGTGTGTTCTTCGTCCTCCTCTTCTTCCGACTCGGTTTATATGGTGCCCTCAAGGACAGGCTGCTCAGCTGCTTGTTCATTATCTGAACGCCTAGTGACACAAGAGTCGGGTTAAGGTGAGGGGAGGGGGGCAGGAAGGGAGAAATGCATGCATACAGCATGATTAGCTGGAAAGTGGGAAAAGCTTGTGGGGTGAGGGGGAAGTGGGATGTGAGAAGAAGGAGTAGGGATGAACATACCGTTGTTGTCCCAAGGGGGTCAACGTAGCCGGTGGCCACGGCGCCCACCACCTGGCGCCTAATGATTTGCTGCACTCTTTCCACTAGCTCAGAAAGTGGTTGGGTGTCAGGTTGTCCCCTGCCTGTGCGCTCCTGCTCCCTCCTGTTGTGAGCGACCTTGGCCTGCAAGAGAGAGGAAAGTGTGTGAGTGAGTGTGGAGCAATGTGTTTGGCAGATGTGCCTGCCATAGTTGAATAGCTGTCATTGTGTGCAAGGTGTGAGATGTGGGTGTGAGTGTTGGTAGGTGGAGATTGTTGGCAGGTGAGTGCTGGGGGTGTGGTGCTTTGGGCAGTGTGTGCAGACTGAGGTTCAGATGGTGGTATGTAGCATTTGTTAAAGCATGGACTCACCCTGACCACCCGAGTGAGGTCGTTAAATTTCTTCCAGCACCTGTGTTTGGGTCCTGGGGACCACAGTGCTGCCCGAGACATGCTGGGCTACCTCCCTCCACATGAAGCGGAAGACTTGCAGTGAGTGCCTCCTGCCACTTGCCAGGTAGAGCATCGCCCTCCGTCTCTCCACAGCGATGACCAATGCCTCCAATGCTTGGTCGCAGAATCTGCGAGCTCTCTCCCTGGGCCATTGATCTGCCATAATGGCACCTCCTTCAGTGGTCTGGTTCCTTCTCCTTGGCCTTCTGCTGCTTGCTGAGACAGCTGCTGAACCAGCAATGCTGAGAATAAGGTTCTGCAGCATGATTGAACATCCCTATTAAGAATTGGAAAGCGCCTGTGGCAATGATGACTAGCAATTAGATTGCACCTGATATTGCTTAGCGCTTTGAGTCTGACGCCACTGAGCTAGGCGGCTCCCATCCTTCCTTTGAGCGATGACACTGAATTTTGCGTGCAGTGAAATTCATTAGCGCCTGGCACTAAATCTCAAACTTTTCAGAAGTTAGTGCCCATCCTTGGGCTGTGATTAATCCATGTAGTGGAACAAGAACTCGAAGAGGCGATATCTTGGAACTAGTACGAGTATTTTATTAAACAGAGTAACAAACATCATGCCTGCATCCTGGCATTCCACCTTTGCTGACCTTGACAGGAAGCAAACCTCTGACCTTAACAGGAAGCAAACCTCTGACCTTAGCAGCAGCATTCGCTACAGCACCACCTGGTGGATAACCTTAATCATGACATCCCAGATGACTATATCCCTCCCCCCTCAAGATTTCAGTTTGAATTTCTTAACAGACAACCATTCCTGAGGGTCACATAAGGAGTCTCCATTCATCATGTTCCATACTTGACGAATCTAACAGTTCAGTATCAATCTCTCTGGTGGCTTGCGAGTCCTTTGTGAATGTCTAACAGTAAAGTCCCTGCTTGTTTGTGGTGAAGCCACCAGCTGCTCCTGAGCAGTGCTCAGAGTATCTGACTCTGCAACGATGGTTTCCTCTTGACGAATAGGTTCCTGTGGAATTGTCTCTGTCCCTGGGGGTGGCACCACAGATGCACTTGGATAACTGGGGGCAATCCTGTCTTCAGTCATTGCATCTGGAACCTTCATTTCAATTTCCCCTTGTCTGGGAAGTATCTGATCTACATGTCTGCTTACTACCCTACCATCTCCCAACATGACCTTGTATGATAATAGACCTGTCATTGAGTCTATGAAGCCAGGAATCCACTTTGGTCCATAACTGAAATTCCTGGTAAGGACCGCATCTCCTTCTCCAAAACTTCGGCTCTTTGTTCTTTTGTCATGGTTCTCTTTTTGTTTGTTTTGTCTGTTTTCCATTTTCCTTTTTAGGTCTGGGTGGACAAGGTCAAGAGTGGAGTGTAGTCTACGACCTAATAACATCTCAGCAGGGGAGAGTCCTGTGGTGGATTGAGGTGTTATTCTGTAGCTGAACAGAACCCGTGACACTTTGGCTGCTAAACTCCCTTCTGCACTTTTTTTCATCATCTCTTTAAATGTTTGTACGGCTCTCTCCGCAAGTCCATTCGAGGACGGATGATATGGAGCCGAGGTCACCTGCACTATGCCATTTTTTCTCAAGAACTCTTTTGTCTCTGTACTCACAAAACAAGTGGCATTGTCACTCACCACGATCTCCGGTAGCCCTTGATTACTGAAGCTCCGATGCAGGCAGTCTATAATAGTAGTGGCGGAAGCAGAATTTACAGGATAAACATCCATCCATTTGGAATGTGCATCAATGATTATGAGGAACATCTTCCCCATGAATGGACCCGCATAATCTAAGTGCAATCTTCTCCATGGTTTATCCGGCCACTCCCAGGGGTGGAGAGGAGCTGCTGCTGGTGCCTTCCGGTGTTCCTGACAAGTGCTGCATGTCTTGACTAGATTTTCTATCTCCTCATCTAGCTTTGGCCACCACAAGTAACTCCTAGCCAAGGCTTTCATACGCGAGACCCCAGGATGACACTGATGTAGTTGCTGTAGGATAGACTGTGTTGCTGGCTGTGGAATAATCGCTCGTGCTCCCCACAACACGCAACCGTCCTGCACACTCAGCTCTGTTTTCCTGACACTGTAGGGTGTGAAGTCAGCCCCTTGCGGATGCTGTGGCCATCCCCTCACTACATATTCTCGAACTCTAGACAGTACTGGATCTTTACCTGTCCATGTTCTTACTTGCTCTGCAGTCACCAGTGCCGTGTCAGTGTCCTCCAACATCAAAACTCTGTCCTCTGGAGCTGCACGGATAGGTGTGCCTGGCAGTGGAAGACGGCTCAAGGCATCTGCGTTCCCATGGTACTTGCCCGCCTTGTAGACGATGACATATTCATATGCCCTCAACGTCACTGCAGCGGGTAGTCAAAACTGCCCAACGCATTACCGGCACCCGGCTACCGACCATAGAGCACATATACCAGAAACGCTGTCTACGGAGGTCACGGTCCATCATCAAAGACCCTACCCACCCCAGCCACAGTCTGTTCGCCCTCCTGCCATCTGGGAGACGCTACAGATGCATTCGCACCCGTACGACCAGATTTAGGAACAGCTTCTTTCCCAGGGCTGTCATCCTACTGAACTCCACAAATAAACTCTAAAGCCTGCACATCTGCCAATGCACTTTATATGGTTATATTTATGTTAATATACTACAAGCCAAATGTATGTTGAATGTTTAAATGTCTTCATCCAAATGTACACTCTCGGGAGCCGCAAGCCTACATTTTGTTGTACTGCACTTGTGCACTAACAATGACAATAAAAGTTGATTTGATTTTGATTTGATTTGATTTTGGATCCGGGGTGACACCATCTGTGGAACTGCTTTCATTTCATTGAAAAGAGAGAGAAGAGGTTTATGATTGGTGCATATGGTGAACTTCCTGCCATATATGTACCTGTGGAACCTCTGCAACCCAAACATTACTGCTAACCCCTCTTTGTCTAACTGGGAATAGTTTTTTTCCGCTGGTGTTAGAGTTCGGGACATAAACCATATTGGTCTTTCAGTTCCATCTTCCATGCGGTGTGAAAGAACTGCCCCCACCCCGTAAGGTGAAGCATCACAAGAGAGAATGATGTCTTTCTCTGCATTGTAGTGAACCAGCACATCCGACGACAGCATCAGTTTCTTGGATTGTTCAAATGAAACCCCCTGCTCCTCTCCCCACTGCCACTGTGTCTCTTTGTGCAGTAGTTTGTGAAGAGGTGCTAACACAGTTGACAAGTTTGGTAAAAACCTGTTATAATAGTTCAGCAGTCCCAGGTAAGCTTAAACTCAGCCACATTTGTAGGAGCAGGGGCGTCCTGCAGTGCTTGTACCTTCTCCTTGAGTGGATGGAGCCCGGTGGCATCCACTCTGTGTCCCAGGAACACTGTCTCATTCCCCAGGAAAGTGCACTTACTCCTCTTGAGCCGGAACCCTGCCCTCTCCAATCTCTGTAGTACCTCTCTCAGAGTGCTCAGATGCTCCTGGTCGGTTCTTCCCGTCACCAGAATGTCATCCAGATAGATGAAAACATGTGGAATCCCTTGCAGTACACCTTCGATTGTCCTCTGGAAGATAGCTGGACTTGATGAGACACCAAACGGTAAGCGGTTATATGTAAACAAGCCCTTGTGTGTATTTATGGTGACATACTTCTTTGATTCGTCATCCAGTGTAATCTTCAAGTAGGCATGACTCATATCAAACTTTGTGAATTTCTTTCCTCCAGCCAGGTTTGCAAAGAGATCCTCTGTTTTGGGAATCAGATACTGCTCTAGTTTGGACACCCGATTGACTGTCAATTTATAATCTCCACAGAGTCTTACCGAATTGTCCAGTTTCAAAACAGGTACTATGGGAGCTGCCCATTCCGAACATTTCACTGGCTCCAGTATGTTCTCTCTCAATAGACGGTCAAGCTCAGTCTCTATCTTTGGCTTCATGGCATAAGGCACAGGTCGTTGTTTAAAAAACCTTGGCGGTGCCTCCTTGTCTACATAAATCTTAGCTGGGGGGCCATTAATTGTGCCAAGTTCCTCCTTGAACACATTCTCATGTTCACTCAACACTCAGCACGGTGGCATAGTGGTTAGCACTGTTGCCTCACAGCGCCAGGGACCCGGGTTCGAATCCGGCCTCGGGTGACTGTCTGTGTGGAGTTTGCACATTCTCCCCGTGTTTGCGTGGGTTTCCTCCGGGTGCTCCGGTTTCCTCCCACAGTCCAAAGATGTGCGGGTTAGGATGATTGGCTATGATAAATTGACCCTTAGTGTTAGGGGGATTAAATACGTGGAGTTACGGGGATAGGGTGGGATATGTGTTGGTGTAGGGGTTACGGGGATCGGGTGGGATATGTGTCGGTGCAGGCTCGATGGGCTGAAATGGCCTCTATCTGCACTGTGGGGTTTCTGTGATTCTGTGATTCTGTGATTCTTGCAAAGTCAACTGTTTGCCCGCATCTATTTGATTTACTGCTCCCCAGTCTAATTTAAGTTCTTTTATCCAGCCCCAACCTAACAGGTTTGGTCCGGTACCCAATACTATAACTACAGGTAGCTGTTCCACTGTGTCCCTGTGTTGCACAGTTACATTAGCTGTACCTAATGTCACTACTCATTCACCTGTATATGTTTTAAGATGCAGGGAGCAAGGCTTTAACTCTGGAACTTTTGCACGGTTCCACAATTTTGAGTACTCTGCCTTGTTCATTATGGTCACACCGCACCCTGTATCCACTTCAACGTTCACCTTAGAGTCATTTACTGTCAGTTGCAATGTGATAGGAGCCACTTTTGGAATGTTCTCTAACATGCTATACATTATGAACATGTCCTCTTCTTCCTCAGCTTCCCCACTGATGTGGTGTGCTCCATGTTTTTTCACTTCTCTCCCTTGGTTTTGCTGTCCTCCCCCTTTTGGTTTGGATTCCTCCACAGGTGATTTCGCCCTGCAAGCTCGTTTTATGTGTCCTTTTTTCCCACGCTTGTAGCACTTTTCCTCCGGAAACCGGCATTCACTCACCAGGTGATCGCCCTTGCATCTATAACATGCCTTCACATGCTCACGTTGTGGTTTCTGACGCATGTTCAACTTGTGCACAACAACCTGACCTGCAACTTGCATAGCATTAGCCCTGTCTGAACCCTGTATTTCTTTTACATCTCGGTTCGCTGTCTCTATGGCTTGAGCAAGTTCCAATGCTTTTTCATAAGTAAGCCCAGTCTCGGATAATAATCTACGCTGCATTTGGTCGTCCATAATTCTGCAAACTAGCCTATCTCGTAGCATTTCCTACAGGTTGTTCCCATAATTGCAATCTTGTGCTAATTTACGCAACACCGCTACATAGTCCATTACGCTCTCTTCCTCTTTCCTGTTCCTTGAATTAAACTTGAACCGCTGTACAATCTCACTAGGATTAGGGTTGAAATGTTCTTTTAGCAAAGCCACTAATTCAACAAATGATTTGTCTCCAGGCTTTTCAGGACTGAGCAGATTCCTCATCAAACTGTAGGTCTGGCTTCCCACTGAACTAAGCAGAATGGCTTTCCTTTTTCCGGCATCATTTATTTCATTTGCTTCGAAAAAATAACCCAACACTTCACAGTATTCCTCCCAGGTTTGTGCTTGACTATCAAAAGCGGAAACCGTTCCTACCGTGGCAGCCATGCTCTCTTCCAACTGGTAGGTAACTTCAGCTCATGATTTTGTTGTTTAAAAGTCCTGGCAGACTTCTCTTCTTTATCCAGGGTCCTTTTTACCTCATCACCAAATGTGATAAATCCATGTAGCGGAACAAGAACTCGAAGAGGTGATATCTTGGAACTAGTACGAGTATTTTATTAAACAAACAGAGTAACAAACATCATGCCTGCATCCTGGCATTCCACCTTTGCTGACCTTGACAGGAAGCAAACCTCTGACCTTAACAGGAAGCAAACCTCTGACCTTAGCAGCAGCATTGGCTACAGCACCACCTGGTGGATAACCTTAATCATGACATTACTATATGGGCGATAATGAATTTTGCCCCAATTTAAGGCTAGAAATTTGGCTGCTTTGTGCCTCCCGTTAGCGCCTGCAGGGGGCAGTTTTCCCTGGTGGTTTTGCGCTGGCGATAACACTTACCACCTTGCTCTGTTGTGCCCTGTAGATCATGACGTCATCCGGTGCTCAGCACCCCGTTATTGCCCTGGATCTTAAATTCGCTTCCGCTCCCTGCAGCATCACCGGGCGTCAACAGCGGTAGCTGCAGGAGGCATTGTCACCGTGGATGGCCACTTGGGATGAGGTAATTAAAGGCAGTGGTGCTCAGGTACGCCAAAATCACCCGAGTGTGCTGTTTTTAAACAAAAAAATCCACCCCGCGATTGATCAGCCCTGCATTCTCTTGGAGTGCTTGGGGCTGCTCTTCGTGGATCGCAGGTGCCGTCACCGACCATTCCCAGTCTTATCTGGAAATAACCTCAGCACTGGCCCTTCCCTTTAAGGGAGGGAAGGAGCCTGGGAATCTGGCAGCACTGCACGGGACATTGTGCAGCGCTCTGCCGATACCGCTCCTCTTGCACTGTTTAGCGCTCCAATGGAAGTGGTAGCACTTGATTTAGTGCTCCACTTCCCTGCTGGAGCGCTAAACCGGAAGTTCGCGTCAGATTCAGTTGTGTAGCGCCCGGTGATACTTTTGCACTCCCGCAAAAGTTATTGCCGCAAATGGGATGCTACGCAATTTCTAGCCCTGAATCTTTTATTATTTGCATCTTTGCTTTTTACGAAATACCTCTGCAATAGTATTTAGTGTTCTTACTCAGGACCTGTTGGTAAAACACTTAATTCAGGACTTTTATTCAGAGCTTCCCTCCAAGCTTGACTATTGATGAAGTACTTCCACAAGTTGCTATCAATGTGGTTACCATTTCATATAATTCTTCCAACGGTTAATGCTTTACATTTGTGTTTGTCATATGCTGAAACAAACTAATTACCGCTACATTCATAATCCTGAAAATGGTTTCCACAGGAGGCGACAAGGTTCATATGGAGGCACAATCCAGGAATCATCAATAACATTTCTAGAAGTAGGGCACACAGGTGCATGCTGGGAGCTGTAGCCTGCAGTGTATGTACCTTTAAGAGAGAACTACTTTTACAGCTCCTGTATACTGTAGTACCGGCAGTGACCACACCTGTATATAAGCCTTGAGCTTGCCTCTGTACCCCAGTCTTGAGACTACCCTACTCCAGTAAATACCTGTTGATTGTTAAGTTACAGCATCCGTGTGGTTATTGAAAAACATCATACTCTCAGAATCACGGATCTAACAGTGGCGACGAGTGTCGATTCGAATCTACCTGCAACTCTGCATTTCCCTTCGAGGATTCGCTCCGGGAGGGCGGTGGAAGAAAGTTGAGGCCAGAAACACGGGCGTCGACCACGAGCAACCGCCCAGTCGTCCGGCAGAGAGTGAACATCGCAGGGGAGGCTGTGGAGAGCCGGGCTTGGTTCCCCAGCCACGACGATCAGCAACAGACTGACGACAGGTACCAGGTACAGCGCAGACCCTTCCCGGACAGCGGCGGCTGGAGCCGACCGACGGCAGAGAAAAAGCCGAGCAGCATCGACGGGGTAAGATAGAGGGTGAAGCGCACAGGGCGCAGCCGGGGGTTGAAAACCGAGCGGCGTCGAGGAAAAACAAAACGGAGAGAGAGAGGGTAAAGCAGCAGCCGGGTTCAGGACCGAGCGGCGGAAACGGGAAAGGCGCACAAAAAAAAAAAACACGCAGAGCACAGCCAGGGCTCAAGGGCTGAACAGTGTCCACGGGGAGAAGAAGGGAGAGCGCGGGAGACGCCATTGAGCCACGGAGAAGAAGGGAGAGCGCGGGAGACGCCATTTTTAGAAGCCGCAGCGGAGACAAAGGGTGAGCGCGGGAAGGAAGGAAAGCGCGGGAGATGCCATTTTGTGCCAGCGGAGAAGATGGGGAAGGGCGGGAGATGCCATTTTTTACAGTTAAATCACACCCAGGGATCCGAAGAGTGGCAGTATCTCTACGTTCGGCAATGAAGTCGAAGATTGGGCGACATATGTGGAGCGTATTGAGGTGTACTGCAGGGCGAATGAAGTGCCAGATGCTAGGAAAGCACTTGTAGTGTATGTGCCTTTAAGAGCCCCATGTGTACTGTAATGCCGGTAATGGCCACTCGGGCTATATAAGCCTGTATATTGTGTTGTATCAGTTAGTTCCCCTCCAGACTTTGCTTAGTAAACACCTATGAAACCAACTCCTGTCTTCAGTGTCTCTATCAACACACAGACACAACAGTGGCGACGAATTGGAAATGGACTTACCTGCAATTCGGCAGCACCTCAAGGACACCGATTCCTCTGGCGTCCAAAGTTGAAGAAAAATCAAGAAAAAGAAAAAGCTGTGGTTTCACCAGCTAGCCAAGCTGGTGGCAGGTACTGCAATAATCCTTCCTGGGCATCGGGCTAGGGCTCCAGCGGCTGGCTCTACAGCTGGGCCAAGCAGTGAAAGCGGAGGCAAGCAGTAACAGACGGGGAGGGAGCACTCGGGAGACGGCCGGCGCTGCAAGCAGGTCGGTGTTCAGACCTAGAGAGAGAGTCCGGCGGGAACGAGTCTCCAACTGCAAATAAATAAATAAAAAGAACGGAAACCGCGGGAAACAGCGTTGTCATCGTCAGCAGCGGCGGGGAAGCGCCATATCTTTTCTGCAGAAAAGAAAGAAAAACACGGGAAGCGCCATTTTATTTCTAGGATGCCTAAGTCTGGCAATATTGATGCTTTTGATAACGAGATAGAGGATTGGACCACATATGTGGAAAGAGTAGAGGTATATTGCACTGCAAATGGAATAGAAGATGAAAAAAAAGCTTCAGTACTTCTGAACTTAATGGGCGCAAAGACATACGGGCTGTTATGAAATTTAATCACTCCAGCCAAACCAAAGGACAAGAATTTTAAAGAAATTGTTGATACCCTGCAGGAGCACTTAAACCCAACACCGCTGCTGATAGCGGAATGATTCAAGTTCTTCAAGAGAAATCAACACAAGAATGAAAGTAACGCTGATTACCTCACCGAATTAAGAAAGCTATCAAAACACTGCCAATTCGGGGCAGGACTAGCAGATTATCTTCGAGACAAATTCGTCTGCGGTCTCTTAAGTGAAGGAACACAGAAAAGGCTGCTTTCTGAAAAAGATTTAACACTGGACAAGGCTTTCAGTATGGCTGTATCATATGAAGCAGCCGCAAGAGGAGCTGCAGAGATACAACAAAAGACACAGGACTTCGGCACCCATGAAATGACACAGGGTTTCGAGAGATGTTATCGCTGCAGCAGATCCACCCATGACCAGAGGGACTGCTGGTTCAAGGACAAAGCATGCAGGCAAAGCGGAAAGATTGGACACATTGCACGGGTATGCCGATCTGGACAAAAAAAATCCACAGACAGGAAAAAAAAATCAATAAAGAAAAGTACAGAAAGGTACAAATGATGACGGACAGTAGCTCCGAAGACCAGAAGAACGATAGCGACTCCGAAAACAAGAGACTAAGCTGTCTCAAATTACATAATGTAATTGCCAAAGATGATTACCAGACCATTTGGGTTACCCTCACGATAGCAGGGTCCCCAGTTAAAATGGAGCTAGATACAGGATCAGCTCTGACCGTCATAAATCGACGGGATTACGAGCGGCTATTTCCGCATATACCTTTAAAAGACGCATCCATTATCTTGAAAACATATACGGGGCAGAAAGTATACCCCAAAGGAAAAATAAGGGTGCCTGTTGTATACAACGGCAAGGAAGTACAAAAGTTGTATTTATACATTCTACAAGATGGTGGTCCACCGCTGTTGGGACGTGAATGGATCAGGAAAATACGTTTAGACTGGCACTCCATTCAGGCACTGATGGTGACCAGTAAGAAAAAAAACGATGATGACGTCACACCTGAACGATTAAAAGACATCTTGGCCAACGCCAAAGAAGTGTTTCAAGAGAAACTAGGAACCTTGAAAGGCATCACCGCCTCAATAAAAGTGGAAGATGCAGCAATTCCCAAGTTTTTTAAGGCAAGACCGGTGCCATACGCAATTCGTCCAGCAGTCGAGGCAGAGCTGGAGAATTTGGAAAAGGCAGGCGTATTATCCAAAATAGATTGGAGCGAGTGGGCAACACCCATCGTTCCAGTCATGAAGAAAGCATTGAATAATGATAAATCTGAAGAACAGAGAAAAATTCGCATCTGTGGAGACTTCAAGGTGACTGTAAACCCGGTCCTTCACACAGTACAGTATCCTCTTCCGAGGATAGAAGATATTTTCGCCTCACTATCCGGAGGGAAACGTTTCACCAAAATTGACTTGGCACAGGCATATCTACAGATGGAGGTTGAAGAGGCCTCTAAAAAATATCTCACGATAAATACACACAAAGGTCTGTACCAGTACAATCGACTGGTTTTCGGAGTAGCATCTGCTCCAGCTATCTGGCAAAGAGCTATGGAGCAAGTCCTGCAAGGGATTCCGGGGACTCAATGCTACCTGGACGACATCCTTGCAACAGGAGAAAACGACAACGAGCACCTTGCCAATTTGGAGCAGGTGCTCACTAGGCTGAGAGAACGGGGCCTACGAGCAAATCGCCCCAAGTGCGAATTTTTCCAAAATCAAATATCATATTGTGGCCACATAATTAATAAGGAAGGGTTGCATAAGTCACCTGAAAAAATTGAAGCGGTCATAAAAGCCCCAGCACCTGAAAATGTCTCACAATTAAGGTCGTTCCTGGGATTAATAAATTACTATCATAAATTTTTACCGAACTTATCAACTCTTCTACACCCTCTTAATGAACTGCTACAAACAGGAGTAATTTGGAAATGGAGCGAAGACTGTAAACGTGCCTTCCATAAGTGCAAAGACTTAATCACGTCCAAAGAAGTTTTGGCTCGTTACAACCCATCACTGCTAATCAGACTGGCATGCGATGCATCCCCTTATGGCGTAGGAGCAGTATTATCGCATAAATTCCCTGATGGCTCGGAACGGCCAATAGCTTTTGCATCACGCTCATTGAACTCAGCTGAGCGGAACTATGCCCAAATCGACAGGGAAGCACTCAGCTTGGTATGGGGAGTGAAGAAATTCAACCATTACCTACAAGGACAAAAATTTACCTTGTTGACTGACCATCAACCCCTCATCTCCATATTCAACCCTAAAAAGAGTGTTCCCATTATGACAGCGCAAAGGCTACAGAGGTGGTCCCTTTTTCTAGGGGCACACCAATACAACATAGAATACAAAGGATCAAAACAGCATGGGAATGCTGACGGGTTATCGCGCCTACTGTTGCCAACGGTAGAAGCAGCACCTACCGTAGACCCAGTGGAGATTTTCCACTCTACCATAGCCAGCATTCTCGCAAAGAAGAGAACAGCTGTCAGTGTGCCGAGGAACCTTGATGTGTGGATCCAGAGTGGTGATTCCACCCAAACTCCAGGATAAAGTTCTAAAGGAGCTTCACAAGGGGCATCTGGGTGGAGTGAAAATGAAGAACCTAGCCAGGGCGTTTGTATGGTGGCCAGGTATCGATGGAGACATCGAAGAAATGACCAAGAGCTGCCTAGGATGCCAGAAGGTCCAAAACGCTCCACCCCAAGCCCCTCTACATCCATGGGAGTGGTCCTCATCTCCCTGGCAAAGGGTACATATCGACTTTGCTGGTCCATTTATGGACTCAATGTTCTTAATCATGGTTGATGCACACTCCAAGTGGCCGGGGGTAATAAAGATGTCCTCCACCACCACGGAAAAAACCATCACAGTATTAAGGACCATATTTGCCAGGAATGGGCTGCCAGAACAGATCTGTTCTGATAATGGACCGCAATCTGTGTCTGAAGAATTCAGGAAGTTCTTAAAAAAACAATGGGGTTAAGCACTACACGTCCGCCCCATACCATCCCGCCACCAATGGATTGGCTGAAAGGTTTGTCCAGACCTTCAAGAAGGCCATAAAGGCCATGGGTAATGAAGGCATAAAACTTCAGCACAAGGTGGATAACTTCTTGTTCGCATACAGGAATGCAACACATATGGTTACAAACCAAACTGCCGCCATGATGTTCTTCAATAGAAGCCTAAGATGCCGGCTGGATTTGATCAAGCCAAACATCAGAAGGGACGTGGAGAACCGGCAATTTCAAGGCATGAATGAAAGGCCAACTAGAACCTTCCAGATAGGTCAACAAGTTTTGGCCTGGGACTACCGTACCGAGAAATGGCAGCCTGGAACTATCTGCACACGACTAGGACCGCTGATGTATACCGTGGACATCGGAGAAAGCATAATAAGGCGCCATGCTGACCAAATCATAGAGTCATCTGAAAAGGGACAACCTACACCACAACTCTATACGCTAACGATGAAGTAGAGATACCCATATCTACCTCCGATCCGGTGATACTGGAACCCGACGAACCCGACACTGGCATTCAAGCCGAATCAGCCTTGCCAAAAGACCCTACTACACCACCAGAAACTAGTACACCACCGAGGCGTTATCCGGACCGAGTCAGGAAGCCTCCAGAGAGACTGACTTATAATTAATTAACTGCAGCAATGTGTAGATTATTTTTCTTGTAACATGTAATTAATATTTACTTAAAATATTATGTACTGGTTGGCTAAAAGGGGAGGAATTGTAGTGTATGTGCCTTTAAGAGCCCCATGTGTAGTGTAATGCCGGTAATGGCCACTCGGGCTATATAAGCCTGTATATTGTGTTGTATCAGTTAGTTCCCCTCCAGACTTTGTTTAGTAAACACCTATGAAACCAACTCCTGTCTTCAGTGTCTCTATCAACACACAGACACAACAGCACTGGTTTTGTTAAATTCCATGGCCTAGAAATTGAGTTTGCGCTGCGCCAGGGCTTTAGCGCCGGAAGTTAGCGCCGGCGCTAAGTCCCTTTGCGCGCGCCAAAAATTCAGTAGCGCCGCGCCCAAACGGCTGCCGGCGCTACTGAAGGGTTTTAGCGCCTGAAAACTGGCGCAACGCGCCGCATTGCGGCGCTATTCCGGCGCTGCGGCGCCCGCTGCGATGCGGCAGGCTCGGGAAGTGCAGGCCTCCTCCTTCCGTTAAGGAGGAGCTGCCTGCACCCGGCCGCGGCCCGCGCAAATCTCTTCAAAAATGAGCCCGGCACCTCGGACAAGTGCCGGGCTTGCATCTGTTCCGGGGGGGGGGGGGGGAGAAGTCCGGGGAGGGAGCTGCGGGCAGGCGGCCGGCGGGAAAGCGGCCGGCCGCCGCGCCTCCTTAAAGCGCTGGCGCAGACTCCGGCAACACTCGTTTGCCGGAGTCTTAGTTGCGGCTGCCACTGGCGAGGCGGCCGCAACTGAATTTCGGCTTGGGGCCGGGTTACCACGGCAACCGGGACGCTGCGCACACCGATGACGTCATCGGTGCCGGCGCAGCGCTACCGGTCTACCGCCGCGGAAGGGCCCCAGGCAATTTAGGAACCGGCGCCAATTGCAGCGCTAGGCCCTCTAGCGCCGCAAAATCGGTGCTAAGGGCACTCAATTTCTAGGCCCATGGGTGCAAAAACGTATGGGTTACTGCGAAACCTAATAACCCCAGAGAAGCCTGTGAACAAGAATTTCGAAAGCATAGTAGAAATCCTACAGGACCACTTAAACCCCACACCACTGCTGATAGCAGAACAATTGAAGTTCCATAAAAGGAACCAACACAAAGACAAAAGCAATGCTGGGTACCTAACGGAACTGCGCAAGCTATCGAAACACTGCCAGTTTGGAGCGGGACTAGCAGATATGTTAAGGGACAATTTTGTGTGTGGGCTGCAAAGTGAAGGAACCCAGAAACGGCTTCTGTCAGAAAAGTATCTTACGCTGGACAAGGCTTTCAGTATGGCAGTATCACACGAAGCAGCCGCAAGGGGCGCTGCAGAGATACAACGGAGACCGCAAGAATATGGCACCAATGAAATGTCCTATGGGACAGGGAAGTGCTATCGCTGCGGCAGAACAACACACAACCAGAAGGATTGTTGGTTCAAGGACCAAGTGTGCAGATAGTGTGGAAAAGCAGGACACATAGCAAGAGTCTGCAGGCCTGGGAAGAAAACCAACAGTAAGAAATCTCCACAGGAGAAGTACAAAAAGGTACACAAGGTGATGGACAGTAGTTCAGGTGAACAGAAAAGTGACACAGACTCCGGAAGCAAGGAGCTGGGTTGTCTGAAACTACATAAGGTAACCAAAATGGAGGATCACCAGACTATCTGGGTTATACTCAAGATAGACGGAGTCCAAGTGGAAATGGAATTGGACACAGGATCAGCCCTAACAGTCATAAACCAAAGGGACTACAAGCGGCTATTTTCACATATACCCTTGAAAGCTACAGAGATTGTCTTGAAGACGTACATGGGGCAGAAAGTCTACCCCAAAGGAAAAATAAGGGTGAAAGTGATGTATAAAGGCCAGGAAATACCTAAAATGGACATCTATGTATTGCCAGATGGAGGACCACCACTACTAGGATGTGAATGGATCCGGAAGCTACAATTAGATTGGCATTCCATACTGGCACTGAAGGTTGAGGCCAAAAAGGATGACGATGTCACACCTGGACGACTGTCAAAAATGCTAACTGACGCAAAAGAAGTGCTCCAGGAGGGACTCGGAACACTAAAAGGCATAACAGCAACGATTAAAATAGAGGAAAATGCAAGCCCAAAGTTTCTTAAGGCCAGACCAGTGCCTTATGCGATCAGACCAGCTGTCGAAGCAGAGCTGGAAGGGTTGGAACGTTCAGGAGTACTGTCCAAAGTAGACTGGAGCGAGTGGGCTACACCCATCGTTCCTGTAATGAAGATGTCGTTGAGTAGTACGCCTGGGGAACCAAAGAAGGTCCGCATCTGTGGGGATTTTAAGGTGACAGTGAACCCAGTCCTTCACACGGTACAATATCTGCTTCCACGAATTGAGGATATTTTCGCCTCGCTATCTGGAGGTAAACGCTTCACCAAAATTGATCTAGCCCAGGCGTACTTGCAAATGGAGGTAGAAGAAGCCTTGAAACAATACCTTACGATTAACACTCATAAAGGTCTCTATCAATACAACCGGCTGGTGTTCGGGGTAGCATCGGCTCCGGCTATTTGGCAAAGGGCGATGGATCAAGTCCTGCAAGGGATTCCAGGGACCCAGTGTTATTTGGATGACATCCTGGTCACGGGCGAAAATGACAGTGATCACCTCGCCAACTTGGAGAAGGTGCTCACCAGATTAAAGGAATATGGGCGACGAGCTAATCGCCACAAGTGCGAGTTTTTCCAGAAGCAGATCTCGTATTGTGGCCATGTCACCGATGAAGAGGGGTTACATAAGTCCCCTGAAAAGATTGAGGCAGTAGTCAAGGCTCCAGCACTGGAAAATGTGTCACAACTGAGGTCGTTCCTCGGGCTGGTGAACTACTACCATAAGTTCTTACCAAATTTGTCCACGGTATTACACCCACTGAACACCCTGCTGCAAACAGGGGTACCATGGAAGTGGAATGACAAATGTAGACAAGCTTTCCAGAAGTGTAAAGAATTGATCACATCAAAAGAGATGTTGGCCCATTTCAACCCAGCACTAACAATTCGTTTGGCATGTGATGCATCACCCTATGGTATTGGAGCGGTGCTGTCGCACAAATTCCCAGACGGGTTGGAGAGGCCAGTAGCCTTTGCGTCTCGGTCACTAACCTCAGCCGAGCGCAACTACGCCCAGATTGACAGGGAGGCCCTCAGCCTAGTATGGGGAGTAAAAAAATTCAACCACTATCTGCATGGGCAGAAGTTCACCTTGCTGACTGACCACCAACCACTTGTCTCCATCTTTAATCCTAAGAAGGGCGTTCCAGTAATGACGGCACAATGGTTACAAAGATGGTCCCTGTTTCTAGGGGCGAATCAATATGAAATAGAATATAAAGGCACGAAACAGCATGGAAACGCTGATGGGCTATCGCGCCTGCCACTGCCTACTGTGGAGGAAGCACCAGCAGTGGATCCTATCGAGATATTTTATTCGTCAATAATTGAACGATTGCCAGTAACGAACGCGGATATAGAGAAGGAGACCCGCAATGATCCGACGCTGTCTCGGGTATATGATTTGACGGTGAGGGGATGGCCAACACATGGCGACTCACTGTTGCCAGCATTCTCATCCAGAAGAGAACAGCTGTCAGTATGCCAGGGGACAGTGATGTGTGGATCCAGAGTGGTGATTCCACCTAAGTTAAGGGAGAGAGTGCTAAATGAGCTTCATGAAGGTCATCTGGGGGGAGTGAAAATGAAAAGCCTTGCTAGGGCTTATGTGTGGTGGCCGGGAATCGATCAACAAATCGAAGACCTAACCAAGAGCTGCTCAGGATGCCAGAAGGTCCAAAATGCACCACCACATGCCCCTCTACACCCATGGGAGTGGCCCTCCTCTCCATGGCAACGGGTGCATATTGATTTCGCTGGTCCATTCATGGACTCAATGTTCTTAATAGCAGTGGATGCTCATTCGAAATGGCCTGAGGTGATAAAAATGTCCTCAACCACTACAGAGAAGACGATTGCAGTCCTACGGACCATATTTGCCAGGAACGGCTTGCCAGAGCAGATTTGCTCTGATAATGGACCACAGTTTGTGTCCGAAGAATTTCGAAAATTTATGAGATGCAATGGGGTAAGGCATTACACATCCGCCCCGTATCATCCAGCCACCAATGGATTGGCTGAGAGGTTCGTACAAACCTTTAAGAAGGCGATAAAGGCCATGTGCGACGATGAAATTCCACTACAGCATAAGGTGGACAATTTCTTATTAGCCTACCGAAACACGACAGATGCAGTTACCAACCAGACCCTGGCCATGATGTTCTTTAACCGAAGGTTGAGATCTCGTCTGAACTTGCTCAGACCAAATGTGCGAAGAAATGTTGAAGATAAACAATTCCAGCACATCAATGAGAAGCCGACAAGGAGCTTCAACGTAGGACAACCAGTCTTGGCCCGTGACTACTGAACAGAGAAATGGCAATCCGGAATGATATGCACAAGGCAGGGGCCATTAATGTACACAGTGGATGTCGGGGAGAACATTGTGAGACGCCACGTCGATCAGATCTTAGCATCACAGGAACGAGTCAACCCCATGTCTCGCGTCCCTGGGGATGAACCCGACATACTGGTAGCATCTACCTCAGAAACAGTAGCAGTGGAAACGGATGAAATAATCGACAAAAAGGGGCCAGAATCGCCTCCGCACCAAGAACAAGAACCTCAGGAAAGGCGCTATCCCGAAAGGATCAGGAAGCCGCCCCAAAGACTGAATCTATAAATGGACTATTGTTGTTTAATGTACATGTTAAAGTGTTAATTGTTATTTGAATATTATGGGTACTACTAATCTAAAAGGGGAGGAATTGTAGTGTATGTACCTTTAAGAGAGAACTACTTTTACAGCTCCTGTATATTGTAGTACCGGCAGTGACCACACCTTTATATAAGCCTTGAGCTTGCCTCTGTACCCCAGTCTTGAGACTACCCTCCTCCAGTAAATACCTGTTGATTGTTAAGTTACAGCATCCGTGTGGTTATTGAAAAACATCATACTCTCAGAATCACGGATCTAACATAGCCCACTAGCTTAAGTCACCTCCCCTGATGGCAATGGGTCTGGTAACTGGCATAAACTGAAGGCTCAGGGTTCTCACTTGGAAACACATGCTATAACACCAATTACTACTTGTATTTATATAGCCCCAAAGCATTTCACAGGAGCGTTATAAAACAAAATTTGACACAGAGCCACATAAGGAGACATTAGGGCAGATGATCAAAAGCTTGGTCAAAGAGGTAGGTTTTTAGGAGCGTCTTAAAGGAGGAAAGAGAGGTGGAGAGGATTAGGGAGGAAATTCCAGAGCTTCGGGCCTTGGTAGCTGTAGGCCCAGCCATCAATGGTGGAACGATTAATATTGGGGTTGCTCGAGACCAGAAGAGCGCAGATATCTCGGCGGGTTCTGAGGCTGGGGGAGATTACAGAGATAGGGAGAGGTGAGGCCATGGACTGATTTGAAAACAAAGATGAGAATTTTAAAATCGAGGCATTGATTAACGGGGAGCCAATGTAGGTCAGCAAGCACAGGGGTGATGGGTGAACAGGACTTATATTGCAACTTTAATGTAGTAAAATGTTCCAAGGTGCTTAACAGGAAAGTTATCAGAAAAAATTTGACACCATGCCAGATAAGGAGCTATTAGGACAGGTGACCAAAAGCTTGGTCACCAGAAGTTAGCTTTAAGGAGTGCCTTAAAGGAGGAGAGAGAGGTGGAGAGGTTTAGGAAGGGAATTCCAGGACTTTGGGCCTAAACAGCTGAAGGCACGACCGTCAAAGGTGGGGCAAAGGAATCGGGGATACACAAGAGGTCAGAATTGGAGGAATGCAGAGTTCTTGGAAGTTTGTAGGGCTGGAGGAGGTTACAGAGATGGGGAGGGGTAAGGCTATGGCGTGATTTGAACACAACAATGAGAATTTTAGAATTGAGGCATTGCTGGACCGAAAGCCAATGTAGGTCAGTGAACGGGACTTGGTGCGAGTTAAAATACAGGCAGTAGAGTTTTGGGTGAACTCAAATTTACAGAGGATGGAAGATGGTAGGCTTGCCAGGAGGGCATTAGAATATAATAGCAAAGTACTGCGGATGATGGAAATCTGAAATAGCAACAGAAAATGCTGGAAACACTCAACCGGTCAGGCAGCATCCATGGAGAAAGAAACAGAGTTAACGTTTCAGGTCTGGGACCCTTTGTCAGAACTGGAAAAAGAGATGTAGCCGGTTTTAAGCAGGTGCAGAGGCGGGGGAAGGGGAGGAAAGAACAAAAGGAACGGTCTGTGACAAGGTGGAAGGCAGGAGAGATTAAATGTTGCAAATGGGGATGGCAGAATCAGCAACAGCTGCTGCCTGACAAAATAGGGGCAGAAGTTGTAGTCTGAAATTGTTGAACCCAGTGTTGAGTCCAGAAGGCTGTAAAGTGCCTAATCAAAAGCTGCGGTACTGTTCCTCAAGCTTACATTGAGCTTCATTGGAATAGTGTAAGAGGCCGAGGTTAGAGTGGGAGTGGAGTGGAGAATTAAAGTGACAGGCGACCAGAAGCTCGGGGTCACCCTTACGGACTGAACGGAGGTGTTCTGCAAAGCGGTCACCCAATCTGCGTTTGGTCTCCCCAATGTACAGTATACTAAATTGCAAGAAATACAAGAAAATCGCTATTTCACCTGGAAGGTGTGTTTGGGGCCCTGGACAATAGGAAGGGAGGAAGTAAAAGGGCATGTGTTGCATCTCCTGCGCTTGCACGGGAAGGTACCGTGGGGAGGGGAGGGGCTGTTGGGGGTGATTGAGGAGCGGACCAGGATGTTGCTGAGGGAGCGGTCCCTCCAGAATGCTGAGAGGGGAGGGGAAGATGTGTTTGGTGGTGGGATCACGCTGGAGGTGACGGAAATGGCGGAGGATGATCTGTTGAATGTGGAGGCTGATGGGGTGAAAGGTGAGGACAAGAGGAACTCTACATGGTTCCGGGAGGGAGGTGATGGGGTGAGAGCAGAAGTGCGGGAAATAGAACGGACATGGTCGAGGGCTGTGTCAACCACGGTAGAGGGGAATCCTCAGTTGAGGAAAAAGGAAGACATATCAAAAGCACTGGTATGGAAGGTGGCATCGTCAGAACAGATGCGGCGGAGACGGAGAAACTGGGAGAATGGAATAGAGTCCTTACAGGAAGCGGGGTGGGAGGAAGTTTAGTCCAGGTAGCTGTGGGAGTCAGTGGCCTTATAATGGATATTTGGCGATAGCCTATCCCCAGAAATGGAGACAGAGAAGTCAAGGAAGGGAAGAGAAGAGTCGGAGATGGATCATGTGAAGGTGAGGGAAGGGTGGAAATTGGAAGCATTGGAATAGTTAATTTTGGAGATAACAAAAGGATGCATGAGAATTTCAGCAGAATATGGGCTGAGGCAGGGGCGGAGACGAGCGATATTATGGAGGTGGAAGTAAGCGGTCTTGGTGATCGAATGGCATGAGGTTGGAAGCTGAGCTGCAGGTCAAATAGGACACCGAGGTTGCGAACAGTCTGGTTCAGCCTCAGACAGTGGCCAGGGAGGGGGTTGGAATCGGTGGCCAGGGAATGGAGCTTATAGCAAAGGCTGAAGATAATGGCATTGATCTTCCCAATTCAAACAGAAAATACTACTGTGTAAGTTTAATCATTTTCTGATCAATTTTGTAATTTTTATGTTTTTATTGAGTTGTCTATCTTATTTCCTGTTTACATGCTCAGGTTAGCAAAGAAACAAGATGGTAACGGAAAGAATTTAAAAAAAAAATATTTGAAGTGATTTGATTGGTTCAGCTTTCATTTATTGGTAGATTTTGCTGATTGCAATGCTTGATTTGTTGTTTTCATATATCCTTAGTAGTTTCTCATCGGTCATTTGATTCCGATGTTCCTTATCTCTTAGGTCATGACTTGTTGCTGTTTCTTAAATACAAAATTTGATGCAATGTCAGAGAAATTTGTAGGTAAAAAGGTGATGCCTTAATTATGTGCTCAGTTCGTCAGTTGATACCATCTGGCATTCTTCAGTCTTAAAACAGTTTTTCACAGTATTCTCCCCTCTTAAAGGCACTGGGGCGAAATTGGTCTCGCGCAGCTAACATCCGCCGGAAGTATGCAGAGTAGGCAGATCATGACGTCCGTCAGTATGCAACGCTGATTTGACGTCAGCACTGCCATTTTGGAGCTCAACACTCCAGCCGATGCCCTCTAAAGGCTATCCGCTGATGACATGGCTCATGACTCCAGTGCGTAACCCATGCACATGTGCGCAGCATGAACACAATGAAAGCCATGCTGCCACACAAAATGTGATAGAGCAGACCATTGGCGCGCTGAAACAATGCTTCCGCTGTCTGGATTGCACTGGAGGAGCCCTGCAGTACTCGGCAGAGCAGGTGTCAAGATTCGTGGTGGTCTGTTGCACGCTGCACAACCTTGCCATCATGAGGTAACAGCCCTTCCCACCAATGATACGGCGATCAGCTGAGGTGCAGGAGGAAGAGGAAAGGAGGAGGCAACTTAGACAGTTCCTTTATGCCAGGGCTGTCAATGAAGAACTAATTGGAGTGCAATACCAGTAACCACAACCCCAATTCACCATTCATCAACAGTCCCACACCTTACTTTCCCTCTGTCACTGACCATTATAGTGTCCACTTGGCTACAATGCAAAAATAAAAGCCAACACAAAATAAACATTCCAAACCAAATTTATAACTGAAATCATGCTATATTGCATACAAATGTAAACTAATTCCCTTAGTGCCTGTCTTCCGTGTGCCTTTGCCTATCCTAGTGCTCCTACGCAGTGCTGCCCCAGTCACAGCAGCATGGCTGGTGGAAGGCTGCTGACTTTCATCTCGGCATGGGGTGCAGCCGTCTGGGCTGGCTTGCTGACAGGCAACAGCAAAGGGAGTGGCAGGGGCGGGATGATGATAGCTGTCATCCTGAGAGAGGAAAGCAGGTTCATGCTTCATGGAACACTGCCACTCTCCATGGGCTGCGTCTCAGCAATTCTAGTAATCTGTTGGAGGACAGATTGCTGGACTGCTGTGACATCCAGCAAGCCCCTTTGAACACTGGTATCCACAGCCATGATGACAGCAGTCTGAGCTTGCATGGCAGCAAGCTGACCTTGCATGACAGCAGTCTGAGCTCCCACTGCACCACTCAGATGTTGGGTGGCCATTGATTGTGCTGCAATGGAAGTTGTAACATTGGCCATCTGACGCTGCATCTTGATTGGGACCACAAGTGTGCGAATGAAGTTGGCCACCACTTCCATGCTGGACAGGATGGGCTCCAAGCTCTGCGCAAAGCCCTGCGTCAAGTTGGTGTTAGACTCCTCCATCCTCCTTGACATTGAACGCAGGCTTTCTGGCAGGCTTCCCAATGCACCAAGCATTTCGTTGTGCATATCCATTAGCGTTCTTATGTCTGCTGCACCATCAAAATCCTCATCTGAGTCCCCCGCAGCAGGACCCATTTGCGACCTTGCAGTCCGGCGAGTTGGCACTTGCGCTATCCTTGCCCTCTGCCCTGGCTGCAGCGCACTCTTGCCCGGAGTCTCACCACGTGCAGATCCCGCCTCTAAGCTATCCTCTAAGATACGCGCAGTGTCAGTATCTGAACTGGTGGCTGCAAGTGTGAGATCAAGTGACGGTGTTGTGTCTTCATCATCACTCCCTTCTTGGTGTTCCTCCACTGCTTGGCCAGGTTGCACCTGTTGGGTATCTGAAAGGAAACTGCGCAAGGATAAGGTTGTGGTGAGGGGCAGGAGGAAAGAAAGAGGAGCATACTTACCCCAACTGCAGCTGGCAAATCAGAAGCGATTGTAGGATGAGAGGGAAGTGGGATGTGCGAAGGAGGATTAGGTATGAGGATACCGTCATCTTCAATGGTTTCAGCCCCGTCACTGGCCACAGCCTCAACAATGACAAATGACCCTGCAAAGTCAGCCCAGTCGACCCTGCAAAGTCCTCCTCACCAACATCTGGGGACTTGTGCCAAAATTGGGAGAGCTGTCCCACAGACTAGTCGAGCAACAGCCTGACATAGTCATACTCACAGAATCATACCTTTCAGCCAATGTCCCAAACTCTACCATCACCATCCCATGGTATGTCTTGTCCCACTGGCAGGACGGACCCACCAGGGGTGGCAGCACAGTGTTATACAGTCGGGAAGGAGTGGCCCTGGGAGTCCTCAACATTGACTCTGGACCCCATGAAGTCTCATGGCTTCAGGTCAAGCATGGGCAAGGAAACCTCCTGCTGATTACCACCTATCGCCCTCCCTCAGCTGATGAATCAGTACTCCTCCCTGTTGAACAGTTGAACACCACTTGGAAGAAGCACTGAGACTAGCAAGGGCACAGAATGTACTCTGGGTGGGGGACTTCAATGTCCATCACCAAGAGTGGCTCGGTAGCACCACTACTGACCAAGCTGGCCGAATCCTGAAGGACATAGCTGCCAGTCTGGGCCTGCGACAGGTGGTGAGAGAACCAACATGAGGGAAAAACCTACTTGACCTCGACCTCACCAATCTACCTGTTGCAGATGCATCTGTCCATGACAGCATTGGTGGTAGTGACCACCGCACAGTCATTGTGGAGACAAAGTCCTGTCTTAACATTGAGGACACCCTCCTTTGTATTGTGTGGCACTGCCACTGTGCTAAATGGGATAGATTCAGAGCAGATCTAGCAGCTCAAAACTGGTCATCCATGAGGCGTTGTGGACCATCAGCAGCAGCAGAATTGTATTCCACCACAATCTGTAACCTCAAGGCCTGGCATATTCCTCACTCTACCATTACGATCAAGCCAGGAGACCAACCCTGGTTCAATAAGGAGTGTAGAAGAGCATGCTGGGAGCAGCATCAGGCGTACCTAAAAATGAGGGGCCAACCTGGGAATGCTGCAACACAGGACTACATGCATGCTAAAAAGCGGAAGCAGCATTCTGTAGACAGAGCTAAGCGATCCCACAATCAACAGATCAGATCGAAGCTCTGCAGTCCTACCACATCCAGTCGTGAATGGTGGTGGACCATTAAACAACTAACGGGAGGAGGAGGCTCCATGAAATCAGTATTTGTAGGGAAATGGTGTTAGGGAAATTGACGGGATTGAAGGCCGATAAATCCCCAGGGCCTGATAATCTACATCCTAGGGTACTTAAGGAAGTGGCCCTAGAAATAGTAGATACATTGCTGGTCATCTTCCAAAATTCTATAGACTCTGGAACAGTTCCCATGGATTGGAGGGTAGCTAATGTAACCCCACTATTTAAAAAAGGGCTAGAGAGAAAACGGGGAATTATAGACCGGTAAGCCTGACATCGGTAGTGGGGAAAATGCTAGAGCCCATTATAAAAGATGTAATAACAGAGCACTTGGAAAACAGTGACAGGATCAGACAAAGTCAACATGGATTTACAAAAGGTAAATCATGCTTGACTAATCTACTGGAATTTTTTGAGGATGTAACTGGTAGAATAGATAAGGGAGAACCAGTATTTGGACTTTCAGATGGCTTTCGATAAGGTCCCGCATAAGAGATTAGCTTGCAAAGTTAAAGCACATGGGATTGGGGGTAAGGTGCTGTCTTGGATAGAGAACTGGTTGGCAGATGGGAAGCAAAGAGTTGGAATAAACAGGTCTTTTTCCGAGTGGCAGGCAATGACCAGTGGGGTACCGCAGGGATTGGTGCTAGGACCTCAGCTATTCACAATATATACAAATGATCTAGAAGAGGGAACTAGATGCAATATCTCCAAGTTTGCAGACGACACAAAACTGGGTGGGCATGTTTGCTGTGAGGAGGATGCAGAGAAACTCCAGTATGATTTGGACAGGTTGGGTGATTGGGCAGATGCATGTCGAATGCAGTATAATGTGGATAAATGCGAGGTTATCCACTTCAGTGGCAAAAACAGGAAGACAGATTATTATCTGAATGGCAATAGATTGGGAAAAGGGGAAGTGCAACGAGACCTGGGTGTCCTTGTGCACCAGTCGCTGAAGGTAAGCATGCAGGTGTAGCAGGCGGTTAAGAAGGCAAATGGTATGTTGGCCTTCATAGCGAGAGGATTCGAGTACAGGAGCAAGGATGTCTTGCTGCAGTTGTACAGGGCCTTGGTGAGGCCACACCTTGAGTATTGTGTGCAGTTTTGGTCGCCTTATCTGAGGAAGGATGTTCTTGCCATGGAGAGAGTTTAGTGAAGATTCACCAGATTGATACTTGGGATGGCAGGAATGATGTATGAGGAGAGATTGGGTCGATTAGGCTTATATTCACTAGAGTTTAGAAGGATGAGAGGGGATCTCATTGAAACTTATAAAATTCTAACAGGACTAGACAGACTAGATGCAGGAAGGATGTTCCCGATGGCGGGGGAGTCCAGAACCAGGGGTCACAGTCTAAGGATAAGGGGTAATCCATTTAGGACTGAGATGAGGAGGGATTTCTTCACCCAGAGAGTGGTGAACCTGTGGAATTCTCTACCACACAAGGCAGTTGAGGCCAGTTCATTAAATATATTGAAGAAGGAGTTAGATATATTTTTTAAGGCTAAAGGGATATGGGGAGAAAGCAGGGACAGGGTACTGAATTTGGATGACCAGCCATGATCTCATTAAATGGCGGAGCAGGCTCGAGGGGCCGAATGGCCTACTCCTGCTCCTATCTTCTATGTGTCTATGAATATCCCCACACTCAATGATGGTAGAGCCCAGCACGTGAGTGCAAAAGACAAAGCTGAAGCATTTGCAAACATCTTCAGCCAGAAGTGCCGAGTGGATGATCCATATCGGCCTCCTCCTGAGGTCCCCACCACCACAGAAGCCAGTCTTCAGCCAATTTGATTCACTCCAGGTGATATCAAGAAACGGCTGAGTGCATTGGATACAGAAAAGGCTATGGACCCCGACAACATCCCGGCTGTCGTGCTGAAGACTTGTGCTCCAGAAGTAGCTGCACCTCTAGTCAAGCTGTTCCAGTACAGCTATAACACTGGCATATTATCCGACAATGTGGAAAACTGCCCAGGTATGTCCTGTCCACAAAAAGCAGGACAAATCCAATCCGGTCAATTACTGCCCCATCAGTCTACTCTCAATCATCTGCAAGTGATGGAAAGTGTCATCGATAGTGCTATCAAGCGACACTTACTCACCAATAACCTGCTCACTGATGCCCAGTTTGGGTTCCGCCAGGACCACTCCTCTCCAGACTTCATTACAGCCTTGGTCCAAATGTGGACAAAAGAGCTGAATTCCAGAAGTGAGGTAAGAGTGACTACCCTTGACACCAAGGCATCATTTGACCGAGTGTGGCATCAAGGAGCCCCAGTAAAACTGAAGTCAATGGGAATTGGGGGAAAGCTCTTCACTGGCTGGAGTCATACCTAGCACAAAGGAAGATGGTTGTGGTGGTTGGAGGTCAATCATCACAGCCCCAGGACATCGCTGCAGGAGTTCCTCAGGGCAGTGTCCTAGGCCTAACCATCTTCAGCTGCTTCATCAATGACCTTCCCTCCGTCATAAGGTCAGAAGTGGGGATATTTGCTGATGACTGCACAGCGTTCAGTGCCATTTGCAACTCCTCAGATAATAAAGCTGCCTATACCCGCATGCAGCAAGACCTGGACGACGTTCTGGCTTGGCTGGCAGGTAACCTTCGCGCCACAGAAGTGCCAGGCAATGACTATCTCCAACAAGCGAGCGTCTAACCACTGCCCTTTGACATTCAACGACATTACCATCGCCAAATCGCCCACCATCAATATCCTGGGGGTCACCATTGACAGCCACATAAATACTGTAGCAACAAGAGCAGGTCAGAGGCTAGGTATTCTGCGGCGAGTGTCTCACCTCCTGACTCCCCAAAGCCTTTCCATCATCTACAAGGCACAAGTCAGGAGTGTGATGGAATACTCTCCACTTGCCTGGATTAGTGCAGCTCCAACAACACTCAAGAAGCTCAACACCATCTAAGACAAAGCAGCCCGCTTGATTGGCACCCCATCCACCACCTTAAACATTCCCTCCCTCTACCACTGGCGCACCTTGGCTGCAGTGTGTACCAACTACAAGATGCACTGCAGCAACTCGCCAAGGCTTCTTCGGCAGCACCCAGCTGGGAGTGTACTATAGGCCCCCAAACAGTCAGGGGGAGATAGAGGAACAGATATGTAGGCAAATCTCAGAGAAGTGCGAAAATAATAGGGTAATAATAGTGGGGGATTTCAACTTCCCCAATATTAATTGGGATAGTCAGAGTGTGAAAGGCTTAGAGGGTGCAGAATTCTTAAAGTGCATCCAGGAGAGCTTTTTGAGCCATCATGTAGAAAGTCCTACAAGAGAGGGGGCGGTACTGGACCTAATTCTAGGGAATGTAGCCGGACAAGTGGTGGAAGTGTCAGTAGGAGAGCATTTTGGTGACAGTGACCATAATTCGGTGAGATTTAAGGTGGTCATGGAAAAAGACAAAGACGGCCCAGAAATAAGGGTTCTAAATTGGGGGAAGGCCGATTTTAATATGATAAGGCAGGATCTGGCCAAAGTGGACTGGGAGCAGCTACTTATAGGAAAATCCACATCAAAACAGTGGGAGACTTTCAGAAGGGAAATAGAGAGAGTACAACGCCAACATGTTCCTGTAAAGGTCAAGGGTGGGACCAACAAGCAAAGGGAACCTTGGATGACAAGGGATATACAAAAATGCATTAGGAAAAAAAGGGGGGCTTTTGGCAATTACAAAAGGCTAAAGACGGAGGAAGCCCGAGAGGAGTATAAAAAGTGCAGGGGCATACTTAAAAGAGAAATTAGGAGGGCGAGGAGGGGCCATGAAATAACACTGGCCAGCAAAATAAAGGAAAATCCTAAGATGTTTTATAAGTATATTAAGGGCAAGAGGATAACCAGGGAAAGGGTAGGGCCGATTAGGGACCAAAGTGGCAATCTGTGTGTAGAGCCAGATGATGTAGGCGGGGTTTTAAATGAATTTTTTGCATCTGTGTTCACTATGGAGAAAGACGATGTAGACATATAAATCGGGCAGGGGGACTGTGACATACTTGAACATATTAGCATCGAGAGGGAGGAGGTACTAGCGGTTTTAGCAGGCCAAAAAGTGGATAAATCCCCAGGCCCGGACGAGATGTATCCCAGGCTGTTGTGTGAGGCAAAGGAGGAGATTGCAGGGGCTCTGACACAAATTTTCAGAACCTCTCTGGCCACAGGGGATGTACCAGAGGACTGGAGAACAGCTAACATAGTACCATTATTCAAGAAGGGTAGCAGGGATAAACCAGGGAATTACAGGCCAGTGAGCCTAACATCTGTGGTAGGGAAATTATTGGAAAAAATTCTGAGGGACAAAATTAGTCACCACTTGGAGAGGCAAGGATTAATCGGGGATAGTCAGCATGGCTTTGTCAAGGGTAAATCATGTCTGACCAATCTGATTGAATTTTTCGAGGGGGTGATTAGGTGTGTGGATGAGGGAAATGCTGTGGATGTGGTTTACATGGACTTCAGTAAAGCTTTTGACAAAGTCCTGCATAGGAGACTGGTCAAGAAGGTAAGAGCCCATGGGATCCAGGGTGCCTTGGCGCGTTGGATCCTAAACTGGCTGAGTGGCAGGAGGCAGGGGGTGATGGTCGAAGGTTGCTTTTGTGACTGGAAGCCTGTGTCCAGTGGGGTACCTCAGGGATCGGTGCTGGGTCCCTTGCTGTTTGTGATCTACATAAATGATTTGGATGAGAATGTAAAAGGTATGATCAGTAAGTTCGCAGATGACACGAAAATTGGTAGGCTGGTAAATTGCGAGGAGGAAAGCCTCAGGCTACAGGACGATATAAACGGGTTGGTCAGATGGGCGGAAAAGTGGCAAATGGAATTTAACCCTGAAAAGTGTGAGGTGATGCATTTTGGACGGACAAATAAGGCAAGGGAATACACAATGAGTGGTAGGACCCTAGGAAGTACAGAGGGTCAGAGGGACCTTGGTGTACATGTACATAGATCCCTGAAGGCAGCGGAACAGGTAGATAAGGTGGTTAAAAAGGCATATGGGATACTTGCCTTCATTAGCCGAGGCATAGAATATAAGAGCAGGGAGGTTATGATGGAGCTGTACAAAATGCTGGTGAGGCCACAGCTGGAGTACTGTGTGCAGTTCTGGTCGCCTCACTATAGGAAGGATGTGATTGCTTTGGAGAGGGTGCAGAGAAGATTCACCAGGATGTTACCTGGGATGGAGCGCCTCAGCTATGAAGAAAGGCTAAACAGGCTGGGGTTGTTTTCCTTGGAGCAAAGAAGGCTGAGGGGGGACCTGATTGAGGTGTACAAAATGATGAGGGGCATAGATAGGGTAGATAAAGAGGAACTTTTCCCCTTAGTAGGGGGGTCAATAACAAGGGGACATAGATTCAGGGTAAGGGGCAGGAGATTTAGAGGGGATTTGAGGAGGAACTTTTTCACCCAGAGGGTGGTTGGAATCTGGAACTCACTGCCTGAAAGGGTGGTAGAGGCAGGAACCCTCACAACATTCAAGAAGCATTTGGATGAGCACTTGAAATGCCATTGCATACAAGGCTATGGACCAAATGCTGGAAAATGGGATTAGACTGGACAGGGATTGATGGACGGCGCAGACACGGTGGGCCGAAGGGCCTCTTTCTGTGCTGTAAAACTCTATGACTCTATGACCCGCGACCTCTACCAGCTAGAAGGACAAGGACAACAGGCACGTGGGAACACCACCACCTCCAAGTTCCCCTCCAAGTCACCCACCATCCTGACTTGGAAATATATCGCCATTCCTTCATCGTCGCTGGGTCAAAATCCTGGAACTCCCTCCCTAACAGCACTGTGAGAGTACCTTCACCACACGGACTACAGCGGTTCAAGAAGGCGACTCCCCACCACCTTCTCAAGGGCAACTAAGGATGGGAATAAATGCTGGCCTTTCCAGCAACGCCCACATCCCAGCACCCTCTCCTCCATGGGGATTAGGACATGCAGGCACGCCTGTCCCCCTCCGGTTGTGTGTGACGTTGTTCTGCGAGACAGCGGGAAGTGTGATAGTGAGTGTCCTGCAATCTGTTTGGATAAGGTGGCTGTCATGGTTGAATAGCTGGCAGCATGTGCACGCTTTAAGATTTGGGTGTGAGGCTTGCGGCAGTGTTAAGTGTGTGAAGGTGAGGTGAAGGTGTAAAAGTTTGGTATGAGTCCTGATTGATATAGATTGTTGGTAGATTAATGATGGGAGTGAGGTAGTGGCTGAGGCTGGTGGTGCAGTTGATAGGATATGGCATTTGAAGATGCATTCACTGACCTTGTCCACTTGTGTGAGGCCATTGAACCTCTTGTGTCACTGCATCCAGGTCCTTGGGACTTGACTCCTGCCATTGACCTCCACAGCTATCTGCTCCCAATGCCTTTTGATCGTGAGTCTGGAGGGCCTCCTGCTCCCCTGCAGATACAAGCCATCTTTCCTCCTTTCCAGCTCCTCCACCAGGACCTCCAGTGCAGTGTCTGAAAACCTTGGAGCCTGCTCTCTCCCATGTTGTGAAATTCCTCACTGTTTTCCAGGAGAGATTCAATTCTTGCATGACTCCCAGCACCTGCTTCAGCCACAATGCACCTCCTCTTTAAGAGGTGTAGGCTAGATTTAAGCAGCGCAGGCTAGCTTTAAATGGTGCTAGGAAGTTACAATTTTGGGGCCCCTGCTGATGCGTGCAGTTAGCACTGGCTGGACGCAGAAATCATTGTAATGAGCAGGCAGCACGAAGTTGGAGTGCTGCCTACATTTCAATCAACGGGCGCGGTTTAACGGCGCATCGCGATCCCGCACCCGTTTTCAGGGGCTATCCAATTTAGTTCCCACTAACTCTTGCTTGGGTATGGTTCCACAAGCACTAGCAGCCCTCCAGTACCTTCCCTTAATGTGTGAGCCTAGATTGTGAGTCTCTGCAGGTTATTAAACCATGGGGACCATCACAATTTTGCCTGATCCTGGCTTGACCCACATACACACACTTTCCAGTGGAGAGCACTAAAGTAATTCAGTACTCTTGTATTTCTGAGCTTGGTAACTTCTCCAAATCAGTCCCATGGTGAATTCAGGAGCACTGTGTTTCAAAAAAAAATTCAATAAAAATTTCTAAGAATCAAAGGATGTCAAAGTCAAATTTAATATTTTTGAATGGATTAATTTTTTTAGAAAATGATTCTGTTGAGGGCATGGGTAGCACAGCAGGTTAAGCTTGCTGTCCTTTCACCTCTGGGGTCTGAGTTGAAATCCTAAGTGACAAATATATAGAATGTATGTTTATTTAACGAATGGTAACTGAAAGGTGACTAATCCACTTTATAGATTATTTTGCTCCTCATGCCACATACTAAGCTCCATATAAGAGGATATGTAGCTTAAGTCCAAAGTTCATAATAAATATGGCATAAATTGAATGAACTGCAAGCCCAAATTCAACTTGGAGGGTATGACATGGTAGCCATTACTGAGACATGGCTGCAAGACGGTCAGAACTGAGAACTAAATATACCAGGTTATAAGGTCCACAGGAAAGATGGGGGAAATGGTAGAGGGGGAAGAGTAGCCTTAGTGATTAAGGATGAAATCACTTCAATTATAAGAGAGTATATAATGAGAGGTAAGCAGGCAGTGGAGACTTTATGGGTAGAATTAAGAAATAGGAAAGGATTTAAGACTGTAGTGGGAGTTGTGTATAGGCCCCCTGGTAGCAGCTGTGAAGTGCTAGATTGTATAACTGCAGAGATTAGACAAACATGTAGCAAAGACAGAGTAGTTTTAAAGGGTGATTTTAACTTTTATATAGATTGGAATAAGCAGATCAACACCTGTCAGAAAGGTAGTGAATTTCTTGAGTGTGTCCGGGATAGTTTTCTGCAACAATATGCCCTAGAACCAACAAGGGGGCAAGCCATATTAGATTTAATAATGAGTAATGAGCCAATGAGTAATGAGCTAATAGTCTGATGGTGCTTGAACATTTATCTAATAGCGATCATAACATGATTGAGTTCAGCGTAGTGTTTGAAAGGGAGAAACGTGAAACAGCTGCTAAGATTCTAGATTTAGGTAAGGCAGGCTTCATTGGGGTGAGGCAGAGGCTGTCCACAGTAAACTGGGCAAATCTGTTAATGGGTAAAACAACAGAAGATCAGTGGGAGGTGTTCAAAAAATAATTTAACGTGATACAGAATCAGTTTATACCCCTGAGGGGCAAGAGCTCTACTTGCCAAAAATAACTAGCCATGGAGGACTAACGAGGTAAAAGACAACATAAAACTAAAAGAAAAAGCATGTAAAATATAGCACAGATCCTGGTGAATGGGAAAGTTACAAAGAACAGCAAAGAGTGACCAAACAGATAATAAGAGCTACAAAAAGGGATTATGAAAAGAAACTTGCAAGGGATATCAAAACCAACACAAAAAATCTTTACAATTATATTGGGAAAAAGAGGATTGTCAGGAGCAATGTTTGCCCCTTGAAAACTGATTACGGTGATATTGTCAATGATAATAAGGAAATGGCAGACATGTTGAATAGTTACTTTGCGTCGGTATTACAGTAGAGGAAGAGGATGCCGGAAATCCCAAGGAAACTAATATTGAACCAGGGACAGGGACTCAACAAAAGTAACGTAAGCAAAATAACAGTAATGAAGAAAATAATGGCACTAAAGAGTGACAAATCTCCAGGACCAGATGGTTTCCATCCCAGAGTTTTAAAGGAAGTCGGTGAGCACATTGCAGATGCCCTAATTATAATCTTCCAAAGTTTTTTCAATTCAGGATTGGAAAATTGCGCATGTCACTCCGCTATTTAAGAATGGTGAGACAGGGAAACCAGGGAACTATAGACCAGTTAGCCTAACATCTGTTGTCTGGAAATTATTAGAGTCTATAATTAAGGATAGGGTGACCATGAAAATTTTCAGCTGATCAGAGAGAGCCAGCATAGATTTGTAAAAGGTCAAGCCTGATGAACCTGATTGAATTTTTTGAGGAGGTGACTAAAGTAGTGGACAGGGGAATGCCTATGGATGTTATTTATATGGACTTCCAGAAGGCATTTGATAAAGTCCCACATAAGAGACTGTTAACTAAGGTAGAAGCCCATGGAATTGAAGGCAAATTATTGACCTGGTTAGGAAATTGGCTGAGCGGCAGGAGACAGGGAGTAGGAATAATGGGTAGGTACTCTAATTGGCAGGATGTGTCTAGTGGTGTCCCGTAGGGATCTGTGTTGGGGCCTCAACTATTCACCGTATTTATTAACGATTTAGATGATGAGGTAGAACGCCACATATCCAAATTTGCCGATGAGACAAAGATAGGCGGCATTGTAGGCAGTGTAGATGAAAACATAAAATTACAAAGGCATATTGATGCAAATGGAGAGTGACTGCCCTTGACATCAAGGCAGCATTTGATCGAGTGTGGCATCAAGGAGCCCTAGCAAAACTGAAGTCAATGGGAATCAAGGGGAAAACTCTCCATTGGTTGGAATCATACCTAGCACAAAGGAAGTTGGCTGTGGTTGTTGGAGGTCATTCATCTCAATCACATGACATCGCTGCAGGAGTTCCTCAGGGCAGTGTCCTAGGCCCAACCATCTTCAGCTGTTTCATCAATGACCTTCCCTCCATCATAAGGTCAGAAGTGGGGATGTTCGCTGATGATTGCACACTGTTCAGCACCATTCAAGACTCGTCAGATACTGACGCAGTCCGTGTCCATATGCAGCAAGACCTGGACAACATTCAGACTTGGGCTGACAAGTGGCAAGTAACATTCGCACCACACAAGTGTCAGGCAATGACCATCTCCAACAAGCGAGACTCTAACCATCTCCCCTTGACATTCAATGGCATTACCATCGCTGAATCCCCCACTATCAACATCCTGGGGGTTACCATTGATCAGAAACTGAACTGGACCAGCCATATAAATACTATGGCTACAAGAGCAGGCCAGAGGCTGGGAATTCTGCGGCGAGTGTCTCACCTCCTGACTCCCCAAAGCCTTTCCACCATCTACAAGGCACAAGTCAGGAGTGTGATGGAATACTCTCCACTTGCCTGGATGAGTGCAGCTCCAACAACACTCAAGAAGCTCGACACCATTCAGGATAAAGCAGCCCGCTTGATTGGCACTCCATCCACCACCTTCAACATTCACTCCCTCCACCACCGGCGCACTGTGGCTGCAGTGTGTACCATCTACAAGATGCACTGCAGCAACTCGCCAAAGCTCCTTCAACAGCACCTTCCAAACCCGCGACCTCTACCACTTAGAAGGACAAGGGCAGCAGACGCATGGGAACATCACCACCTACAAGTTCCCTCCAAGCCACACACCATCCTGACTTGGACCTGTATCGCCATTCCTTCACTGTCGCTGGGCCAAAATCCTGGAACTCCCTTCCTAACAGCATTGTGGGTGTACCTACACCATATGGACTGCAGCGGTTCAAGAAGGCGGCTCACCACCATCTTCTCAAGGGCAATTAGGGATGGGCACTAAATGCAGGCCTAGCCAGCGACGCCCACATCCCATCAATGAATAAAAAAAAAAATGGATTTCAATGTAGGTAAATATGAGGTCATCCACTTTGGAACTAAAAGGGATAGAACAGGATACTTTCTAAATGGTGAAAAGCTAAAAACAGTGGATGTCCAAAGAGACTTCGGGGTCCAAGTACATAGATCATTAAAATGTCATGAAAAAATAATCAAAAAGGCTAATGGAATGCTGGCCTTTATATCTAGAGAACTAGAATACAAGCAGGTAGAAGTTATGCTGCAGCTATACAAAGCCCTGGTTAGACTACACCTGGAGCACTGTGAGCAGTTCTGCGCACCACACCTTAGGAGGGATATTTTGGCCTTGGAGGGAGTGCAGTGTAGGTTTACCAGAATGATACCTGGACTTCAAGGGTTAAATTACGATGAGAGATTATACAAATGAAGGTTGTATTCTCTAGAATTTAGAAGGTGATTTGATCAAAGTTTTCAGGATATTAAGGGTAAATGGAGCGAAACTATTTCCACTGATGGGGAGTCCAGGACTAGCGGGCATAGTCTAAAAATTAGAGACAGACCTTTCAGGAGTGAAATTAGGAAACACTTCACACACACAGGGTAGTAGAAGTTTGGAATTCTCTTCCGCAAACAGCAATTGATGCTCAATCAATTGTTAATTTTAAATCTGAGCTTGATGGATTTTTGTTAACCAAAGGTATTAAGGGATATGGGCCAAAGGTGGGTATATGGAGTTAAGTCGCAGATCAGCCATGAGCTCATTGAATGGCGGAACAGGCTCGAGGGGCTTAATGGCCTACTCCTGTCCCTATGTTCAGATATGCACTCCTGGCAGTCGAGGGTCCCTGCTAGGAGCATGAGGTCAGAAAATTACCCCTTGTGACTATACTTTTGAGCCATTGGGGGAGCTCCAGAGTGAATGTTATCTGTGAACTGAATGCAAATCGTGCAGCTTCAAGTTGTGTTCACAAATCATTCTTTTTGGAAACGCATTAGAGTAAAATGGGCCATGTAAATATGACTAATTTGTAATAATATAAATTTAATGTAATAAATTATGGGTTGGTTTTAACAATGAACATACATTTTATTTTTTTTAAAGTGATGTGCATTTTCTGATTGGCTTTTCCATAATTGAACAAACCATCAAAATATAATGAGAGATTTGTTTGTGAATACTTACATTAAAAAAAAACTGCAACACTGGGAATATCTGGTTTGCAAACCAGAAATATCCCAGCTTGTAAGCACAGGGTTAATTCTGGTATATAAAATGGCTGAATAAGTGCCAGGCTGCTGTAATTTTCATGAGAAGGATTTAAACTGTGGATAAGCATAGACTGCTTACTGTTAAATTGAATGCACAGGCAGGATACTGGTAGGGGGCAGTGGAAATAATTGGACCTCAACTTCATAAACATAGAATGCTCTATAAAGGGGCAACCTATTTTTTTACTTTCAAATATTTTAGTTGCTAGTTGTTCACAGACTTTGTGAAGTATCAATTATATTTGTTTGGGGGAAGGATTAATGTTATTACAATGAAACAAACTTGGGGGGGGTTGGGGGGGGGAAATTACAGTCCTCCTGAAAATGGGTGCAAAGTCGGTGGAGTGACCATGTTGTCCACCTGAAGCTGGTGCCAGGAAACCCAAACTATTTTTGGGTGTGGGCCTCTTTGAATGCCGTCGGCTAGCTGCGGGTGCCAAACGAGATGTACGTTCCACCCATTTATACCTCAGAATTGCAATTAGGCTCCTATGACCTGCATAGGACCCCAGTTTGCATGTTTAAGCAGCCTTATGCCTAAAACAAGCAGACAGCTTGCTCACACATTCACAGGCCCACCTGAAAATTGCATCAGGTGGGCCTTGGGCATCAATGGGGCAGCCATGGTGTCCCCCCCATTTCCCCGATTTTCAAGTGCTGGACCGGAATGTCCATTTTTCAGCTGGGATTTGGGCAGCTTGCAGTTGAGTCGCCCCGATTGGGTGCATTTACTGAGACACTAATACATCGTTCAAGGAGATGGCTACCATTTATTGTGGCTGTTAGTATATCTCTAAACATTTTAGCACAAGATGATTATCTTCTAGTGGTACAACTCTAGATTCACAAACACAATTAAACTCAAGCAGTGAGTCTATTCCTCTTCAATTAAATTCTGAACATTACCAAAAATCCCTGTTGTACTGGTGCCACACCAAGATTTTCACCAACTTGTTCGCAAAGTACAGTCCTTATTATCACCATGATTGTAGAGGCTTGCTCTAGACACTTTCCAATGTTTCTTCATTTCCTTAATGAACTCATACTACAGCCTCTAGCAGCACAATGCCCATGTACCAAACTTACACTGTTCTATTTACTCTGCCATCAGCTCTTTCATAAGAACATAAAATTATTCCTTCAGTTCTGCAGGGGGGTTGCACAGGCGTGTTTGGTCAGTCAGCTTTGCCTCTGACTACCTTCTTTGAGCGGTTCGAATCGCTCGCCTCCTGGGTTCTGGACACCGGACTTAGATACAGGCAGCGATACAGAAAATCAAGTAGACAAGTGGTTTGGTGTAAGAGAACCAAGATTTTATTGAACTGAAACATTATAACGATCTTACACGAGAAAATTACTGGTACATCACACTACAGACATAAAATGCTTATACTTAAAGGGAGTGGGGAGCACACGGCACAATTGAGGGAAAACAACTATATTAGCAATCCCCTTAATTCCCACCCCCTATACCTAACTAGATTAGACTATGAGGGGCCAGAACTTCATGCTCACCAATCCAAGAACTTGTTATGTTTAAAAAAACAGTTGAAGGTTTTGGGTTCACTCCTTGTGCACTCTGTGGCCTGCCGACGTCACGTGGTTCCAGCGCTGCAAGGGTGCCGACCAGGTAAAATACCCCAATATTAAAGTCTCTGCCTGGGTATTTTACCTCGTAGGACGGGCTCTTCTTCAGTTGATGTTCTTCCTTGGTTGATCCTGTTGGGTTGAATGAGCTGGACTGATTGCCCATTTATTCGAAGCCCCACGCAGTCTTCTTCATATAACCCATCCTGGCTGTAATCTGGCAGCGAGTTGAGAGGCAGGAGGCAGGAGAGAAGAGGCAAGAGAGCGAGTGGCTTCCTGATGGGCCCATAGTTATACCCCCATCGGGAGCCCTTATCTGCGCACCAAATCAGTTCAGTCCTTTGTCTGATTTGGGTGAGCTCGTTTAAATGTTTAAAAACGTTTATAAAAATGACCTGTAGAGTGATAGTCGTTATGTCTAAAGTAGCCTCGAAACCCTGGCCATTGTTAAAGACAAGTTGTGAATTGCTCCCATTCAGGCTTAATGTCTCTGGTGAGCAGTTCCCGATTTAAAATGCAGAAAGCCTAATGGCTTGATGGAGCCCATTCCAACTTAATGACTGGAATGTACAGTCTTTTGTTCATTTTATCAGTCCTTACAAAGTCTTTGATTAGTTTAAAACTTGAACTCCTTGACCTGCTTGTTTTGCAGAACCTTTGTTTTAAATCCCATTTGGCCTGGTCACGAGGTTCACCGCAGCCATTTTGGGTACCCTGGTTTTAAAATCAAGTCCATCCAAGGTCCCTTTTGCTTAATAACTTCGGGGAATGTTGGAATTTTGAGAACCTTACAGTCCCCCTTGTGATACTAAAACTTGCTTGAAGTATCATACTTACTAGGTGAGCAAAATTTCTGACCCTCCATAATCAACCTTCCCCTGTATTTACCTATCTACGATCCCACGACACATGCATTTCCCATTCTAGAAAAAAACGTAGTGTACATTAAGCATCCATAGATAGAATACAGTCAGTTAGACACATCCAAGTGTGGAGGGGGTCCAACACCCCTGCACCACTTGGTGCACACATATCTTTGTTTAAAACACCATACTTCAAACATCTTTATTAAAATTAATAAAAGGAACATGCAAAAACAACCTTTAAGCATTACAACACGGCAAAACAACAATGATGCTTTAATGATACAAAACAGAACTTAAACGGATGTATCTCCTTCCACCCGAACGTAATGTTCCTTCCAAGTCTTTTGGTTTCTAAACTCCCGTATGTGACCCTTTCCCTTACACTGGATACATACTAGGTACAGCACTATCCCTAACTGACAAACCACAAGAATGTGGGAGGCCAGTCTGATCCACGACGGGACCTCTATATTATTGAAAATGTCCCACCAAGGTGGGATCACAATATAATTAAATTAAACACCCTAAACTTAACACTATATAAACTTAAACTACCTAAACTATATACATCCGCTGCCCGTCTCCGGGCGGCCAGCCTAATCCCTGTTTGGGCTGCTGCACGCCGCTTCCTGCGGCGTGGTCGCACTGACCTGCACTTCCGGTCCCTCGCAGCCTGTGGCTGCTGGCTGGGGACCTCTATCTTTTGACTTATCCCTAACTCGGGAGGCTGCCCTTTTAAACTGGGGAGCCTGTGACCATGGTTTTCTAGGCTGGGGTGTCCGAGGGGACCTTCTAGGAGGTCTTACGGGTGGGGTTTTCTTGGCGGGTGGACCTTTGGCTCGGACCGCAGCCTTTGCAAGCGCGGTCCGTGGGTTTTCCATGACCGCTGGCTGGGGGTCCTCTCCCTCAGATTTCACCTCTCCCAAACTTGGGTCGATGGCAGGTAACCTTTCGCCACCGGCCGCTGCAGGCTGAGAGTCTCCGCCCCCAGATTCCAAACCTGGGTCGGGGGTGGGATTCTCATGCTCGGGTTCCTCCCCATCTGAATCCCAGAGGATTGGGGGAGTGTCCTGAACGGTGGGCAGAATGGCTCCTCCCCTAACACAAGCCACAGCACCTGCCTGTGCAGCCTGTGAGCTTGTTCCCGCTACAGGCTGAGGATCTCTGTCCTCAGACCTTGTCCCAACTGGCTGCTCTTTTTTTTTGGATTTAAACAACTTACATTGTTTAATATAACTAACAGCCTGCCAGTAACCCTGTTCTAAATTCTTTCTCCTTACCGGGGTGGCCTTAAAGGCGGGATCTTGGGCTTGGACCTGCTTTTGGTTCGGGGCCAAAGCTACCTCCTGTGTGCCTCCCTTGTCCCGGATTGCGGCTACTGGGCCTGCTATACAGGGATCCCAGAACACTCTTTCCCTGCCCCCCTGCTTGGCCACCTCGTCAGTCTTTTGGTTACCCTCCCACGTGGTATAGAGGGATCCTAAACCTATGGCCAAAGGTTTTGACCTTTCCCCAGCCTGCTCATTCCCTGTGGGTCCCATTAAGCTAAATGAGACCTTGTTAGACCGGGGTGAATTGGTCAGGTCTTCCCAATGGACCACCGTGCTGGAAGCTCCAGTGTCCACCGAATATCTCCCCTGCACCGTCTTCACCCCCATCCTAACATAGGGCCTGCTCCCCTCAGCGTTTTCGCGGGGACACAGGTCGACAGGCTGTGCTGGCTCTAGTCATTGCTGGGAGTGGGATGGGGCAGACGGGGTCAAAGCACCGGTGGTGGCTGCTACTCTCCCCTGGCCAGTCAGAAGAGACCGCATTGCCTCCAATAGTGACTCGACCGAGGCGGGAGGAATTCCTGTCTCTACCTTTTTTACTGGGGCTGTGGGATTCTTTCCCTTGTTGTCTTTCCAGGGATTCTTACAGTCTTTTCTCCAGTGACCATCTTTCCCGCACCCATAGCAATTGAGCTTGGCATTGGAAGGGTGATTCCCTTCCTGATGCCATTCCTTTCTACTCTGCACGCTGGGTTTTACCTCATGCACCTTCCCTTTAAGTGGGTATGCATCGGTTCCCCTGCCGTTTTTGTAAGCTAGGGTTAGCTGCCTGATCACCGTAAGTTCAGTGGTCTGGGGATTTCTGGGGTCGAAGCAGACCTCTGCCTTGGCCCGGACCTGTGGCAAGCTGTTCGCCACCAGGCAACGGAGCCAGTGGGTCAATTGATCCTGGTTCAGGAATGCCCGGTCAGGCATTCCAGGACAGGCGCTCCTATAAACTGGCCACAGCCTGTCCGCAAAAGCCTGCGGGGCTTCCCCTGCGAGCTGCACAGTCCTCTCCACACGGGAGAAAGGACTGCCCTCATTCATTCCCATGGCCTCCAGAACTTCATCTCTGAGCTCCTCATACCCACTCTGCCCCCTCTTACACTCGTCAGAGAGGGATTGGAGGAGCCTACTGTCCAGGGAAAATAGCAACATTTTGGTCTGCTCGGCATCATCGCACTCGTTGATGCCGGCCGCCTGTACTATTTCCCTGAAGTGGACCGAGGGGTCCCCTGTCTCGGTGAGCTTTGGAATATGGCTCCCCATGGCCCTAAGCTGTTGGTCGCTATGTGGTAACACAAACTGGTTTTGGAGGGGTCCGTCACCGTCGCCATCAACGGGCGGGCTGAACCTCTGATGCCGGGCGGGGCACGTTGGTCCCGGCTCCGACCTTTCTAACGGGAGTTGCTCTACCTCCCCTTCTACTTCTGTTTCCACCCCCCTTTGCTGCCAGGCCTCGCTAAAGCTCGGCGCTCTGGGTGGTGGCCGTGAAACCTCCGTTTCCCCAACTGGTTCTTGTGGAACCGTTCTCCCCTGGTTCCCCATGAAATCTGCCTGACCTGCCTTTGGGCTTATGAGGCACACCATGCCTTTTGCCCTTACTCGGGCCATACTTAGACTTTCAATTTCCTCTCTGCAGGGGCCATGATCCACTTCCTCAAAACCCTGATCACATGCTAACTTGTAAGCTGCTTTAACTTCCCTAACTTTCTCCTCCTGCTCTCTCACTTGCTGTGCGAGGTGGGCATTTTTCTCCCGCAACCTCACTTCGTTACTCTTGGCCTCAGTGACCTGGCACTCCAGGTACTCTAACTTGGCCTGGTGCTTCCCCATTAATTGCACCCTTTCCTGATTTAAAGCCTGGAGCGCTACCAATAATTTCTCCCCTGCTAGGGCCTTATCCTGAATCTCCAGGGCTGACTCTTTGATCTTGGCTGCCTGTGCTGCAACAACTCTGTCCAAAAGCTGGACCTGCTTTTTGTAGCACTTCAGCCAGACTGCCTTTTCTATGGATTTCTTATGCTCTTTCCCCTCTGTCCACTTGGCTGTGGCATCTACCAGACGCCAAGCCCTTAACAGAGTGGTGATCCACCTTTTGGTGATATTCACCTTCTTAAACACATAATCTGAAATCCTTTCCTCCATCACGGTTCGCTCATCCAAACCATTGTCTACTGTATCGCAACCCTGTTGCCAGTGTCCTGCCGCGGTTGCCATTTCTGTAGGGGGTTTGCACAGGCGTGTTTGGTCAGTCAGCTTTGCCTCTGACTACCTTCTTTGAGTGGTTCGAATCGCTCGCCCCCTGGGTTCTGGACACCGGACTTAGATACAGGCAGCGATACAGAAAACCGAGTAGACAAGTGGTTTGGTGTAAGAGAACCAAGATTTTATTGAACTGAAAAATTTTAACGATCTTACACGAGAAAATTACTGGTACAGCACACTACAGACATAAAATGCTTATACTTAAAGGGAATGGGGAACACACGGCACAATTGAGGGAAAACAACTATATTAGCAATCCCCTTAATTCCCACCCCCTATACCTAACTAGATTAGACTATGAGGGGCCAGAACTTCATGCTCACCAATCCAAGAACTTGTTACATTTAAAAAACAGTTGAAGGTTTTGGGTTCACTCCTTGTGCACTCTGTGGCCTGTTGACGTCACGTGGTTCCAGTGCACTGCAAGGGTGCCGTCCAGGTAAAATACCCCAATATTAAAGTCTCTGCCTGGGTATTTTACCTTGCAGGATGGGCTCTTCTTCAGTTGATGTTCTTCCTTGCAGAGCGGCAGACCTGGGTGCGGAGTGAGGACCACGGCGGAGCTTAAAAGCGACGGCAACGAGGCGAGGCCCGACCAGAGCGGCGGACCTGGGTGTGGAGTGAGGACCGCGGCGGAGCTTAAAAGCGGCAGCAACGAGGCGAGGCCCGACCAGAGCAGCGGACCTGGGTGTGGAGTGAGGACCGCGGCGGAGCTTAAAAGCGGCGGCAATGAGGCGAGGCCCAACCAGAGCGGCGGACCTGGGTGTGGAGTGAGGACCGCGGCGGAGCTTAAAAGCGGCGGCAACGGGGCGAGGCTTACCAATTCAGCAGCGGGAGAGAGAGGTAAAAAGTAATCAAAGTGTGACATCACCAGGAAGCAGGTAAGTGATTGGTTGGTGAGTATTTCTCTCTTTTTTAAACTTTAACTCTGTGGTTTATAGTTACTAAGGTCTCTCTGATGTAGCGGGGACTGTTGGTAAACCATTTAACTGTAGTGTAATTAGTGGGATTGATTGATTTATTTTAAATTCAATTAATTAAAGGGTAAGTCATGGCAGGACAGCCCGGCCACGTGGTATGCTCCTCCTGCGATATGTGGGAACTCAGGGACACTTCCTGTGTCCCTGACAACTACATGTGCAGGAAGTGCATCCAGCTGCAGCTACTGACAGACAGCTTTGCGGCACTGGAGCTGCGATTGGATGCGTACTGGAGCGTTCGCGATGCTCGGGACATCATGAATAGCATGTTTACGGAGTTGGACACACCGCAGGTAGAGGTTGGACAGGAAGAAAGGGAATGGGTGACCAACAGGCAGAGTACTAGGTGCAGGCAGGTAGTGCAGGGGTCCCCTGTGGACATCCCCCTCTCAAACAGATACACCACTTTGAGTGCTGTTGGGGGGGATGGCTTATCAGAGGAAAGCAGCAGCAGCCAACTTCCTGGCACCAGGGGTGGCTCTGCTGCACAGGATGGGAGGAAAAAGGGCAGGAGAGCTATAGTAATAGGGGATTCTATTGTAAGGGGAATAGATAGGTGTTTCTGCGGCCGCAAACGAGACTCCAGGATGGTGTGCTGCCTCCCTGGTGCAAGGGTCAAGGATGTCTCAGAGCAGCTGCAGAACATCTTGGAAGGGGAGGGTGAACAGCCAGTTGTTGTGGTGCATATTGGCACCAACGATATAGGTAAAAAGCGGGATGAGGTCCTAAAAGCGGAATATAGGGAGTTAGGAGGTAAATTTAAAAAATAGGACCTCAAAGGTAGTAATCTCAGGATTGCTACCAGTGCCACGTGCTAGTCAGAGTAGAAATAGAAGGATATTTCAGATGAATACGTGGCTAGAGGAATGGTGCAACGGGGAGGGATTCAAGTTCCTGGGACATTGGAACCGGTTCTGGGGGAGGTGGGACCAGTTCAAACCGGACGGTTTGCACCTGGGCAGGGCTGGAACCAATGTCCTAGGGGGCATGTTTGCTAGTGCTCTGGGGGAGGGTTTAAACTAAAATGGCAGGGGGTTGGGAACCTGAGCAGGGAGACAGAGGAAAGGGAAACAAGGATAAAAGCAAAAGATAGGAAGGAGAAAAACAAAAGTGGCAGTCAAGAGAAATCAACGGTTTAAATCAAATGTGGCCACAGTAAATAATTCTAATAGGTCTAAGAGCATTAAAAAAACAAACCTCAAGGCTTTGTGTCTTAATGCGAGGAGCATTCGTAATAAGGTGGATGAATTGGCTGCGCAAATAGAGGTAAACGAATATGATTTGTTTGGGATTACAGAAACGTGGCTCAAGGATGGCAAGGCTGGGAACTCAACATCCAGGGGTATTCGATATTCAGGAAAGATAGGCAAAAAGGAAAGGGAGGTGGGGTAGCATTACTGGTTAAAGAAGGGATTAACACAATTGTAAGGAAGGATATTAGCTCTGATGATATGGAATCTGTATGGGTAGAATTGAGAAATACTAAGGGGCAGAAAACATTAGTGGGAGTGGTTTATAGACCTCTAAACAGTAAGGCGGAGGTTGGGGATGGTATTAAATGGGAAATTAAAGAAGCGTGCAATAAGGGCACAGCAGTCATCATGGGTGACTTTAATCTATATATAGATTGGGCTAACCAAATTAGTAACAATACTGTGGAGGAGGAATTCCTGGAGTGTTTACAGGATGGTTTCCTGGACCAATATGTCAAGGAACCAACCAGAGATCAGGCCACCTTAGACTGGGTAATATGTAACGAGAAAGGATTAATTAGCAATCTTGTTGTACGAGGCCCCTTGGGTCAGAGCGATCATAATATGATCGAATTCTTCATTAAGATGGAGAATGAAGTAGTTGACTCAGAGACTAGGGACCTAAATTTAAATAAAGGAAACTATGATGGTCTGAGGAGCAAGTTGGGTAGGATTGATTGGGGAATGTCACTCAAAGGGTTGACGGTGGATAGGCAATAGCAAACATTCAAAGACCGAATGGATTAACTACAGAATTTGTCCAGTTTGGCATAAAAATAAAAATAAAAATAAAAAGGTGACTCAACCGTGGCTAACAAGGGAAATTAGGGATAACATAAGATCCAAGGAGAGGACATATAAATTGGCCAGAAAAAGCAGCAAACCTGAGGATTGGGAGCAGTTTAGGATTCAACAAAGGAGGACAAAGGGATTAATTAAGAAGGGGAAAATAGAATATGAGAGTAAGCTTGCAGGGAACATAAAAACTGACTGTAAAAGCTTTTATAGATATGTGAAGAGAAAAAGATTGGTGAAGTCAAGCGTAGGTCCCTTGCAGTCAGAATCAGGGGAATTTATAATGGGGAACAAAGAAATGGCTTACCAATTAAATACTTATTTTGGTTCTGTCTTCACAAAGGAGGACAGAAATAACCTCCCAGAGATGCCAGGGAACATAGGGTCTGATGAAAGGGTGGAACTGAAAGAAATCAATATTTGTATGGAAATGGTGTTAGGAAAATTGATGGGACTGAAGGCCGATAAATCCCCAGGGCCTGATAATCTACATCCTAGGGTACTTAAGGAAGTGGCCCTAGAAATATTAGATGCATTGCTGGTCATCTTCCAGAACTCGATAGACTCTGGAACAGTACCCATGGATTGGAGGGTAGCTAATGTTACCCCACTATTCAAAAAAGGTGGTAGAGAAAAAGCAGGGAATTATGGACCGGTAAGCCTGACATCGGTAGTGGGGAAAATGCTAGAGTCCATTATAAAAGATGTAATAGCAGAACACTTGGGAAGCAGTGACAGGATCGGACAAAGTCAACATGGATTTACAAAAGGTAAATCGTGCTTGACTAACCTACTGGAATTTTTTGAGGATGTAACTGGCAAAATAGATAAGGGAGAACCAGTGGATGTGGTATATTTGGACTTTCAGAAGGCTTTTGATAAGGTCCCGCATAAGACATTAGCGTGCAAAATTCAGGCACATGGGATTGGGGGCAAGGTATTGACTTGGATAGAGAACTGGTTGGCGGATAGAAAGCAAAGAGTTGGAATAAACGGGTCGTTTTCCGAGTGGCAGGCAGTGACTAGTGGGGTACCGCAAGGATCGGTCCTAGGACCCCAGCTGTTCACAATATATATTAATGATCTGGACGAGGGAATTGGATGTAATATCTCCAAATTTGCAGACGACACAAAGCTGGGTGGGAGGGTATGCTGTGAGCAGGATGTCGTGAAACTCCAGCACGATTTGGACAGGTTGGGTGATTGGGCAGAAATTTGGCAAATGCACTATAATGTGGATAAATGTGAGGTTATCCACTTTGGTGGCAAAAACAGGAAGGCAGACTATTATTTGAATGGCAATAGATTGGGAGAAGAGGAAGTGCAAAGAGACCTGGGTGTTCTTGTGCACCAGTCGCTGAAGGTAAGCATGCAGGTGCAGCAGGCGGTTAAGAAGGCAAATGGTATGTTGGCCTTCGTAGCAAGAGGGTTCGAGTACAGGAACAAGGATGTCTTGCTGCAGTTGTACAGGGCTTTGGTGAGACCGCACCTTTGAGTATTGTGTGCAGTTTTGGTCGCCTTATCTGAGGAAGGACATTCTTGCCATGGAGGGAGTGCAGCGAAGATTCACCAGGCTGATACCTGGGATGGCAGGAATGACGTATGAGGAGAGAGTGTGTCGATTGGGCTTATACTCACTGGAGTTTAGAAGATTGAGAGGGGATCTCATCGAAACCTATAAAATTCTGTCAAGCCTGAACAGACTAGATGCAGGAAGGATGTTTCCGATGGCAGGGGAGTCCAGAACCAAGGGTCATAGTCTAAGGATAAGGGGTAAGCCATTTAGGACTGAAATGAGGAGGAATTTCTTCACCCAGAGAGTGGTGAACCTGTGGAATTCTCTGCCACAGAGGGCGGTGGAGGGCAGTTCATTAAATATATTCAAGAAGGAGTTGGATATATTTCTTAAGGCTAAAGGGATCAAGGGATATGGGGAGAAGGCAGGGACAGGGTACTGAATTTGGATGATCAGCCATGATCTCATTGAATGGCGGAGCAGGCTCGAGGGGCTGAATGGCCTACTCCTGCTCCTATCTTCTATGTTTCTATGTTTCGTTGATCCTGTTGGGTTGAATGAGCTGGACTGAGGGCCCGTTTATTCGAAGCCCCACGCAGTCTTCTTCATACAACCCATCCTGGCTGTAATCTGGCAGGAGGTAGGAGGCAGAAGAGAAGAGGTAAGAGAGAGAGTGGCTTCCTGATGGGCACATAGTTATACCCCCATTGGGGGCCCTTATCTGCTCGCCAAATCAGTTCAGTCCTTTGTCTGATTTGGGTGAGCTCGTTTAAATGTTTAAAAACGTTTATAAAAATGACCTGTAGAGTGATAGTCGTTTATGTCTAAAGTAGCCTCGAAACCTGGCTGTTGCTAAAGACAAGTTGTGAATTGCTCCCATTCAGGCTTAATGTTTCTGGTGAGCGGTTCCCGATTTAAAATGCAGAAAGCCTAATGGCTTGATGGAGCCCATTCCAACTTAATGACTGGAATGTACAGTCTTTTGTTCATTTTATCAGTCCTTACAAAGTCTTTGATTAGTTTAAAACTTGAACTCCTTGACCTGCTTGTTTTGCAGAACCTTTGTTTTAAATCCCATTTGGCCTGGTCACGAGGTTTACCGCAGCCATTTTGGGTACCCTGGTTTTAAAATCAAGTCCATCCAGGGTCACTTTTGATTAATAACTTCGGGGAATGATGGAATTTTGAGAACCTTACATTCAGTAAGAAGGAAATGGAATAGCAGAAGTGTGTGTCTAGTGAAAACTGTGGTGCATGCACGTGTGCAGCAACAGTACAGCGTAAGTGTGGTGCCATTTAGGAATCTGGCAGCTGCTCTTACATGAAACCTGTAAGAGAAGGCAAGAGTGCTACCAACTGAGCCAAGATGACACCTAATTAGTGTCCCAGATTATGCTGTCAGTGGGGAAAATTCTGACCATTTTTAATTATGAATATAAAGTAGAATTTATAGAAAATTGTAGAACCATAGACTAGCTATGATTTTTTTATGGGGTCAACATCATCCTTCCACAATGTTCCTTTGCAAAATTTTCTTCCCTCTCCTCTGAAAGGAAGAATGAAAAAAGAAAGACTTGAATTTATATAGCGCCTTCCATGACCACTGGATGTCTCAAAGCGTTTTACAGCCAATGAAGTACTTTTGAAGTGTAGGCACTGTTGTAATGTGGGAAACGCGGCATCCAATTTGCGCACAGCAAGCTCCCACAAACAGCAATGTGATAATGACCAGATCATCAGTTTTTTGTTATATGGATTGAGGGATCAATATTGACCAGGACACTGGGGAAAGCTCCCCTGCTCTTCTTCGAAATAGTGCCTTGGGATCTTTTACGTCCACCTGAGAGAGCAGACGGGGCCTCAGTTTAACGTCTCATCCAAAAGACGGTACCTCCGACAGTGCAGCACTCCCTCAGCACTACACTGGAGAGTCAGCCTAGCTTTTTGTGCTCAAGTTCCTGGAGTGGGACGTGAACCCACAACCTACTGACTCAGAGGTGAGTGTGCTACTCACTGAGCCACAGTTGACAAGAAATTAACTCCTTGCTTGGTAGGTTCCACAGGTGGCTACTGGTATTTCACTTTCGTCAGCATTCTTAATGTGTGAGCCTAGCCACTGAGCTCAGCAGGACATGGGAGGGGATCACAGCTAAGCCCGATCCTCTCCTCATCTAACACATGCACTTCCAACAAAGAGCATTTAGGAGTAGAAACCCTATTCCTCCTTACCTGGGTGCTGAGGCTAATTGTAATGGCCCTACCACCATCCTATCCGAGATCTGCTGACGTAGAACTGGTTTATAACCAACTGTGCGATCAGGGGAGTCTGCCATTTTCATTTTTAATATATGAAAGTAACAGGAGATATTGAACCAAATGTCATACAGATGTGGCATAAATATTGAATGCTGCCTCATCCAGAGTTAAGATTTACTGAACATTTTCCAATAACTAGCTGTTTGCATAAGAATTCTCTTGTTCCTTGATTTCTAATGAACCATATAATCATATAGCACAGGATGTGGCCATTCAGCCCAATATGCCTGTGCCGGCTCTTTGAAAGAGATATCCAGTTAGTCCCATTCCCCTGCTCTTTCCCTGTAGCCCTGCAATTTTTTCCTTTTAAGTAAATACCCACTTCCCTTTTGAAAATTACTATTGAATCTGCTTTCACCACTCTTTCACGGCGTGCATTCCAGTTCCTTACATCGCTACATCTAAAAATTCTCATCTCCCCCTGGAATTTTTGCCAATTATCTTAAATCTGTGTCCTCTGGTACTGACCCTCCTGCCAGTGGAAACAGTTTCTCCCTATCTACTCTATCAACGCTCCTCATAATTTTGAATACCTTTATTAAATCTCCCCTTACCTTTGCTCTAAGAAGAACAATCCCAGCTCCTTCGGTATTTAAAGGTTGGCTCTAGTCGTCTCACTGGTACTCAGAGTACCAGTTTAGTGTTGACACTGTTGGAAATCTCAGGTCTTTCCAATGCATTAATGCAGGCTCAGAAAATGTACGTTGAGCTCGATGGCTCTTTCAAATTACAGCATTGATGTCAATGATGGGCCCCAACTGTAGTAGCAGTACTCTAAGGTAAACAAGGTGGCACTGCTGCCCTGTACAGACCTTCCAATAGATTAAACACATGCAGTTGTTTTGTCTATTGCCAATGGTGCTGTGAACTCCAACCTGTAATGTAAATGGAGCAATTGACTCTGCACTGGGAACCAAAGCAATTCTGTAATATAAAGGGGGCAAGTCTCTAACCTGCTGACCTCAGAGCAATCACGGCAGAGAATTGTTGGAAGTGTGTGACAGATTAAAAGCTGTTTTAAAAAAAATTAATTATATTGTAATTATTTTTCAAAATAGGTGATATGTTTAAATTAAATTGTGCAAGTCTTACTCCAATTGAGTATGACTTAATAGGTCTGTGATTTTTGCTGCTTAGACACCTAAAGATAGATTGAAAATTCCCTGAATAGCTGCAGTTACCGCTGGCCCATTTATAATGATGATGAGATATCACTACAACACAACACAATGAAAACCCTGGGGCAGTATGATATGGTACTATAGTATAGGAGAGTTGTATCACTCAAACAGTAAAACTGCTCCATTATAATCCTAGTGTGGTGTTGTGAAATACTCCCTGTGCAGAGAGATGCAAGACTGAGTCTCTGCTCTGCTGAGTAACTTAATGCACTTTTATATTTAGCACTTTTGCAGTTTGAAATCTGTGTGCAGACTGCTTTCCTTCTCGTGATGGTAGAATTGTAGACCAGTGAAAATGTGGGTCTCTGATTCTGCTGTCAGGATAAGAGAGATGCTTTTAGCAATGTAAACACGGGGAGCCAGTGTACAGATTTTGGTCTCTTTTGGTCAGAACTCCAGAAGTGCTAAATGTAAAAGTGCTTTCAGGTATTTCTCTGCAGGGGATAGGAAAATTGAAATCGATGGAGTGTCCCCACAAGATCGATGTTACAGAGCTCCTAGCAGCTAACTGAAGCAGTAGCTTGTGAATGAATTGCCATCCCTGTCTTCTCGGTTGTAGAGACACATGGCTCAGAGCAGAACCGATGATGGGAGAGATGAGGAAATGAACCTATATGCATAGTGTACCTTTAAAAACAAAGAAAAATAAATTGAGATCTGTTTGTGTAAAGGTCCAAATTGTGTTGTCATAAATTATTCTCTCCATATATGAGAAGGAATCCAAAGGGGAGCTAGGCAGGTTGGTTGGTGGAAGTAATGACCTCATTTAGAACTAATAAAAACCTTTGATCTTTGACTTCTAGAAAAGTATGTTTGTCCTGTCTCTTGAAACACAGAAGAGTAATGGTGGTTTGCTTTGAAGGAAGTAGTCAAGCACGCCCAGCAGTCTTGCTTTTGTAAACAGATAAGTAAATGTTCATCAGCATGTATTTGCATATCACAAACTCTTGTGTGCTGTAGCCTTCTCTCCCAATACTAATGAGCTGTGAAGACTCTGAGTTTAAAAAATGCCATTAACTCCTGAACTGGAGTGGAAGTCTCTAAATGGGTTCTTACCTGAGGGGATCTTCATTATTTCCAAGTAAGGCACTTAAACAGTAGCAGTTGTTAACAAAGAATAGCTGTAAATTTAAATAGGCATTCTTCTTCCTAACATCTGCAGTATTTTCTTTTTGTATTCTTCTTCCTAACTTGTTTTTGAACTGAGGATAAAGATGAAGCATACTGCTGCAAGAAAAATAGCAAGTAACTGAAATCTACAACGTGTGTGCTTGTAAACAATTTGTATGAAGCATGCTCCATCACATCACACTGAGAGGTGCACTACAGGATCTAGGTGAATCAGTAACTGTACGCCGCTTTCCTGACCTGGTTAGGTCATTAAACTGCCTCCTGCACTGGATCCAAGTACGGACACAATACTCCTGCGGCTGACCTCCTCAGCCTTCTTGGTTACAGCAGCAGGTTTCTTCCCATTGCTGGGAAAGATCATCTCCTTCCAGCTCTGTGCTCCACCCAGCAGTACATCAAGAGAGGCGTCGTTAAAGCGGGGCGCAGCCTTTGAACGTCCTGAGTCCATCTTGTAAGTTTGCCATCTCTTTCCAAAACCTCCCAACTCCTCCAAATTCCATCTTTGAATTGGCCCTTTATATAGTCGAGTTGAGATTGCGTCATGTGGGTGCACATCACACCTGTTGACATGCATTGGAGATGTGAAACCTGGAAGTAAAATGATAATTGGGTATCCATGTTGAAATCAGCCGAAACATCTTCCAGGTTTCACGCCCGCTATCAGCCCCCTCTCCCGCTCAGAACCCACCTCTATGTTATTGCATTGGACTCATCATCACCTGCGAACTCATTTTTAATGTGGAAGCAAGTCATCCTCGGTTCCGAGGGACTGCCTAAGAAGAAGGAGATGTTATCGGGCCCCTGATCTCTGCCTAGCATTATAAATCCCTTCAGCATCTGCTCCAAGCCAATGAGACCTACCTTTCCAGACAACTACTAGTATAAACTGAAACCCTACCACTGTACTACTTTTCCTTTCTGTCTGGCATTCACTCTCACCTACTGCTTCTTGTTCATGATGAAATACAAATGTTACAAAAAATCTGAGACAAGGTACCCATAAGTTTTTTTTTAAAACTTGTAACCCTTCATCCCACCATTGGCGGCTGTGCCATCAGCCATTTAGACCCCACATTCTGGAATTCCCTTCTTAAACCCCTCTGCCTCCACCTCACACTCTTCCTTAAAAGACTCTCCTTAAAACTCACATATTTGACCAAACTTTTGATCACCCATCCTAATATCTACTTCTTTGGCTTGACTTCCATTTTTGTCTGATTACACCTTTATAAAATGCCTTGGGACATTGTTCTATGTAAAAGATGTAATATAAATGCAAGTTGTTGGTGTATCAAAGTAAAGAACTCTGCATCATGAACACTGGAGCTGGTACTAGGAGCCAGCTGCAAATTCATAAATGCAAATGCTACAGTTGTGATTTAAATGAAGCCAAAGCCAGTACTGAGGAAAACAGGGATTTACACACTGTGCCAAGTGGAACCCTGCTGGCAGACAACACAAGATTCAAGAATTTTAAGCACCACAACATCAGTAGGAGAAAACAACAACTGTCAGACAGTCTGCTGAACACTTGCATCTTTACACTCTAATTTCAGACATTAGAGGGACAGTCTCACTTCTTTACCGTGCTGGTGTGGAGACCTTAATCTAGGATGAGGAGACGCATGTCTACCTGGAAAGCCTGGAGGTGGTGTTTACAATGGACTGGGGCAATGAACAAAGTGACTGATATCACACATGCAGAAGAAGGGTAATTGTCCTTAATTACCCAGACAAATAACAGAATATCAGAATAAAGGCTTACTTCCTCACGAGATGAGCCATTGATTCAGGTAGAAGTCTTTGAACAAAGATTTGAAGAGGCAGCAGACGTAAAGGAAAGTTAAGCTATCCATTCAACAAAATAAAGGAAATGGAAGGGCTATATAATGGCAATACTAGAAGCATATAGTACTCCAGGCCATGAGAACGGTTTCAATATAAATCTCAATATAAAAATATATCAGTTCATAGAATCAAACAATGAGAAATTCATTTGAGAGATTTAACTTTTGGGACCATATTTGTCAATGTGAAGTTGTACTGGATCTGTACTCTATTATTATTTCAATAAACCGAAACATTGCTACTCTAATGGCTTAGCTGTTAAAGACAATTGCCTAGATTTCCATGGGTCTTGTGGCATTGTAATGAGGCATCTACAGCATATAACAGCACAAAAGAAAGAGGGAATTCTGGGGTAAGTTAATTACACCACCCCATATTCTCCTGGGACTTCTGCACCACTTCACCGAAAACAGAAGGTAATTATCATAGCTCCATCCCCATTAAAGTCAATGCCGATCGCACTTTTCCAGCATTTAAGCAACTTTTTACATCACTGCCACTTAAACTGAAAAATAAGCATGCTGGTGAGTGGCGTGAATTATTGACTTTAATTCTCTGCATTTAAATGATGCGCTAATGTTTATACCGGACAATATAGAGCGTTATACTTTCAGTATTGCAGGAAACAATATCCATACAGCATACTAAATTTTAAATATGCAGCAGCTCATGAAATATTAAACACTACATATACAGTCTCAAAATGCTTTACTGCTATATATAATATTCCTTCCTCCTCCTCCTTAGGCAGTCCCTCGGAACCGAGGATGACTTGCTTCCACATTAAAAATGAGTTCTCAGGTGACTGATGAGTCCAATGCGGGACCTGCAGTCTCTGTCACAGGTGGGGCAGACGGTGTTTGAAGGGGCAGGTGGGTGGGGTGCTTGGGTTCACGTGCGCTCCTTGCGCTGCCTGCGCTTGGCTTCCACTTGCTCCCGGCGAAGAGGCTCAAGGTGTTCGGCGCCTTCCCGGATGCTTCTCCTCCACTTTGTGCGGTCTTGGGCCAGGGATTCTCAGGTGTCAGTGGGGATGTTAGACTTTTTCAAGGAGGCTTTGAGGGTGTCATTGAAGCATTTCCTCTGCCCACCTGGGGCTCTCTTGCCGTGTCGGAGTTCCGAGTAGAGCGCTTGTTTTGGGAGTCTCGTATCGGGCATGTGGACAATGTGACCCGTTCATCGGAGCTGATCGAGCGTGGTCAAAGCTTCGATGCTGGGGATGTTGGCCTGAGCAAGAACACTGACGTTGGTGCACCTATCTTGCCAATGGATTTGCAGGATCTTGTGGAGGCAGCATTGGTGGTACCTCTCCAGTGCTTTGAGGTGCCTGCTGTACATGGTCCATGTCTCTGAGGCATACAGCAGGGCGGGTATCACTGCTGCTCTGTAGACCATGAGCTTAGTGCCGGGTTTGAGGTCCTGGTCTTCAAACACTCTCTTCCTCAGGTGACCGAAGGCTGCACTGGCACACTGAAGACGGTAATGGACTTTGTCGTCGACATCTGCCCTTGTTGACAGTAGGCTCCTGAGGTATGGAAAGTGGTCCATGTTGTCCAAGGCTTTATCGTGGATTTTGATAATCGGGGGTTAGTACTGTGTGGCGGGGGTAGGTTGGTAGAGGACCTTTGTCTTACGGATGTTTACTGTAAGGCCCATGCTCTCGTATGCTTCGGTGAAGGTGTTGACGATGGTTTGGAGTTCGACCTCCGAGTGAGCGCAGACGCAAGCGTCGTCTGCATACTGTAAGTCGACGACTGAGGTGGGACGACCTTGGATCTGGGCTGGAGGCGACGGAGGTTGAACAGTTTCCCGTTTGTTCTGTAAATTAGCTCCACACCAGTGGGGAGCTTACTGAGGGTGAGATGGAGCATTGCAGCAAGGAAGATCGAGAAGAGCGTTGGTGCGATGACACAGCCTTGCTTGACCCTGGTTCGTACGTGAATTGGGTCTGTGGTAGAACCGTTGGTCAGGATCATGGCTTGCATGTCGTCGTGAAGCAGGCGGAGGATGGTGACAAACTTTTGAGGGCAGCCAGTGTCAAAGGCCTTTGTGAGATCAAAGAAGGCCATGTGCAGCGGTTGGTGCTGTTCCCTGTGTAATGTCCGAGTATAAGTAATACACGGACTGCAGGAGAACAATAAAACAGGTATTTACTTGAACAGAGGGTAACTTAAGACTGAAATACAGAAGCCTGCTATGGCTTTATATACAGGGGTGGTCATTGCCGGTACTGCAGTATAGAATCAGTTCTTCTCTTAAAGGCACATAAACAACACCCTGCATTTCTCTTGTAATTGACGTGCAGTGAAGATCATGTCCATTGTGCCCCTTAGTGGGCGGAATCCGCATTGCGACTCTGGGAGGAGTTCTTCAGCCACTGGGAGAAGGCGATTGAGGAGGATTCTTGCGATGACTTTCCCTGTGGCAGACAGCAGGGAAACTCCTCTGCAATTACCACAATCGGACTTGTCACCTTTCTTGAAGATGGTCACAATTACAGCGTCTCTGAGATCCCCAGCATGCTCTCCTCCTTCCAGGTAAGAGAGATGAGTTCATGAATTCACACCAGTAGTGCTTCTCCGCCATGCTTTAGTGCTTCGGCAGGGATTCCATCTGCTCCTGAGGCCTTGTTGTTCTTCAGTTGTCAGATGGCCTTTTGAACCTCATGCCGGGCTGGGGTTGTGCTGAGATGGTGGCGGGTAGCATGCTGCAGGATGGAGTTGAGGACACTCGTGTCGAAGACAGAGTCGCGGTTAAGGATATCTTCGAAGTGCTCCTTCCAGCGGGCACTGACTGCCTCCCTGTCCTTGATGAGTTCCTCTCCATTCTCTTAAAGGCACATACACAACAATTCCTCCCCTTTTAGATAAACAGTACATAACATTCATTTAACAACTAAATAATAACTAATTACAATTACAATTTTCTCTGTACTATATACATCAACTGAAATAATCATTTATAAGTTCAGTCTTTGAGGAGGCTTCCTGATCCTGACAGGATAGCGCCTTTCTCGAGTATCCTGTTCTTGCGGCGGAGTTGATTCTGGCTCATTGTCATTGGTTGCTTCGTCAGCTTCCAATACCACTGCTTCTGAGGTAGACGCAATCTGTACTTCGGGTTGATTACCAGGTGCACCTGCTGGTGGTATGGGTTTGGCTTGTTCCTGTGACTCTAGAATCTGGTCAGCAAGGCATCTCACGATGCTCTCTCCAACGTCCACTGTGTACATTAGTGGTCCCTGCTGTGTGCATATCGTTCCTGGCTGCCATTTTTCTGTTCGGTAGTCGCGGGCCAAGACTGGTTGCCCTATCTTGAAGCTCCTGGTTGGCTTCTCATTTATGTGCTGGAATTGCTTACCCTCAACATCTCGTCTTATGTTTGGTTTGAGCAAATCCAGGCGACATCTTAGCCTTCGGTTGAAGAACATTATGGCTGGAGCTTGGTTGGTGACTGCATGTGTCGTATTCTGGTAAGCAAACAAGAAATTATCCACCTTGTGTTGTAGTGGTATGTCGTCATTATGCATTGCTTTTATGGCCTTTTTAAAGGTCTGAACAAACCTCTCAGCCAATCCATTTGTGGCTGGATGATATGGGGCAGATGTGTAATGCTTCACCCCATTATTCCTCAGAAACCTCAGGAAATCCTCTGACACAAACTGTGGCCCATTGTCGGAGCAAATCTGTTCTGGCAAGTCATTCCTGGCGAAGATGGTCCGTAGGACTGCAATAGTTTTCTCCGTGGTGGTGGAGGACATTTTGATGACCTCTGGCCATTTCGAATGGGCGTCCACAGCGATTAGGAACATTGAGTCCATAAATGTACCAGCAAAATCAATGTGTACCCATTGCCATGGAGATGAAGGCCACTCCCATGGATGTAGCGGGGCCTGTGGTGGAGTGTTTTGGACCTTCTGGCATCCTGTGCATCTCTTGGTCATATCCTCGATTTCTTTATCGATTCCCGGCCACCACACAAATGCCCTGGCTAGGCTCTTCATTTTTACCCCTCCCAGATGACCCTCATGAAGCTCATTGAGCACTCTATCTCTCAACTTGGGTGGAATTACCACTCGGGATCCACACATCAAGGTCCCCCGGCACACTGACAGCTGTTCTCTCCTTGGCGAGAATGCTGGCAACAGTGAGTCGCCATGTGCTGGCCATCCCTTCACCGTCAAATCATAGACCCGAGAGAGTGTCGGGTCATTTCGGGTTTCCTTCTCTATACTTGAGTTTGTAACAGGTATACATTCGACTATGGTCGCATGGAATATCTCAACAGGGTCCACTGCAGGTGCTTCCTCTACCGTAGGCAACGGTAGGCGCGACAGCCCATCAGCGTTTCCATGCTGTTTCGTACCCTTCTCCTCTATGTCGTACTGATGTGCCCTTAGAAAAAGTGACCATCTTTGCAGCCGTTGCGCCGTCATCACCGGAACGCCCTTCTTTGGGTTAAAAATGGAGACCAGGGGCTGATGATCAGTCAGTGGGGTGAATTTCTGCCTGTGCAGATAGTGATTGAACTTCTTCACCCCCCACACCAGGCTGAGGGCCTCCCTGTCAATCTGGGCGTAGTTACGCTCGGCTGAGCTTAACGAGCGCGACGCAAAGGCTATTGGCCTCTCTGAACCGTCAGGGAATTTGTGTGACAGCACCGCTCCGATGCCGTAGGGAGATGCATCACATGCTAACCGAATTGGTAGTGTTGGATTGTAGTGGGCCAATACTTCTTTTGAAGTGATTAGGCATTTACATTTCTGAAAGGCACGCTTACACTCATCACTCCATTTCCATGTTACTCCAGTTTGCAGTAGGGCATTCAGTGGGTGCAGAATTGTGGATAAATTCGGCAAGAACTTATGGTAGTAGTTCACCAACCCGAGGAACGACCTCAGTTGCGACACATTTTCCGGTGCTAGAGCCTTGACTACAGCCTCAATCTTTTCCGGCGACTTATGCAACCCTTCCTCATCAATCATGTGGCCACAATACGAGATTTGTCTCCTGAAGAACTTGCATTTGGGGCGGTTGGCTCGTAGCCCATATACCTGTAATCTCGTGAGCACCTGCTCCAGGTTGGCAAGGTGTTCACTGTCATTTTTGCCCGTAACCAGGATGTCGTCCAAATAACACTGGGTCCCCGGGATCCCTTGCAGGACTTGTTCCATCGCCCTCTGCCAAATAGCCGGGGCTGATGCTACCCCGAATACCAGTCGATTGTACTGGTAAAGGCCTTTGTGAGTGTTTATCGTGAGGTATTTCCTAGACGCTTCTTCCACCTCCATTTGTAGATACGCTTGGGCCAGATCAATCTTTGTAAAGCGTTTCCATACAGATAGTGAGGCGAAAATATCTTCTATCCGCGGAAGTGGATATTGTACTGTGTGCAGGACTGGGTTCACAGTTACCTTGAAGTCCCCACAGATGCGAACCTTCTTCGGTTCCCCAGGCGTGCTGCTCAATGATTTCTTCATTACAGGAACGATGGGTGTGGCCCACTCGCTCCAGTCCACCTTGGACAGCATACCCGAACGCTCCAGACTCTCCAGCTGTGCTTCAATGGCTGGGCAGATCGCGTAAGGTACCGGTCTGGCCTTAAAAATTTTTGGGATTGCGTTATCTTCGATTTTTATCATTGCCGTTACTCCTTTTAGAGTCCCAAGTCCTTGTTGGAACACCTCTTTCGCGTCAGTTAGAATTTTTGACAGTCGTCCAGGTGTGATGTCATCATCCTTTTTATCAGTCACAGTTAGCGCCTGAATGGAATGCCAATCCAATTGTATTTTTTGGATCCATTCACGTCCCAATAATGGTGGTCCTCCATCTGGTAGTATATATAGATACAGTTTCTGTGTTTCCTTGCCGTTGTATTCAACTGGCACCCTTATTTTTCCTCTGGGGTAGACTTCTGGCCCCCTGTATGTCTTCAATACAATGGACATGTCCTTCAAGGGTATGTGTGAGAATAGCCGCTCATAGTCTCGTCGATTCATGACAGTTAGGGCTGATCCTGTGTCCAATTCCATCTTTACTGGGGACCCTGCTATCATGAGGGTGACCCAAATGGTTTGGTGTTCCTCCTTTGCGATCACATTGTTTAACTTTAGACAACTTAGTCTCCTGCTCCCGGAATCCTTATCACTCTCCTGATCTTCCGAACGACTGTCTGTCAATTTCTTTACTTTCTTGTACTTTTCCTTAATAGTTCTTGTAGTGTTGGTTTTCTTTCCCGACCAGCAGACTCTTGCTATGTGTCCCATTTTCCTACATTGCCTGCATACTTTGTCCTTAACCCAGCAGTCCTTCTGCTCATGGGTTGTTCTGCCGCAGCGATAGCACTTTTCTGCTCCATACGCCATTTCGTTAGCGCTGTATTCCTGTGGTTTCTGTTGTATTTCCGCAGCTCCCCGTGCTGCTGCTTCGTAGGATACTGCCACGCTGAAAGCCTGTTCTAGCGTCAGGTCCTTTTCCGAAAGTAGTCGTTTCTGGGTTCCTTCACTCTGGAGCCCGCAGACAAACTTATCCCGCAAGGTGTCTGCCAGTCCTGCTCCGAACTGGCAGTGCTTCGATAACTTGCGTAGTTCCGTAAGGTAGTCAGCATTGCTCTCATCTTTGTGCTGGTTACTTTTATGGAACTTGAATCTTTCTGCTATCAGCAGCGGTGTAGGGTTTAGGTGTTCCTGTAAGATATTAACAATCTCTTCAAAACTTTTCTCCATTGGTTTAGCTGGGGTAATTAAATTCCGCAATAGGCCGTACGTTCTCGCGCCCATCAAATTGAATAATGCCGACGCCTTCTTTCCATCGGCCACCTCATTTGCCTTGCAGTACACTTCAATTCTTTCCACATATGTGGTCCAGTCTTCTACCTCGTTGTCGAAAGCAGTGATACTGCCATTCTTCGGCATCTTGGGTGATTTAAAATGGCGCCTCCCGCGCTTTTTCTTCTTCCCCAATGGAATAAAATGGCACCTCCCGCGCTTTTCCTTCTTCCCCAGTGTAATAAAATGGCGCCTCCCGTGCTTTTCCTTCTTCCCCTTGCTGCCATGCTGCTCCTAGCGTTCTACAGGGTAATGGCGGCGACCCGCGGCTTCGGCGCGTATCACTTTTCCTTCCTCGCATTCTATCCTCTCCACGCTGCCCTGTTCTTGAGCACCGACTGTGCCCTGTGCGCTCCACCCTCTCTCTCTCTTTTCCTCACGACGACGCTGCACGGCCCCTTTGCAGAGCCGCTCTATCGAGCCCGAGCCCGCCGCAATCCGGAAGGGTCAGCGCACTACCTGCTACCAGCACGGCTTGCTGGAACACCCCGACTAGGGAGCCAGGCCCAGCTCTCCACAGCCTCCCCTGCAACTCTCCGATGGATCCCTGGGCGGTTGCCCTCGGTCGACGCCCGCCATTCTGACTTCGACCTCCAAGAAGCTTCTCTTCAGGGAAAAGATCCCCGTGAGGTGATGCAGTACTGCAGGCGAGTTCGAACCTGCCCGTCGCCAGTGTAATATCCGAGTATAAATAATACACGGACTGCAGGAGAACAATAAAACAGGTATTTACTTGAACAGAGGGTAACTTAAGACTGAAATACAGAAGCCTGCTATGGCTTTATATACAGGGGTGGTCATTGCCGGTACTGCAGTATAGAATCAGTTCTTCTCTTAAAGGCACATAAACAACACCCTGCATTTCTCTTGTAATTGACGTGCAGTGAAGATCATGTCCATTGTGCCCCTTAGTGGGCGGAATCCGCATTGCGACTCTGGGAGGAGTTCTTCAGCCACTGGGAGAAGGCGATTGAGGAGGATTCTTGCGATGACTTTCCCTGTGGCAGACAGCAGGGAAACTCCTCTGCAATTACCACATTCGGACTTGTCACCTTTCTTGAAGATGGTCACAATTACAGCGTCTCTGAGATCCCCAGCATGCTCTCCTCCTTCCAGGTAAGAGAGATGAGTTCATGAATTCACACCAGTAGTGCTTCTCCGCCATGCTTTAGTGCTTCGGCAGGGATTCCATCTGCTCCTGAGGCCTTGTTGTTCTTCAGTTGTCAGATGGCCTTTTGAACCTCATGCCGGGCTGGGGTTGTGCTGAGATGGTGGCGGGTAGCATGCTGCAGGATGGAGTTGAGGACACTCGTGTCGAAGACAGAGTCGCGGTTAAGGATATCTTCGAAGTGCTCCTTCCAGCGGGCACTGACTGCCTCCCTGTCCTTGATGAGTTCCTCTCCATTCTTGGCCCGCAGAGGGGTAGGGCCTTGGGTGCTTGGGCCGTAGATGGTCTTGACTGCGCTAAAGAATCCACGCACGTCGTGGTTGTCGGCTAGCTGCTGGATCTCCTGCGCTTTCTCCACCCACCATCTGTTCTTTAGGTCGTGAGTTTTTTGTTGGACCTCGGCCTTGCAGGCGTCTGTAGAGCTGCTTTCTTGCTCTCGAGTTCTGTTGCTGTTTCCAGATCAGGAGTGCCTTGCGCTTGCGGCTTATTAGCTCCTGGATCTCCCGGTCTTGGTGTTTCCTGGTTGAGTGACCGAGCGTCTCTTCACAGGAGCTGATTATGGAAGCCTTGAGTGCAGACCAGACGCTGTGGGCACTCTGTGTCTCTGCATCACTGGGAGTCGTCAGGTTGTTAGTGAGGCGCAGGCTGAATAGGGCTTTCTTAGTGGGTTCTTTGAGTGCTCCAGCGTTAATTTTCCTGCTGCATTGTTTCTGTTGCTGCCGCTGTTTTGGGGCTACAATGATGGAGATGACAGAGCGGATTAGGCGGTGGTCTGTCCAGCAGTCGTCGGCTCCTGTCATGGCACGGGTGATGCGAACGTCCTTGCGGTCCCTCACTCTGATGATGACTGTAAAGACCGCGCCTCAATAATACACGGACTTCGGGAGAACGGTTTAACAGGCACTTTACTGAACAAGAGGCAGCTTGAAACTGAAACTACAGAAGACTGCTAGGGCCTTTTATACAGGGGTGGTCACTGTCGGTACTGCAGTCTAAGACCAGTTATTCCCTTAAAGGTACATACACAACAATTCCTCCCCTTTTAGATAAACAGTACATAACATTCATTTAACAACTAAATAATAACTAATTACAATTACAATTTCCTCAGTAATATATACATCAACTGAAATAGTCATTTATAAGTTCAGTCTTTGATGAGGCTTCCTGATCCGGACTGGATAGCGCCTTTCTCGAGTATCCTGTTCTGGCGGTGGAGTCAATTCTGGCTCATTGTCATTGGTTGGTTCGTCAGCTTCCAATACCCCTGCTTCTGAGGTAGACGCAATCTGTACTTCGGGCTCATTACCAGGAGCACATGCTTGTGGTACAGGTTTGGCTTGTTCCTGTGACTCTAGAATCTGGTCAGCATGGCGTCTCACGATGCTCTCTCCAACATACACTGTGTACATTAGTGGTCCCTGCTGTGTGCATATCGTGCCTGGCTGCCATTTTTCTGTTCGGTAGTCGCGGGCCAAGACTGGTTGCCCTATCTTGAAGCTCCTGGTTGGCTTCTCATTTATGTGCTGGAACTGATTATCCTCAACATCTCGTCTTATGTTTGGTTTGAGCAAAGCCAAGCGACATCTTAGTCTCCAGTTGAAAAACAGTACGGCTGGAGTTTGGTTGGTTACTGCATGTGTCGCATTCCGGTAAGCAAACAGGAAGTTATCCACCTTGTGTTGCAGTGGTATGTCGTCATTATACATTGCCTTTATGGCCTTTTTAAAGGTCTGAACAAATCTCTCAGCCAATCCATTTGTGGCTGGATGATATGGGGCAGATGTGTACTGTTTCACCCCATTATTCTTCAGGAACCTCCGGAAATCCTCAGACACAAACTGTGGGCCATTGTCGGAACAGATCTGTTCTGGCAACCCATTCCTGGCGAAGATGGTCCTTAGGACTGCAATAGATTTCTCCGTGGTGGTGGAGGACATTTTAATGACCTCTGGCCATTTCGAATGGGCGTCCACAGCGATTAGAAACATTGAGTCCATAAATGGACCGGCGAAATCAATGTGTACCCATTGCCATGGAGATGAGGGCCACTCCCATGGATGTAGCGGGGCCTGTGGTGGAGCGTTTTGGACCTTCTGGCATCCTGTGCATCTCTTGGTCATATCCTCGATTTCTTGATCGATTCCCGGCCACCACACAAACGCCCTAGCTAGGCTCTTCATTTTTACCCCTCCCAGATGACCCTCGTGAAGCTCATTGAGTACTCTATCTCTCAACTTGGGTGGAATTACCACTCGGGATCCACACATCAAGGTTCCCTGGCACACTGACAGCTGTTCCCTCCTTGGCGAGAATGCTGGCAACAGTGAGTCGCCATATGCTGGCCATCCCTTCACCATCAAATCATAGACCCGAGAGAGTGTCGGGTCATTTCGGGTTTCCTTCTCAATACTTGCGTTTGTAACAGGCAAACATTCGACTATGGTCGCATGGAATATCTCCACAGGGTCCACTGCAGGTGCTTCTTCCGCCGTAGGCAACGGTAGGCGCGACAGCCCATCAGCGTTTCCATGTTGTTTCGTACATTTGTACTCTATGTCATACTGATGTGCCCCTAGAAGAAGTGACCATCTTTGCAGCCGTTGCACCGTCATCACCGGAACGCCCTTCTTTGGGTTACAAATGGAGACCAGGGGCTGATGATCAGTCAGTAGGGTGAATTTCTGCCCGTGCAGATAGTGATTGAACTTCTTCACCCCCCACACCAGACTGAGGGCCTCCCTGTCAATCTGGGCGTAGTTACGCTCGGCTGAGGTTAGCGAGCGCGATGCAAAGGCTATTGGCCTCTCTGAACCGTCACGGAATTTGTGTGACAGCACCGCTCCAATGCCGTAAGGTGACGCATCACATGCTAACCGAATCGGTAGTGTTGGGTTGTAGTGGGCCAGTACTTCTTTTGAAGTGATTTGGCATTTACATTCCTGAAAGGCATGCTTACACTCATCACTCCATTTCCATGTTACACCAGCTTGAAGGAGGGTGTTCAGTGGGTGCAGAATTGTAGATAAATTCGGCAAGAACTTATGGTAGTAGTTCACCAACCCGAGGAACGACCTCAGTTGCGACACATTTTCTGGTGCTGGAGCCTTGACTACAGCCTCAATCTTGTCCGGCGACTTATGCAACCCTTCCTCATCAATCATGTGGCCACAATACGAGATTTGTCTCCTGAAGAACTCGCATTTAGGACGGTTGGCTCGTAGCCCATATTCCTGCAATCTCGTGAGCACCTGTTCCAGGTTGGCAAGGTGTTCATTGTCATTTTCGCCCGTAACCAGGATGTCGTCCAAATAACACTGGGTCCCCGGGATCCCTTGCAGGACTTGTTCCATTGCCCTCTGCCACATAGCCGGGGCTGAGGCTACCCCAAATACCAGTCGACTGTACTGGTAAAGGCCTTTGTGAGTGTTTATCGTGAGGTATTTCCTAGATGCTTCTTCCACCTCCATTTGTAGATACGCTTGAGCCAGGTCAATCTTTGTAAAACGTTTCCCTCCAGATAGTGAGGCGAAAATATCTTCTATCCATGGCAGCGGACACTGTACTGTGTGCAGGACTGGGTTCACAGTCACCTTTGTAGTGTATGTAACCGTTCTACTTTTAAGAGAACTATTGTATGTAACCGTCCACCTTTAAGAGAACTATTTTAGGTGTTGCACTACTTTATCTTGGCTGCTGTATACTGTAATACCGGGAGTGACCACACCGGTATATAAGTGCTGTGTAAGGATTTATTGGGCAGATTCGCCCTGACCTTTGAATAGTAAAGTCCTGTTAAAGTTACTCTTGTAGTCTGTGTATTAATTCACCATATAACCCACCGACTTTACAGTGGTGACGGGTTCGATCTTACCCTGTGGCAGCGACACACCCGAAGCAGTTAACGAGCGTCGAGAAGAGGCACCCGCCCACGTCGTTCGGCTGAGAGAAGACTCGAGTCTGCAGAGCAAGGAAGAAGGAAGGATTCAGACACGAAGCCTTCCATCAGCAACAGGCTGTTATTGTCCCTTCTGCCATGGCGGTGAGTGAGCCGATCAGCCAAGAGAAGCAAGTCGGCCACGTTGACTGTGAGTAGGGGGAAAATAAAAAGAAACGGAGGATAAGGGCGGTGAACTCGACCACGGTCGGGGGAAAGGAGCCGGACAGAAGTCGGGCCCAGAGGCGCTGAGACTGGGGCAGCGTAGGGCACGGAAGCCGCGGTACAAGCGGGAACGCAGCCGGTGTGAGAGACCGGGCTACAAGCGGGCTGGGAGACGCAACAGCGTCGTGAGACAGCTAGACCGCGACCGGCGAAAAAGGCTGGTCAGCTACCGAAGCCACGAGGCGCTGCGACCGGGATCGTAAGGCGCGGAAGATATAAGAATAAATAAAACCGCGGAGAACTCAGCCGCAGCCGGGGGAGGAAAGGACCGGACTGCGAGAGGGCTGGGAGGCGCGATTGGAAGCCGCTGAGGGAGAGACAGAGCCCGAGTGAAGGGGGAACAGGACCGAGCGAGGGAGACCGAGCGAGATTCCGCCCAGCGGCTGGAACTGTTCGCCGCCAACGGGTTGTCCCCAGTGCCGGTTGCCGGCCGAGAAAAGGGAACAAGGAACGCACTGAAGCCGGCGCGCAGGCTGCGAACTCCGAAAGCCAGCGGTCGTCGCCCGAAGGAAAGCTTACCCCTCCCGCCAGGGGAAGAAACGCGGGAAGCCGCCAGTAGGCGGGGAAGAAGACAGAAGCGGGAAACCGCCATTTTGAAAGTGGGCGGGGAAGAAGACAAGCGCGGGAAACCGCCATTTTTGGAAAAAAAAGTAACGAACAAATTCGTTGTGGTTTCTCAAAAAGATAGTGAAGATGCCTAAGCATGGTAACATCAACAACTTCGATTCCGAGGTGGAAGATTGGGCCACGTACGTAGAACACATCGAGATATATTGTGAGGCCAATAAAATAGCAGATGATGATAAAGCTCTCACCTTATTAAACGCAATGGGGGCGAAGACATACGGGCTATTGAAGCATCTTCTATCACCAGCTAAACCGGCGGATCAGACTTTCGCTGATATTGTTGCTGTCCTGAAGGATCATTTGAACCCCACACCGCTGATGTTGGCGGAACGATTCAAATTTTATGTGAGAACGCAACGGAAAGAGGAAAGCAACGCGGAATACTTGGTCGAACTGTGTAGACTAGCGAAATACTGCCAGTTTGGGGAAAATCTGACAGAGGCTTTGAGAGACAAGTTCGTGTGTGGGTTGTCGAGGGAAGGAACATAAAAGCGACTGCTCGAAGAGAACGATCTTACACTTGACAAGGCTGTCCCTATTGCAGCATCACACAAAGCAGCCACGAGAGGCACTGCGGAAATGCAGCTGAAGGCAACGGTACTCAGCGTGGATCAAATGACTTCGGGTACAACAAAATGTTATCGTTGTGGGAAGACAACACACGACCAGAACCAATGCTGGTTTAAAAACCAGGAATGTAGAAAATGTGGCAAGCTTGGTCACATAGCTAAAGTATGCCGGTCAGGAAAGAAGACCAACAACAGAAAAAAGTCACCGCAGGAAAAGTACAGCAAGGTACACAAGGTGGCTGAGAAGAGTTCAGATGAACAGAATTCGGATTCAGACCCGAACGGCCAGGAACTGGGTAGTCTGAGAATTTACAATGTGAGTAAGGAAGCTGACCTACAAACTATCTGGGTCACACTAAAAGTAGCCGGAGTCCAAGTGAAAATGGAATTGGACACAGGATCAGCCCTATCAGTCATAAATCGAAGGGATTACAACCGGCTATTCTCACATATACCCTTGAGAGATACCAAGATCGTATTGCAGACATACACGGGGCATAAAGTATACCCCATGGGAAAGATACAAGTCAAGGTGAGAGACAGGGGCAAAGAACACCAAGGAATGGACTTATATGTACTACCTGAGGGAGGTCCACCACTTCTGGGACGGGAGTGGATCAGGGAAATAAACATGGAATGGCACTACCTAAAAGCAATAACGAGTGAGAACTCGGTGAAGACAATCAGCTCAGACTCTGAAACGGATGACGACAAGACCAGCCCAGGTGCGAAAGACAAGTCTAAAATGGACTTGCTGACTAAGGTTGGAAAAACGAAGGAGTGCATAAATACTAATGCTTCAAAGGAGAACCAAGTTTCAGAACAGAATTCCACTGAACAACAACAACATAGTTTGGCAGAGAATTCTGAGTCTGTCCAGTTTACAGACATGCACAAGTCTGAGGAACACCGGGCTCGAACTCAACTCCATTTCAAATTACAACAGCAATTAGAACAATTGAGTTGCCGTCTCGAGCAAGAGATAAAAGCAATGAAAACGTTCTTTGACACAGAGTGGGAGAATCTGGAAAGACAACAGAAACAGTTGAGGGAGAAAAGGGAGCAGGAGCACACAAACCGCCTGCGCAAGGAGGCCAAACGAATCAAAGCTGATTCGGTTTCTGAAGGTGCGTGCTCTAACCTGGTGGAGCAAGATGTTCAGCAACTGAAGGCGCTTGTTAGCAGATTGCAGGCAGAAAAGGCTGAGTTGGTCGCCATGAATTCCGAGCCCCTACTGAAGTTGGGTGCAGCATCACCGGACGATTCATTTGTGGAAATTCGAATGGTGGAGGCTGCGGATGATGGCGAAGTAGAAACAGCAAAGGAGCCCCAGGGCAAGGTTATAAACAGCCCTGCAGCTACTGGGAAACGGATGAGGTCAGAAGAGTCAACAGTCAGCCAACTCCTTCATATGCTGAGGGACAAGAGTCTGAAATGGGAACAATTTGGACATGAGTCTAAATCTTCAAAGGAGAGGGGTTTGGAGCTCCCAAAAGTTATTGGAATAGCTGAGGTTGCAACACAGACTGAGAAGATGGTAGCAGAGCAAACCTTGGATGCCAAAAGTACGCTGATTCACGTCAATGTTGAACAACAGAATGCTGAAACAGCTGCTCCAGTAGAGGGATTGAATAATACAATCAATCAATCTCCCAATGAAGTTGAAGTATTGAAATCACGAATGAGGTCATTAGTAAAAGACTTGCAGGAAGCCCAGAAAAAGCTGGATGAAACTGAACGCAGGAAGAAGTCTCTTCAGGAAAGATGTCTGGATTTGGAACAAAAGCTGGCTAACGTCCAGCTGGGTATGGAGGAAATAGAAGACCCTCTCACTGGCCTAGCTCAGGACGACACCGAATATTACCATGACCTGTTGGATGACACCGAATATTACGATGACCTGCTCTGCCCAGCTTGTGATGAAAACTCCCAAAGTGCAGAAACCATGAAGAATCACCTAAAGTCTAAGGAACATCGGGAGATGGTGGCGCTACTATGGAAAAAGGAGGACGAGAAGGAGGAACGGTGCATGCAGCTGGCAGCTGACAGTGGAGCCCAGAGAGTCTCCAAGAAGCAGAAAAGGAAAAGACGAAGCAGAAGATGACCATCTGAACCATTATCACCTCTACCAGGTCACGCACGTGGTCTCTCCGTACGGAGCCAAATCAGTTTGGAAGTAGAAAAACTTCCCAAGGTACTCAAGCTTTTAGAAGTCAACAATGCTGGTTCAGAAGTGACGGAAGTTCAAGCTGTTAAGTCCAGTGAAGGACTATTGGATGAGTCACTCCAGCAACGTGAACCGACTACACCGAGACTGAATCTGTGAACTGTTTTCCCGCAGAGACTGAATCTGTGAACTGTTTCCGCAGAGACTACATCTGTGAACTGTTTTTACATGAAGTTGGATATATGTTATGTTTAGTGGGGAATAAGTATGTTGTAAGCTAAAAAGGGAGGATTGTAGTGTATGTAACCGTTCTACTTTTAAGAGAACTATTGTATGTAACCGTCCACCTTTAAGAGAACTATTTTAGGTGTTGCACTACTTTACCTTGGCTGCTGTATACTGTAATACCGGGAGTGACCACACCGGTATATAAGTGCTGTGTAAGGATTTATTGGGCAGATTCGCCCTGACCTTCGAATAGTAAAGTTCTGTTAAAGTTACTCTTGTAGTCTGTGTATTAATTCACCATATAACCCACAGACTTTACAACCTTGAAGTCCCCACAGATGCGAACCTTCCTTGGCTCCCCAGGCGTGCTGCTCAATGCTTTCTTCATTACAGGAATGATGGGTGTGGCCCACTCACTCCAGTCCACCTTAGACAGCACCCCCAAATGCTCCAGACTCTCCAGTTCAGCTTCCACAGCTGGGCGTAGCGCATATGGCACCGGTCTGGCCTTGAAAAATTTTGGGGTTGCGTTATCCTCAATCTTTATGGTTGCCTTTACTTCTTTTAGCGTCCCAAGTCCTTGTTGGAACACCTCTTCCGCGCCAGGTAGAATTTGTGACAGACGTCATCATCTTTTTTGTCAGTCACAGTTAGTGCCAGAATGGAATGCCAATCCAATTGTAGTCTTTGGATCCATTCACGTCCCAATAATGGTGGTCCTCCATCTCGTAGTATATACATGTATAGTTTCTGTGTTTCCTTTCCGTTATATTCAACTGGCACCCTTATTTTTCCTATGGGGTAGACCTTTTGCCCCGTGTATGTCTTCAATACAATGGACGTGTCCTTTAAGGGTATGTGTGAGAATAGCCGCTCATAGTCTCGTCGATTCACGACAGTTAGGGCTGATCCTGTGTCCAATTCCATCTTCACTGGGGACCCTGCTATCATGAGGGTGACCCAAATGGTTCGGTGATCTTCTTTTGTAATCACGTTGTGTAGCTTTAAACAACTTAGTCGCCTGCTCCCAGAGTCCTTATCACTCTCCTGATTTTCTGAACTACTATCTGTCAGTTTCTTTACTTTCCTGTACCGTTCCTTAGTAGTTCTTGTCATGTTGGTCTTCTTTCCCGACCTGCAGTCTCTTGCTATATGTCCTATCTTCCCGCATTGCCTGCATATTTTGTCTTTAAACCAGCAGTCCTTCTGCTCATGGGTTGTTCTGCTGCAGCGATAGCACTTTTTGGCTCCATACGCCATTTTGTTAGCGCTGTACTCTTGTGGTTTCTGTTGTATCTCCGCAGCTCCCCATGCTGCTGCTTCATAGGATACTGCCACGCTGAAAGCCTGTTCTAGCGTCAGGTCCCTTTTTGAAAGTAGTCGTTTCTGGGTTCCTTCACTCTGGAGCCCGCAGACAAACTTATCCCGTAAGGTGTCTGCCAGTCCTGCTCCGAACTGGCAGTGCTTCGATAACTTGCGTAGTTCCATAAGATAGTCAGCATTGCTCTCATCTTTGTGCTGGTTTCTTTTATGGAACTTGAATCTTTCTGCTATCAGCAGTGGTGTAGGGCTTAGGTGTTCCTGTAAGATATGAACAATCTCTTCAAAAGTTTTCTCCATTGGTTTAGCTGGGGTAATTAAATTCTGCAATAGGCCGTACGTATTCACACCCATCAGATTTAATAATACCGACGCCCTCTTTCCATCGGCCACCTCATTTGCCTTGCAGTACACTTCGATTCTTTCTACATACGTGGTCCAGTCTTCTACCTCGTTGTCGAAAGCAGTGATACTGCCACTTTTCGGCATCTTGGGCGATTTAAAATGGCGCCTCCCGCGCTTTTGCTTCTTCCCCAACGGGATAAAATGGCGCCTCCCGCGCTTTTGCTTCTTTCCCTTACTGCCACGCTGCTCCTAGCGTTCTACGGGGTAATGGCGGCGACCCGCAGCTTCGGCGCGCCTCGCTTTCCTTCCCCCCCCGTTTAGTTTCTCTCCGCTGTCCTGTTCTCGAGCACCGACCGCGCCCTGTGCGCTCCACCCTCTCTCTCATTTTCTTTTCCCGGCGACGCTGCGCGGCCCAATTTGTAGAGCCGCTCGATCGAGCTTGAGCCCGCCGCAGTCCGGAAAGTTCAGCGCGCTACCTGCTACCAGCACGATTCGCTGGAACCACAGTCTCTCCGGCAATTCTCCAAACACCGATGGATTCTTTGGGCGGTTGCCCTCGGTCGACACCCATTGCTCAGACTACGACCTTCCAGGACCTTCTTTTCAGGTGAGATCCCCGTGAGATGATGCCACACTGCAGGTGAGTTCGAACTTACTCGTCGCCACTGTAAAGTCCACGCCTCAATAATACACGGACTTCGGGAGAACGGTTTAACAGGCACTTTACTGAACAAGAGGCAGCTTGAAACTGAAACTACAGAAGACTGCTAGGGCCTTTTATACAGGGGTGGTCACTGTCGGTACTGCAGTCTAAGACCAGTTATTCCCTTAAAGGTACATACACAACAATTCCTCCCCTTTTAGATAAACAGTACATAACATTCATTTAACAACTAAATAATAACTAATTACAATTACAATTTCCTCAGTAATATATACATCAACTGAAATAGTCATTTATAAGTTCAGTCTTTGATGAGGCTTCCTGATCCGGACTGGATAGCGCCTTTCTCGAGTATCCTGTTCTGGCGGTGGAGTCAATTCTGGCTCATTGTCATTGGTTGGTTCGTCAGCTTCCAATACCCCTGCTTCTGAGGTAGACGCAATCTGTACTTCGGGCTCATTACCAGGTGCACATGCTTGTGGTACAGGTTTGGCTTGTTCCTGTGACTCTAGAATCTGGTCAGCATGGCGTCTCACGATGCTCTCTCCAACATCCACTGTGTACATTAGTGGTCCCTGCTGTGTGCATATCGTGCCTGGCTGCCATTTTTCTGTTCGGTAGTCGCGGGCCAAGACTGGTTGCCCTATCTTGAAGCTCCTGGTTGGCTTCTCATTTATGTGCTGGAACTGATTATCCTCAACATCTCGTCTTATGTTTGGTTTGAGCAAAGCCAAGCGACATCTTAGTCTCCGGTTGAAAAACAGTACGGCTGGAGTTTGGTTGGTTACTGCATGTGTCGCATTCCGGTAAGCAAACAGGAAGTTATCCACCTTGTGTTGCAGTGGTATGTCGTCATTATACATTGCCTTTATGGCCTTTTTAAAGGTCTGAACAAACCTCTCAGCCAATCCATTTGTGGCTGGATGATATGGGGCAGATGTGTACTGTTTCACCCCATTATTCTTCAGGAACCTCCGGAAATCCTCAGACACAAACTGTGGGCCATTGTCGGAACAGATCTGTTCTGGCAACCCATTCCTGGCGAAGATGGTCCTTAGGACTGCAATAGTTTTCTCCGTGGTGGTGGAGGACATTTTAATGACCTCTGGCCATTTCGAATGGGCGTCCACAGCGATTAGAAACATTGAGTCCATAAATGGACCAGCGAAATCAATGTGTACCCGTTGCCATGGAGACGAGGGCCACTCCCATGGATGTAGCGGGGCCTGTGGTGGAGCGTTTTGGACCTTCTGGCATCCTGTGCATCTCTTGGTCATATCCTCGATTTCTTGATCGATTCCCAGCCACCACACAAACGCCCTGGCTAGGCTCTTCATTTTTACCCCTCCCAGATGACCCTCGTGAAGCTCATTGAGTACTCTATCTCTCAACTTGGGTGGAATTACCACTCGGGATCCACACATCAAGGTTCCCTGGCACACTGACAGCTGTTCCCTCCTTGGCGAGAATGCTGGCAACAGTGAGTCGCCATATGCTGGCCATCCCTTCACCATCAAATCATAGACCCGAGAGAGTGTCGGGTCATTTCGGGTTTCCTTCTCAATACTTGCGTTTGTAACAGGCAAACATTCGACTATGGTCGCATGGAATATCTCCACAGGGTCCACTGCAGGTGCTTCTTCCGCCGTAGGCAACGGTAGGCGCGACAGCCCATCAGCGTTTCCATGTTGTTTCGTACATTTGTACTCTATGTCATACTGATGTGCCCCTAGAAGAAGTGACCATCTTTGCAGCCGTTGCACCGTCATCACCGGAACGCCCTTCTTTGGGTTACAAATGGAGAGCAGGGGCTGATGATCAGTCAGTAGGGTGAATTTCTGCCTGTGCAGATAGTGATTGAACTTCTTCACCCCCCACACCAGGCTGAGGGCCTCCCTGTCAATCTGGGCGTAGTTACGCTCGGCTGAGGTTAGCGAGCGCGATGCAAAGGCTATTGGCCTCTCTGAACCGTCACGGAATTTGTGTGACAGCACCGCTCCAATGCCGTAAGGTGACGCATCACATGCTAACCGAATCGGTAGTGTTGGGTTGTAGTGGGCCAGTACTTCTTTTGAAGTGATTTGGCATTTACATTCCTGAAAGGCATGCTTACACTCATCACTCCATTTCCATGTTACACCAGCTTGAAGGAGGGTGTTCAGTGGGTGCAGAATTGTAGATAAATTCGGCAAGAACTTATGGTAGTAGTTCACCAACCCGAGGAACGACCTCAGTTGCGACACATTTTCTGGTGCTGGAGCCTTGACTACAGCCTCAATCTTGTCCGGCGACTTATGCAACCCTTCCTCATCAATCATGTGGCCACAATACGAGATTTGTCTCCTGAAGAACTCGCATTTAGGACGGTTGGCTCGTAGCCCATATTCCTGCAATCTCGTGAGCACCTGTTCCAGGTTGGCAAGGTGTTCATTGTCATTTTCGCCCGTAACCAGGATGTCGTCCAAATAACACTGGGTCCCCGGGATCCCTTGCAGGACTTGTTCCATTGCCCTCTGCCACATAGCCGGGGCTGAGGCTACCCCAAATACCAGTCGACTGTACTGGTAAAGGCCTTTGTGAGTGTTTATCGTGAGGTATTTCCTAGATGCTTCTTCCACCTCCATTTGTAGATACGCTTGAGCCAGGTCAATCTTTGTAAAACGTTTCCCTCCAGATAGTGAGGCGAAAATATCTTCTATCCACGGCAGCGGACACTGTACTGTGTGCAGGACTGGGTTCACAGTCACCTTTGTAGTGTATGTAACCGTTCTACTTTTAAGAGAACTATTGTATGTAACCGTCCACCTTTAAGAGAACTATTTTAGGTGTTGCACTACTTTATCTTGGCTGCTGTATACTGTAATACCGGGAGTGACCACACCGGTATATAAGTGCTGTGTAAGGATTTATTGGGCAGATTCGCCCTGACCTTCGAATAGTAAAGTCCTGTTAAAGTTACTCTTGTAGTCTGTGTATTAATTCACCATATAACCCACCGACTTTACAGTGGCGACGGGTTCGATCTTACCCTGTGGCAGCGACACACCCGAAGCAGTTAACGAGCGTCGAGAAGAGGCACCCGCCCACGTCGTTCGGCTGAGAGAAGACTCGAGTCTGCAGAGCAAGGAAGAAGGAAGGATTCAGACACGAAGCCTTCCATCAGCAACAGGCTGTTATTGTCCCTTCTGCCACAGCGGTGAGTGAGCCGATCAGCCAAGAGAAGCAAGTCGGCCACGTTGACTGTGAGTAGGGGGAAAATAAAAAGAAACGGAGGATAAGGGCGGTGAACTCGACCACGGTCGGGGGAAAGGAGCCGGACAGAAGTCGGGCCCAGAGGCGCTGAGACTGGGGCAGCGTAGGGCACGGAAGCCGCGGTACAAGCGGGAACGCAGCCGGTGTGAGAGACCGGGCTACAAGCGGGCTGGGAGACGCAACAGCGTCGTGAGACAGCTAGACCGCGACCGGCGAAAAAGGCTGGTCAGCTACCGAAGCCACGAGGCGCTGCGACCGGGATCGTAAGGCGCGGAAGATATAAGAATAAATAAAACCGCGGAGAACTCAGCCGCAGCCGGGGGAGGAAAGGACCGGACTGCGAGAGGGCTGGGAGGCGCGATTGGAAGCCGCTGAGGGAGAGACAGAGCCCGAGTGAAGGGGGAACAGGACCGAGCGAGGGAGACCGAGCGAGATTCCGCCCAGCGGCTGGAACTGTTCGCCGCCAACGGGTTGTCCCCAGTGCCGGTTGCCGGCCGAGAAAAGGGAACAAGGAACGCACTGAAGCCGGCGCGCAGGCTGCGAACTCCGAAAGCCAGCGGTCGTCGCCCGAAGGAAAGCTTACCCCTCCCGCCAGGGGAAGAAACGCGGGAAGCCGCCAGTAGGCGGGGAAGAAGACAGAAGCGGGAAACCGCCATTTTGAAAGTGGGCGGGGAAGAAGACAAGCGCGGGAAACCGCCATTTTTGGAAAAAAAAGTAACGAACAAATTCGTTGTGGTTTCTCAAAAAGATAGTGAAGATGCCTAAGCATGGTAACATCAACAACTTCGATTCCGAGGTGGAAGATTGGGCCACGTACGTAGAACACATCGAGATATATTGTGAGGCCAATAAAATAGCAGATGATGATAAAGCTCTCACCTTATTAAACGCAATGGGGGCGAAGACATACGGGCTATTGAAGCATCTTCTATCACCAGCTAAACCGGCGGATCAGACTTTCGCTGATATTGTTGCTGTCCTGAAGGATCATTTGAACCCCACACCGCTGATGTTGGCGGAACGATTCAAATTTTATGTGAGAACGCAACGGAAAGAGGAAAGCAACGCGGAATACTTGGTCGAACTGTGTAGACTAGCGAAATACTGCCAGTTTGGGGAAAATCTGACAGAGGCTTTGAGAGACAAGTTCGTGTGTGGGTTGTCGAGGGAAGGAACACAAAAGCGACTGCTCGAAGAGAACGATCTTACACTTGACAAGGCTGTCCCTATTGCAGCATCACACGAAGCAGCCACGAGAGGCACTGCGGAAATGCAGCTGAAGGCAACGGTACTCAGCGTGGATCAAATGACTTCGGGTACAACAAAATGTTATCGTTGTGGGAAGACAACACACGACCAGAACCAATGCTGGTTTAAAAACCAGGAATGTAGAAAATGTGGCAAGCTTGGTCACATAGCTAAAGTATGCCGGTCAGGAAAGAAGACCAACAACAGAAAAAAGTCACCGCAGGAAAAGTACAGCAAGGTACACAAGGTGGCTGAGAAGAGTTCAGATGAACAGAATTCGGATTCAGACCCGAACGGCCAGGAACTGGGTAGTCTGAGAATTTACAATGTGAGTAAGGAAGCTGACCTACAAACTATCTGGGTCACACTAAAAGTAGCCGGAGTCCAAGTGAAAATGGAATTGGACACAGGATCAGCCCTATCAGTCATAAATCGAAGGGATTACAACCGGCTATTCTCACATATACCCTTGAGAGATACCAAGATCGTATTGCAGACATACACGGGGCATAAAGTATACCCCATGGGAAAGATACAAGTCAAGGTGAGAGACAGGGGCAAAGAACACCAAGGAATGGACTTATATGTACTACCTGAGGGAGGTCCACCACTTCTGGGACGGGAGTGGATCAGGGAAATAAACATGGAATGGCACTACCTAAAAGCAATAACGAGTGAGAACTCGGTGAAGACAATCAGCTCAGACTCTGAAACGGATGACGACAAGACCAGCCCAGGTGCGAAAGACAAGTCTAAAATGGACTTGCTGACTAAGGTTGGAAAAACGAAGGAGTGCATAAATACTAATGCTTCAAAGGAGAACCAAGTTTCAGAACAGAATTCCACTGAACAACAACAACATAGTTTGGCAGAGAATTCTGAGTCTGTCCAGTTTACAGACATGCACAAGTCTGAGGAACACCGGGCTCGAACTCAACTCCATTTCAAATTACAACAGCAATTAGAACAATTGAGTTGCCGTCTCGAGCAAGAGATAAAAGCAATGAAAACGTTCTTTGACACAGAGTGGGAGAATCTGGAAAGACAACAGAAACAGTTGAGGGAGAAAAGGGAGCAGGAGCACACAAACCGCCTGCGCAAGGAGGCCAAACGAATCAAAGCTGATTCGGTTTCTGAAGGTGCGTGCTCTAACCTGGTGGAGCAAGATGTTCAGCAACTGAAGGCGCTTGTTAGCAGATTGCAGGCAGAAAAGGCTGAGTTGGTCGCCATGAATTCCGAGCCCCTACTGAAGTTGGGTGCAGCATCACCGGACGATTCATTTGTGGAAATTCGAATGGTGGAGGCTGCGGATGATGGCGAAGTAGAAACAGCAAAGGAGCCCCAGGGCAAGGTTATAAACAGCCCTGCAGCTACTGGGAAACGGATGAGGTCAGAAGAGTCAACGGTCAGCCAACTCCTTCATATGCTGAGGGACAAGAGTCTGAAATGGGAACAATTTGGACATGAGTCTAAATCTTCAAAGGAGAGGGGTTTGGAGCTCCCAAAAGTTATTGGAATAGCTGAGGTTGCAACACAGACTGAGAAGATGGTAGCAGAGCAAACCTTGGATGCCAAAAGTACGCTGATTCACGTCAATGTTGAACAACAGAATGCTGAAACAGCTGCTCCAGTAGAGGGATTGAATAATACAATCAATCAATCTCCCAATGAAGTTGAAGTATTGAAATCACGAATGAGGTCATTAGTAAAAGACTTGCAGGAAGCCCAGAAAAAGCTGGATGAAACTGAACGCATGAAGAAGTCTCTTCAGGAAAGATGTCTGGATTTGGAACAAAAGCTGGCTAGCGTCCAGCTGGGTATGGAGGAAATAGAAGACCCTCTCGCTGGCCTAGCTCAGGACGACACCGAATATTACCATGACCTGTTGGATGACACCGAATATTACGATGACCTGCTCTGCCCAGCTTGTGATGAAAACTCCCAAAGTGCAGAAACCATGAAGAATCACCTAAAGTCTAAGGAACATCGGGAGATGGTGGCGCTACTACGGAAAAAGGAGGACGAGAAGGAGGAACGGTGCATGCAGCTGGCAGCTGACAGTGGAGCCCAGAGAGTCTCCAAGAAGCAGAAAAGGAAAAGACGAAGCAGAAGATGATGACCATCTGAACCATTATCACCTCTACCAGGTCACGCACGTGGTCTCTCCGTACGGAGCCAAATCAGTTTGGAAGTAGAAAAACTTCCCAAGGTACTCAAGCTTTTAGAAGTCAACAATGCTGGTTCAGAAGTGACGGAAGTTCAAGCTGTTAAGTCCAGTGAAGGACTATTGGATGAGTCACTCCAGCAACGTGAACCGACTACACCGAGACTGAATCTGTGAACTGTTTTCCCGCAGAGACTGAATCTGTGAACTGTTTCCGCAGAGACTACATCTGTGAACTGTTTTTACATGAAGTTGGATATATGTTATGTTTAGTGGGGAATAAGTATGTTGTAAGCTAAAAAGGGAGGATTGTAGTGTATGTAACCGTTCTACTTTTAAGAGAACTATTGTATGTAACCGTCCACCTTTAAGAGAACTATTTTAGGTGTTGCACTACTTTACCTTGGCTGCTGTATACTGTAATACCGGGAGTGACCACACCGGTATATAAGTGCTGTGTAAGGATTTATTGGGCAGATTCGCCCTGACCTTCGAATAGTAAAGTTCTGTTAAAGTTACTCTTGTAGTCTGTGTATTAATTCACCATATAACCCACAGACTTTACAACCTTGAAGTCCCCACAGATGCGAACCTTCCTTGGCTCCCCAGGCGTGCTGCTCAATGCTTTCTTCATTACAGGAATGATGGGTGTGGCCCACTCACTCCAGTCCACCTTAGACAGCACCCCCGAACGCTCCAGACTCTCCAGTTCAGCTTCCACAGCTGGGCGTAGCGCATATGGCACCGGTCTGGCCTTGAAAAATTTTGGGGTTGCGTTATCCTCAATCTTTATGGTTGCCTTTACTTCTTTTAGCGTCCCAAGTCCTTGTTGGAACACCTCTTCCGCGCCAGGTAGAATTTGTGACAGACGTCATCATCTTTTTTGTCAGTCACAGTTAGTGCCAGAATGGAATGCCAATCCAATTGTAGTCTTTGGATCCATTCACGTCCCAATAATGGTGGTCCTCCATCTCGTAGTATATACATGTATAGTTTCTGTGTTTCCTTTCCGTTATATTCAACTGGCACCCTTATTTTTCCTCTGGGGTAGACCTTTTGCCCCGTGTATGTCTTCAATACAATGGACGTGTCCTTTAAGGGTATGTGTGAGAATAGCCGCTCATAGTCTCGTCGATTCACGACAGTTAGGGCTGATCCTGTGTCCAATTCCATCTTCACTGGGGACCCTGCTATCATGAGGGTGACCCAAATGGTTCGGTGATCTTCTTTTGTAATCACGTTGTGTAGCTTTAAACAACTTAGTCGCCTGCTCCCAGAGTCCTTATCACTCTCCTGATTTTCTGAACTACTATCTGTCAGTTTCTTTACTTTCCTGTACCGTTCCTTAGTAGTTCTTGTCATGTTGGTCTTCTTTCCCGACCTGCAGACTCTTGCTATATGTCCCATCTTCCCGCATTGCCTGCATATTTTGTCTTTAAACCAGCAGTCCTTCTGCTCATGGGTTGTTCTGCTGCAGCGATAGCACTTTTCGGCTCCATACGCCATTTCGTTAGCGCTGTATTCTTGTGGTTTCTGTTGTATTTCCGCAGCTCCCCGTGCTGTTGCTTCATAGGATACTGCCACGCTGAAAGCCTGTTCTCGCGTCAGGTCCCTTTTTGAAAGTAGTCGTTTCTGGGTTCCTTCACTCTGGAGCCCGCAGACAAACTTATCCCGTAAGGTGTCTGCCAGTCCTGCTCCGAACTGGCAGTGCTTCGATAACTTGCGTAGTTCTGTAAGATAGTCAGCATTGCTCTCATCTTTGTGCTGGTTTCTTTTATGGAACTTGAATCTTTCTGCTATCAGCAGTGGTGTAGGGCTTAGGTGTTCCTGTAAGATATGAACAATCTCTTCAAAAGTTTTCTCCATTGGTTTAGCTGGGGTAATTAAATTCTGCAATAGGCCGTATGTATTCACACCCATCAGATTTAATAATACCGACGCCCTCTTTCCATCGGCCACCTCATTTGCCTTGCAGTACACTTCGATTCTTTCTACATACGTGGTCCAGTCTTCTACCTCGTTGTCGAAAGCAGTGATACTGCCACTTTTCGGCATCTTGGGCGATTTAAAATGGCGCCTCCCGCGCTTTTGCTTCTTCCCCAATGGAATAAAATGGCGCCTCCCGCGCTTTTGCTTCTTCCCCAACGGGATAAAATGGCGCCTCCCGCGCTTTTGCTTCTTTCCCTTACTGCCACGCTGCTCCTAGCGTTCTACGGGGTAATGGCGGCGACCCGCAGCTTCGGCGCGCCTCGCTTTCCTTCCCCTCCCCGTTTAGTTTCTCTCCGCTGTCCTGTTCTCGAGCACCGACCGCGCCCTGTGCGCTCCACCCTCTCTCTCGTTTTCTTTTCCCGGCGACGCTGCGCGGCCCGATTTGTAGAGCCGCTCGATCGAGCTTGAGCCCGCCGCAGTCCAGAAAGTTCAGCGTGCTACCTGCTACCAGCACGATTCGCTGGAACCACAGTCTCTCCGGCAATTCTCCAAACACCGATGGATTCTTTGGGCGGTTGCCCTCGGTCGACGCCCATTGCTCAGACTACGACCTTCCAGGACCTTCCTTTCAGGTGAGATCCCCGTGAGATGATGCCACACTGCAGGTGAGTTCGAACTCACTCGTCGCCACTGTAAAGTCCACGCCTCAATAATACACGGACTTCGGGAGAACAGTTTAACAGGTACTTTACTGAACAAGAGGCAGCTTGAAACTGAAACTACAGAAGCCTGCTAGGGCCTTTTATACAGGGGTGGTCACTGCCGGTACTGCAGTCTAAGACCAGTTATTCCCTTAAAGGTACATACACAACAATGACGTAGCCCTGCAGATGCCAGTGCTTGGAGCGAGGGTGCTGCCATGAAGCCTTGTACTTGTCTCTCTGACGGAACAAGGTGTTGGTTATGACAAGGCCATGTTCTAAGCATTTCGACAGGAGGAGGGTACCGTTGGAGTTGGCTTTCCCTACCCCTCTCTGCCGATCAAACCTCCCCAGAGGTCTGTGTCCTTTCCAACTTTGGCGTTAAAGTCGCCAAGGAGGATCAGCTTGTCGCCTGTTGGGATTCGGGACAGGGAGGCTGGAGTAGAATTCCTCTTTGGTCTCGTCTGTGGCTTCCACAGACGATACAATATTATACTAAACAGGTCTATACAGTACAACACTAAGCATATTACAGTACTATGCTAATTGCATCTACACAGAGGTACATTAAATCTGTCTATAGACTACTACACTAAATTGGGGAGAAATTGGCCAACTCCCAAAAACGGGTGTGGGGTTAATGGTACGCGATTTACCCCCGCCCGTTCATTGCATTGCAGGCAGCATGGTAAATTCGTGCTGCCTGCTGCTTTACATGATTGTTGCGTGCAGCCAGCTCTACTGTGCTGTTCATTGGCTGCACGCATCAGCAGGAGGCCCGATATCACGAGTGGCTAGTGCTTCTTAAAGGTAGCCTGCACCTCTAAGGGGAGGTGCATTGTGGCTGCAAGAAGTGGTGGAAGTCATTTGAAAACTGAATCTGTCCTCTGATACTTTGACAATGGCTGAACATGTGAGACAGCATGCACCAATGCTTTCAGACATTGCACTCGAGGCCTTGGTGGAAGAGGTGGAAAGAAAGAGAGATGTCCTGTATCCACAGTGGGGCAGGAGGCCCTCCAGACATGTGCTCAGGAGGCAGTGGGAAGAAGTAGTGGCAGAGGTCAATGCCAGGAGCGTTGCTCCAAGAACATGGATGCAGTGCAGGAAGAAGTTTAACAATCTCACACAAGTTTTCAATATGAGTGAGTTCATCTTCAAATGGCGCCTCATCCACTGCTCAATTCACTACACCCCCATCACTCACCTACCAACAATCTCTATCAACCAGTACTCAACTCTTCAATTCATATGCTTTACCTCACCCTCACACACTTAGCAAGCTTCACACCCACAACTCACAGCTTGCACACACTGGCAGCTATTCAACCATAACAACCATATTACCCAAATATATTGCACCATACTCACTGACACACTTCCCTCTTCCTTGCAAGAGAATGTGGTGCATAACAAGAGCCAGCAGGAAAGAACTGGAGGAGGCCAAGTGCACCTGCATGTTTTAACCCCTATGGAGGAGACAGAGCTGGCCATCATGGGAAGGAGCATCACTGAGGCCATGGCCACAGGTGACGCTGAAGCAATCGACGATGAGAGTATCCGCATACCTAAACCTCCTTCTCTCATCCCACTTCTACCTCATCCCTCAATCTCTTCTGACTGAGAAGCTGCAGATGGTGTAAGCATACACTTCTTATGTTCTCCTCTCTCCTCTCGGCTCACCACAACCCAACCCTTTTTTATTTCAGATACACAAGACCTGAAGTCCTTCCAGTCAGTGGAGGAAGAGACCCCATCACTCGATCTTACAATCGCAGCCACCAATTCAGATACTGACACTGTGTGTATTTTAGAGGCTCAGATAGAGGAAGGATCTGCACGTGGTAAGACACTGACCACACGTGCGCAGGAGCCAGGGCAGGGTAAAAGGATAGTGCAGGTTCCAGCTTGCTGGAGAGCGATGTCAGTCACTAGTTCTGCTGTACAGGACTAAGATGAGGACTTCAATGGGCCAGGCTACAGAAGAAGGCTGATGGGTGTACACAACCAAATGCTTACTGCACTGGAAAGCCTGCCAGAAAGCCTGCACTCAATGTCCAGGAGCATGGAGGAATACAGCACCAACTTGGCACAGGGCTTTGCGCAGAACTTAGAGCCCATCCTTTCCAACATGGAATGGGTGGTTACCTCCATCAGCACACCTGTGGAACCCACCATAATGCAGCATCTGATGGCTGATGTCACAGCTTCCATTTCAGCACAATCAGCTTCTATCAAATGTCTGAGTGCTGCAGTGGAAGCTCAGACTGCTGCCATCATGGCTCTGGATACCAGTGTTCAAAGGGGCTTCCAGGGCATCACAGAAGTCCGTCAATCTGTTCTCCAATAGATCAGTAGGATTGCTGAGGCACTGCCCTGCGAGAGTGGGAGTGCCTCCATGGAGCATAAACCTGCTTTCCTCTCTCAGGATGACAGCACCCACCCCTGCCACTCTGCCAGTGCCCTTGTTGTTACCTGTCAACCAGCCAGTCCAAACTGCTGCAGCCCAGGCCGAAATGGTGCAGTCTGAAGCTGGGCCTTCTAGGCCCGGAGCTGCTTGAGGTCGCCCTACAAGGCCATCTGCAGTCTTCTCAATTGAAGGACAGCAGCCTTCCACCACCCATGCTGCAGCCACTGGGGTAGCACCTCATAGGAGCACTAGGATAGGCAAAGGCACACAGAAGTCAGGCACTAAGGGAATGCACAAGAGTGATTAGTTTATTTTTGTATGCATTATGTTATGAGTGAATTTATAAATTTGGATTGGAATGAACATTTTCTGGTGGTTTTTGTAGTGTCCGTGTGTTGATAAAGACACTGAAGACAGGAGTTGGTTCATAGGTATTTACTAAGCAAAGTCTGGGGGGGGGGTTCTAACGGATATACACAATATACAGGCTTATATATCCCGAGTGGCAATTACTGGCATTACAGCACACCTGGGGCTCTTAAAGGCTCATACACCACAATTCCTCCCCTTTTAGCTAACCAGTACATCATATTTTAAGTAATTATTAATTACATGTTATAAGCAAAACAATATACATTGCTGTAGTTAATTAATTATAAGTTAGTCTCTCAGGAGGCTTCCTGACTCGGTCCGGATAATGCCTCGGGGGTGTAGTAGTTTCTGGTGGTGTAGTAGGTTCTTCTGGCAAGGCTGATTCGGCTTGAATGCCAGTGTCGGGTTCATCGGGTTCCAGTATCACCGGATCGGAGGTAGATATGGGTATCTCTACTTCATCGTTAGATGTATAGAGTTGTGGTGTAGGTTGTCCCTTTTCGGATGACTTTATGATTTGGTCAGCATGGCGCCTTATTATGCTTTCTCCGATGTCCACGGTATACATCAGTGCTCCTAGTCGTGTGCAGATAGTTCCAGGCTGCCATTTCTCGGTACGGTAGTCCCGGGCCAAAACTTGTTGACCTATCTGGAAGGTTCTAGTTGGCCTTTCATTCATGCCTTGAAACTGCCGGTTCTCCACGTCCCTTCTGATGTTGAGCTTGACCAAATCCAGCCAGCATCTTAGGTTTCTATTGAAGAACATCATGGCGGGAGTTTGGTTGGTAACCATATGTGTTGCATTCCTGTATGCGAATAAGAAGTTATCCACCTTGTGCTGAAGTTTTATGTCTTCATTACCCATGGCCTTTATGGCCTTCTTGAAGGTCTGGACAAACCTTTCAGCCAATCCATTGGTGGCGGGATGGTATGGGGCAGACGTGTAGTGCTTAACCCCATTGTTTTTTAAGAACTTTCTGAATTCTTCGGACACAAATTGCGGTCCATTATCAGAACATATCTGTTCCGGCAGCCCATTCCTGGCAAATATGGTCCTTAATACTGTGATGGTTTTTTCCATGGTGGTGGAGGACATCTTTATTACCTCCGGCCACTTGGAGTGTGCATCAACCGCGATTAAGAACATTGAGTCCATAAATGGACCAGCAAAGTCGATGTGCACCCTTTGCCAGGGCCACTCCCATGGATGTAGAGGGGCTTGTGGTGGAGCGTTTTGGACCTTCTGGCATCCTAGGCAGCTCTTGGTCATTTCTTCGATGTCTCCATCGATACCTGGCCACCATACAAACGCCCTAGCTAGGTTCTTCATTTTCACTCCACCCAGATGCCCCTTGTGAAGCTCCTTTAGCACTTTATCCTGGAGTTTGGGTGGAATCACCACTCTGGATCCACACATCAAGGTTCCTCGGCACACTGACAGCTGTTCTCTTCTTTGCGAGAATGCTGGCAACAGTGGTTCGCCATGTGCTGGCCATCCCTTCACTGTTAAATCGTAGACCCGTGAGAGAGTTGGGTCATTTCTCGTCTCCCTTTCAATGGCAGAATTTGTCACTGGTAGACATTCCACTATGGTAGAGTGGAACATCTCTACTGGGTCTACTGTAGGTGCCTCTTCTACCGTTGGCAATGGTAGGTGCGATAAACCGTCAGCATTCCCATGCTGTTTTGAACCTTTGTATTCTATGTTGTATTGGTGTGCCCCTAGAAAAAGGGACCACCTTTGCGCTGTCATAATGGGAACACCTTTTTTAGGGTTGAATATGGAGATGAGGGGTTGATGGTCAGTCAACAAGGTAAATTTTTGTCCGTGTAGGTAATGGTTGAATTTCTTCACTCCCCATACCAGGCTGAGTGCTTCCCTGTCGATTTGGGCATAGTTACGCTCAGCTGAGTTTAATGAGCGTGACACAAAAGCTATCGGCCGTCCTGAGTCATCAGGGAATTTATGGGATAATACTGCTCCTCTGCCGTAAGGGGATGCATCGCACGCCAATCTGATTGGCAGTGATGGGTTGTAATGAGCCAAAACTTCTTCGGATGTGATTAAGTCTTTGCATTTATGGAAGGCACGTTTACAGTCTTCGTTCCATTTCCAAATCACTCCTGTTTGTAGAAGTTCATTAAGAGGGTGTAGAAGAGTTGATAAGTTCAGTAAAAATTTATGATAGTAATTTATTAATCCCAGGAACGACCTTAATTATGAAACATTTTCAGGTGCTGGGGCTTTTATAACCGCTTCAATTTTTTCAGGTGACTTATGCAACCCTTCATTATTAATTATGTGGCCACAATATGATATCTGATTTTGGAAAAATTCGCACTTGGGGCGATTCGCTCGTAGGCCCCGTTCTTTCAGCCTAGTGAGCACCTGCTCTAAATTGGCAAGGTGCTCGTTGTCGTTTTCTCCTGTTACAAGGATGTCGTCTAGGTAGCATTGAGTCCCCGGAATCCCTTGCAGGACTTGCTCCATAGCTCTTTGCCAGATAGCTGGAGCTGATGCTACTCCAAAAACCAGTCGATTGTACTGGTACAGGCCTTTGTGTGTGTTTATCGTGAGATACTTTTTAGAGGCCTCCTCAACCTCCATCTGTAGATATGCCTGTGCCAAATCAATTTTGGTGAAACGTTTCCCTCCGGATAGTGAGGCGAAAATATCTTCTATCCTCGGAAGAGGATACTGTACTGTGTGAAGGACCGGGTTTACAGTCACCTTGAAGTCACCACAGATGCAAATTTTTCTCTGTTCTTCAGAATTATCTTTATTCAATGCTTTTTTCATGACTGGAACGATGGGCGTTGTCCATTCGCTCCAATCTATTTTGGATAATACGCCTGCTTTTTCCAAATTCTCCAGCTCTGCCTCGACTGCTGGACGTATTTCGTATGGCACCGGTCTTGCCTTAAAAAATTTGGGAATTGCTGCATCTTCCACTTTTATTGAGGCGGTGATGCCTTTCAAGGTTCCTAGTTTCTCTTGAAACACTTCTTTGGCGTTGGCCAAGATGTCTTTTAATTGTTCGGGTATGATGTCATCATTGTTTTTTTCCTTACTGGTCACCGTCAGTGCCTGAATGGAGTGCCAGTCTAAACGTATCTTCCTGATCCATTCACGTCCCAACAACGGTGGACCACCATCTTGTAGAATGTATAAATACAACTTTTGTATTTCTTTGCCGTTGTATACAACAGGCACCCTTATTTTTCCTTTGGGGTATACTTTCCGCCCCGTATATGTTTTTAAGATAATGGATGTGTCTTTTAGAGGTATATGTGAAAATAGCCTCTCGTAATCCCGTCGATTTATTACAGTTAGAGCTGATCCTGTATCTAGCTCCATTTTAACTGGGGACCCTGCTATTGTGAGGGTAACCCAAATGGTTTGGTAATCATCTTTGGCAAGTACATTATGTCATTTGAGACAGCTTAGTCTCTTGTTTTCGAAGTCACTATCGCTCTTCTGGTCTTCGGAGCTACTGTCCGTCATCATTTGTACCTTCCTGTACTTTTCTTTCTTTATTTTTTTTTTTCTGTCAGTGGATTTATTTTGTCCAGATCGGCATACCCGTGCAATGTGTCCAATCTTTCCGCATTGCCTGCATGCTTTGTCCTTGAACCAGCAGTCCCTCTGGTTATGGGTGGATCTGCCGCAGCGATAACATCTTTCGAAACCCTGTGTCATTTCATGGGTGCCGAAGTCCTGTGTCTTTTGTTGTATCTCTGCAGCTCCTTTTGCTGCTGCTTTGTATGATACAGCCATACTGAAAGCTTTGTCCAATGTTAAATCTTTTTCAGAGAGCAGTCTTTTTTGTGTTCCTTCACTTAAGAGACCACAAGCGAATTTGTCTCGAAGATAATCTGATAGTCCTGCCCTGAATTGGCAGTACAGGTAGACTACCTTTTATCCGAACTTCCGAAAACCGAAACCCTCTAAAACCGAAGGTTTTTCGTTCAGCGTAAGTCGTGCACACGACATGACCAGAGTGGCGCACGACTTACGCTGAGCAGAGGGTCAGCGTAAGTCGTGCGCACGACCCCCCGCGGACCCCCCCGCGGACCCCCGCCGACCCCCCCGCCGACCCCGACCCCCGCCGACCCCCCCCGTGGACCCCCGCCGACCCCGACCCCCGCCGACCCCCGCCGACCCCGACCCCCGCCGACTTTCGCTGAGCAGAGGGTCAGCGTAAGTCGTGTGCACAACCCCCCGCCGACCCCCCCGCGGAACCACCTGACTCTCTTCCAAAGGCTCGAAAGCAACGAGAGCTCTGAGCCCGCGGCGGTGCCGGCCCCTGTTCTGACCGAGCACGACGACCTGCTGGTGGAAATGCGGAAATTCATTGCATTCCAGGCTAGCAGCGACGGACAAGCCACGACTGCGGACCCCCCCGCGGACCCCCGCCGACCCCGACCCCCGCCGACCCCCCCGCGGACCCCCCCGCGGACCCCCGCCGACGCCGACCCCCCCGCGGAACCACCTGACTCTCTTCCAAAGGCTCGAAAGCAACGAGAGCTCTGAGCCCGCGGCGGTGCCGGCCCCTGTTCCGACCGAGCACGACGACCTGTTGGTGGAAATGCGGAACTTCATTGCATTCCAGGCTAGCAGCGACGGACAAGCCACGACTGCGGACCCCCCCGCGGACCCCCGCCGACCCCGACCCCCGCTGACCCCCCCGCGGACCCCCCCGCGGACCCCCGCCGACGCCGACCCCCCCGCGGACGCCCGCGGACCCTGACCCCCGCGGACCCCTGCCGACCCCCCCGTGGACCCCGATCCCCGCCGACCCCCCCGCGGACCCCCGCCGACCCCCCCGCGGACCCCCGCCGACCCACCTTCCGAAATCCGAAATTTTCCGAAAACCGAAACACGGCTGGTCCCGAGGTTTTCAGATAAAGGATAGTCTACCTGTACTTTGATAGCTTTCTTAATTCGGTTAGGTAATCAGCGTTACTTTCATTCTTGTGTTGATTTCTATTGAAGAACTTGAATCGTTCCGCTATCAGCAGCGGTGTTGGGTTTAAGTGCTCCTGCAGGGTATCAACAATTTCTTTAAAATTCTTGTCCTTTGGTTTGGCTGGAGTGATTAAATTTCGTAACGGCCCATATGTCTTTGCGCCCATTAAGTTCAGAAGTACTGAAGTTTTTTTTTCATCCTCTATTCCATTTACAGTGCAATATACCTCTACTCTTTCCACGTATGTGGTCCAATCCTCTAATTCGCTATCAAAAGCATCAATATTGCCAGACTTAGGCATTTCAGAAAAGATATGGCGCTTCCCGCGCTTTTTTTTTCTTTTCTGTAGCAAAGATATGGCGCTTCCCGCGCTTTCCCGCTGCTGCTGCCGATAACAACGCTGTTTACTGCGGTTTCCGTTCTCTTTTGTTTAAAATTTACTGTTGGAGACTCGTTCCCGCTGGAGGTCTGAACGCTGACCTGCTTGCCGCGCCGGCCGTCTCCCGTGTGCTCCCTCTCAGTCCGTTATTGCTTGCCTCCGATTTCGCTGCCTGTCTCAGCTGTAGAGCCAGCCGCTGGAGCCCCAGCCTGACGCCCAGGAAGGATTAGCGCAGTACCTGCCACCAGCTTGGCCAGCTGGTGAAACCACAGCTTCTCTCACTTCCTTGAGTCTTCTGGACGCCCGAGGAATCGATGTCCTTGAGGTGCTGCCGAATTGCAGGTAAGTCCGTTTCCACTTCGTCGCCACTGTAGTGTCCGTGTGTTGATAAAGACACTGAAGACAGGAGTTGGTTCATAGGTATTTACTAAGCAAAGTCTGGGGGGGGGGGTTCTAACGGATATACACAATATACAGGCTTATCTATCCCGAGTGGCAATTACTGGCATTACAGCACACCTGGGGCTCTTAAAGGCACATACACCACAGTTTTTATTTTTGTGTTGTCAGAAAGTTTGCCAGTGAGAAACGAAAGGTAAGGAGCGTGGGATGATTGATGAATGGAGAGGTGTGGTTTAGGTTGTGGTTTAGGTTACTATTATCGATCATTAATTATCTCATCAGCCCGGGCAGAAAGGGACTGTCTAAGATGTAGCCTCCCTTCCTCATCCTGTTCCTCCACTTGCTGTTACACTTCCTCCTCCTCCACTTCCTCCTCCTCCTCTTCCTGATGCTCCAGCTCCTCAGCTTTTCACCTGATAGGTGGTGGCTAGGGCTGTTCCCTCATAATAGCCAGGTTGAGCAGATGCAGCATAAAACCACAAATCTTGATACCCACTCAGTTGAATACTGCAGGGCTCCTCTGCAGCAGGCCATGCAGTGGAGAGTTGCTTGAGGATACCAATGGTGTGCTCTATAAAGTTCCTTGTGGCACGTGTGCATGGGTTCTGGACCGGAGTCATGTGCCATGTCATGAGTGAACATCCCTTGTCACCTTTGACTTTCCGTGGTGGTTCAAATACAGGTGCCACAGAGGACTGCCACAGAATAAAGGAATCGTGACTACTACTTGGATAACGGGCATTTACCTGCATGATAAGCTGCCTGTGCTCGCATACCAGCTGCACATTGAGGGAGTGGAATTCATTTTGGTTCATGAAAGTGGCCGCGTTCACATGAGGCACATGCAAGGCAATGTGCGTGTAGTCAACGGCACCCTGTACCATGGGAAAGCCTGCAATTCATGCAAACCCTTGTGCTCTCTCTGCCTGCTTGTCTCTAGCAAGCGGGAATGAGATGAAGCTGTCTCTCTGAGTATAGAGAGCCTCAGTGACCTCCCTTGTGCAGCAGTGTACGGCAAACTGTGAGATGTTGCTAATATCTCCAGCTGCAGCCTGGGAGGAGCCAGACGCATAAAAGTTAAGAGCCACGGTCACCTTGACAGTCGCAGGCTGTGCGGTCCTTGTCCTGCTTTGAGGTTGCAATTGTGGCTGTAGTAGTTGGCAGATTTCAGTCACAACTTCTTTAGTGAACCAAAGATGTCACAAGCATTGATCCTCATTGAAGTTGAGGTATGTGAATTTCTCCCTAAAGACCCTGGGCAGATATGGCCTCCTGCTGAGAGCCCTTCTCTCCCTCCTCCTCCTCCTCCTCCCCCTTCTAGCAGCTTGCCCTGCTCTGCGCGGCCTCTCTTCATTCTCCCAATCATGCTCAATTCCAGGAGGATGCCCTACCAGGCCACCCATGCCTGAAAGAAATTTGTTTTAGGTTTCTGCTCCTGCACAAAAAAAACTAAGCAAAAGAATAAAGTAGACCTGAAGGAAAAGAGCTGTAGTGTTACACCAGCTATAAGAAATTACTCAGCCTTTCCATTTCATTGCCATGTTAATCATAGTGAATTAATTTTCAGGTGTTTAAATGTGTCTAAATGGTTCCAGAATAACACTTAATTCAATGACCATTGGTAGCGCTGCTTCTGATTCACTGCTGCGGCCTATTCTAATTAGAAAAACAACAAAATAAGGAATAAGTTATCAACAACACAATTGGCACGCTAGATGGTAGAATTTACAGTGCATGTCACTGATCTTGCTGTTGCAGGAAAATTTGAGCTAATGGCAAGTGAGCTATATAGGCTCCAGCTTTGATTTCCGGTCGAGCAGTTTTTATACTGGCACTTGTTTAGGTTGGATTCTGTGAGATCAGTATTCATGAGCTAGCTCCTGGCACTTACAGCACTAAATCTGGCTCTCTTATTGTAAATCCAGTATCACACCTTAAGTGAGTTAGCGGCTCTCAGGTAAGCTGATGGTGGGGAACGGTAGTTCGGCTCAGTCGGCCTGAGCTATGGAGAGGAAAGATCACCAGGGTTCCTGCTCCTGATTGTTATTTAGTGACCCTACTCGAAGAGTACATGCATGTGGATATCAGGTGAAGACAGAATTGGGCACAGATATGATGTCCTCAATGGTGGTCAACACTCACTGTCTTGTGGCACACATGAAAACGATTCCTTGGGCAAAGTACTGAAGACACCCATGGAACTGTACCCCAGCAAGAGGTCAATATTATAAGGGAAGGAGAGGGGCAATGGGAGAAGGAAATAAGCATAATATGTTTCTCAAACGTCTCAAAGTTACTTTGAAATCAAATAACTTGTTATTTAGGCAAACTGTGGCAGTCAGTTTGCACACAGCAAGATCCCACAATCAATAATGAAATAAATTAATAAGTTAATCTGTTTGGATGGTGTTGGTTGGTTGGTCAGGACACCGTGAACTTTATACTCTTCTTTGGAATAGTGCAGAATGATCTTTAACGTTCACCCACACTTAGTTTAATGTTATCTAAAGGTCAGCACCTGTAATAATTAAGTAATTCCTCAGTACTGAACTGGTGTATCTTCAAGCCCTGGAGAGAGCGCCTGAAGCTGTAATCTTCTGACTCTTTGTGATTAAGTTGGTTCCAAGTTAACACACCTGGAGATGCAAGACTAGAATTAAAGGGATCCTCTCTGGCAGACTTGGTAATTGATACTTGAGCTGGGTAGGTCTGTACCACGCTAGGCAGCTAGATGATTGACCAGCCAACTTTGTTCAGGAAAGACTTGTGGCTGTCACTAGGGGTTGGTCTTCTTCCCACTCGGCTCCAGATAACCCTGAAAGTCAGTGTATTAAAAAGTAGAGTGTCCTAGCTGGACAAGCAGCAGCAACAACAACAACTTGCATTTATATAGAGCCTTTAACGTAGTAAAATGTCACAAGGCGCTTCACAGGAGCGTTATCAAACAAAATTTGACACTGAGCCACATAAAGAGATATTAGGGCAGGTGACGAAAAGGTTGGAGCATCTACAAGGAGGAAAGAGAGGTAGAGAGGCTTAGGGAGGGAATTCCAGAACATAAGGCCTCAGCAGCTGAAGCCACAGCCACCAACGGTGGAGTAATTAAAATTGGGGATGCGCAGGAGGCCAGAATTGAAGCTTACCATGCTGGTAAACTGCTCAGTTTTAGCCTGTTAACCTCCATCACACTAGGGGTTCCCTAAGCTTTGGCTCTCACCACCTGTACTTCGTTCTCTGAACGTAGGTAAGAACATAAGAAATAGAAGCAGGAGTAGGCCATTTGGCCCTTCGAGCCTGCTCCGCCATTCAGTAAGATCATGGCTGATCTTTCACCTCAAACCCACATCCCGCATTATCCCCATATTCCTTAATTCCCAAAAATTTATCGACCTCTGTCTTGAATATACTCAATGACTGAGCATCCACAGCTCTCTGGGATAGAGAATTCCAAAGATTCACAACCCTTTGAGTGAAGAAATGTCTTCTCATCTCAGTCCTAAATGGCAAACCCCTTAGTCTGAGACTGTGACCCTGTGTTCTAGATTCCCCAGCATTAACCCTGTCAAGCCCCTTAAGAATTTTATATGTTTCAATTAGATCACCACTCATTCTTCTAAACTCTAGGGAATATAGGCCTAGTCTACTCAATCTCTCCTCATATGACAATCCCCTCATCCCAGGAACCAGTCTAATGAGCCTTCGTTGCACTCCCGCTAAGGCAAGTATGTCTTTCCTTAGGTAAGGAGACCAAAACTGTACACAATACTCCAGGTGTGGCCTCACCAATGCCCTGTATAATTGCACAAAGACTTCTTTACGCTTATATTCTAATCCCTTTGTAACAAAAGCTAACATACCATTTGCTTTCCTAATTGCTTGCTGTACCTGCATGTTAAATTTCTGTGATTCATGTACAAGGACACCCAGGTCCCTCTGAATGCAGACATTTCCCAGTCTCTCACCATTCAAAAAACATTCAGCTTTTTGTTTTTCCCACCAAAGTGGATAACTTCATACTTCCCCACATTGTATTGCATTTGCCATGTTCTTGCCCACTCAGTTAACCTGTTGCTATCTCTCTGCAGCCTCTTTGCATCCTCCTCCCAGCTTACTTTCCCACCTAACTTTGTATCATTACCAAACTTGGATACGTTACACTCAGTCCCTTCATCTAAGTGATTGATATAGATTGTAATTAGCTGAGGCTTGTAAGTTGCAGGGTTCTCAAAATTCCCACACTCCCCAAGTTATGGATCAAGGGACCCTGTTTTTGGACAAGTTATTAAAAGCAGGGTACCCAAAATGGCTTCTGTAAACCTCATGACCAAAACTCACAGGATTTTTAAAGCAAGGCTCTGCAGGCAAGCAGGCCCGGACAACAAAACTTAAAATGCAGGAATCTGTGAGAACGGGACTCTCTGGAGCCAGCCAGACAAAGTAAACACAGAATACGCATTCATTCGACTTGATTCTAATCAAGCTAGAATGGGCCTATAATCGTGGCCATTAGGCTTCTGCATGTTTAATCAGTAACAGCTCACAGTAGCCATCAAGTTAGGATGGGGACAATTAAGTCTTATCCATGACAAACAACCAGGACATCGGGGCCATTAGACCCGGAGACAACCACTCCAAAAGTCGTTAAAATAAATGGTTGTAATCATTTAAAACAAGCCCGACAAAAGTTAAACAATGGACTGACCTGATTTGGCGCGCAGATAAGGAGTTGAAGAACGAGTATAATTGTAGGCCCATCAGTGGTAATGGCGGCTAGCTCTTAGGTCTGGTAGCTCTTAGCTCGCTTGCTGCCGCTCGTGCTTGTGCCCTGGCTTTGTGGCGGGTTCTCTTCTCGCTCCCCGCACCGCTCAACAACCAAGGACGCCCATTGCACCGGGGCCAAATGCGGGAGGAGAACGAGACCTGAGTTCAAAAGCCACACGGGCCACAAAAGGGGCAGACGAGATGAGATGAAGAAGGTAAACCGATAAGAGCAGAGAAGGGCAGCGAAAGACGCATTGGTAAAACACCAAATGCCTAGTTATAAGTTGGCACTTGGTGAAGAAATTAGCAGTGTGTGCTTGGACAGTGAGAATAAGTTGGCGTTTGAACACTGCGAATAAGCAGGCGTTAAATGCGGGTGGCAGCGCCCTTGATGAATATACTGGCGTTCACAGCTTGGGTAATAAAATCTTCCAAGTGGTAAAGACCGCCAACCGGCTCTAACCGTGCCATTACCGCCAACGATCGCCTGAGGGAGAAGAAGAAGAAAACCCATCGCGACGAGACGATGACGGTAGCTGAGGAAAAAGGAGGGTGCTTCGCAGCAACAACTTCAGTGCCGCGCCCTGAGACCACGTGGCGACGGGTACCCCAAAGGACAGGGAGGACAGACCTCAAAATATCACAACCATTAATGCAACAGGCTTTGGACTAGTGAGCATGAATTCCTGGCCCCTCATAGCTTTATCTAGTTAGGTATAGGGGGTGGGATAAGGATAAAGGGGCTGTTAATGTAGTTGTTTTCCCTCGATGTGCCGTGTGTTCCCCATTCCCATATAAGTGTAATTGTTTTATGCCTGTATTTCATACCAGTAATTCTCATAAGATTGTGTTTTTATCTGCTTTAATAAAATCTTGGTTTTCCTACACCAAACCACTTGTCTACTCGATTTTCTGTATTGCCGCCTGTACCTAAGTCCGGTGTCTAGAACCCAGGGGTGTGGGAGTGATTCGAACCGCTCAAGGGATAGTCAGAGGCGAAGCTGACTGGGCGCACACGCCACCCCCTACAGAAAATGGCGACCGCGGCAGGACTCCGGCAACAGGGTTGCGATACAGTAGACAATGGTTCGGATGAGCAAACCATGATGGAGGAAAGGATTTCTGATTATGTGTTTAGCAAGGTGAATATCACTAAGAAGTGGATCACCACTCTGTTAAAGGCTGGGCATCCGGTAGATGCAGCAGCTAAGTGGACAGAGGGGAAGGAACACAAGAAGTCCTTAGAGAAGGCAGTCTGGCTGATGTGTTTCAAAAAGCAGGTCCAGCTTTTGGACAGGCTCGTTCCAGCACAGGCAGCCGAGTTAAAAGAGTCAGCCCTGGAGATCCAGGATAAGGCTCTAGCAGGGGAAAAGTTAATGGTAGCATTGCAGACCCTGAATCAGGAGAGGTTGTAGTTAATGGGAGAACACAAGGCCCAGTTGAAATACCTACAGTGCCAAGTCACTGAAGCCAAGGGCAATGAGTTAAGGTTGTGGGAAAAGAATGCCCGCCTAGCAAGGCAAGTCAGGGAGCAGGAGGAGAAAGTACAGGCGGTAAAGGCAGCTTACAAGCTAGCGAGCGAGCAGGGGTTTGAAGATGCAGCTCATGGCCCCTGCATAGAGTGGATAGAAAGTCTGAGCATGGCCCTGAGGAAAGCAAAAGGCATGGTGTACCTCATAAGCCCGAAAGCAGGTCAGGCAGATTTTATGGGGAACGAGGGGAGGACGGTTCAAACATCACTGGTAGTGCCCAGGGACAACCCGTTTGAGGAACAGGAGGTCTCACGACCACCGCCCGTAGCGCCAGGTTTCAGCGAGGTCTGGCAGCAAGGGCGTGTGGAGCCAGAGGTGGGAGTGGAGGTGGAGCAACCCCCGCCAGAGAGGTCGGAGCCGGGACCGATGTACCCAGCCCGGCATCGGAGGTTCGGCCCACCCGTCAATGGCGACGATGAGGGACCCCTCCAAAACCAGTTCATATTACCCTACAGCACCCAACAGCTTAGGGCTATGGTGAGCCATATCCCAAATCTCTCCAAAAAGGGGACCCCTCGATCCACTTCAGGGAAGTAGAGCAGGCAGCCAGCGTCAATGACTGCAATGGCGCTGAGCAGGACAAAATGCTGCTATTCTCCCTGGAGAGTAGGCTCCTCCAATCCCTCTCTGACGAGTGTAAGAAGGGGCAGAGCGAGTATGAGGCGCTCAGGGATGAAGTTCTGGAGACCATGGGGATGAATGAGGGAAGTCCTTTCTCCCGTGTGGAGAAGATGGTCCAGCTCACAGGGGAAATCCCGCAGGCTTTCGCGGACCGGTTATGGCCGGTGTACCGGAGTGCCTGTCCGGGGACACCTAACCGGGCGTTCCTGAACGGGGATCCACTGGCCCATTGGCTCCGTTGCCTGGTGGCAAACAGCTTGCCACAGGTCCGGGCCAAGGTGGAAGTCTGGTTCGACCCCAAGAATCCCCAGACCACCAACCTTACGGTGATCAGACAGTTGACCCTAGCCTATAAGAATGGTAGGGGAACCGATGCACACACACCCAAGGGGAAGGTGCATGAGGTAAAACCCGGACCGGGTAGGAAGGAGTGGCATCAGGAAGGGAATAACCCCCCAACCCAAAGACGAATTGTTACAGGTGTGGGAAGGATGGTCACTGGTGGAAGGAGTGTAAAAACCCTAGGAAAGACAGCAAGGGAAAGAACTCTGCAGCCCCAGCCCAAAAGGTAGAGGCAGGGATCCCTCCCGCCGCGGTTGAGTCAGTGTTGGACGTCATGAGGTCCATATTGACTGGCCAAGGGAGGGTAGCAGCCACTACAGGTGCGCTGACCCCGTCAGCCCCATCCAACCCACAGCCCTGACTAGAACCAGTGCAGCCTGTCGACTTGTGTCCCTTTGAAAACAACGAGGGGAGCAGGCCCTGTGTTAAGATGCGGGTGGAGACGGTGCAGGGGAGATATTCGGTGGACACTGGAGCTTCCAGCACGGCGGTCCATTTGGAAGACCCAACCAATTCACCCCGGTCTAACGAGGTCCCATTTGGCCTAATGGAATTCACAGGGAACAAGCAGGCTGGGGAAATGGCCAAACTTTTGGCCATAGTTTTAGGATCCCTCCCTACCACGTGGGAGGGTAACCAAAGGACCAACGAGGTGGCCGAGCAGAGGGCTAGGGAAGGAGAGTCTTGGGACCTCTATCGGACAGGTTCGGTAGCTGCAATCCGGGACAAGGGAGGCACACGGGGTAGCTTTGGCCCCGGACCTAAAGCAGGTCCAAGCCCAAGATCCCGTCTGTGAGGCCGTCCCGTTAAGGAAAGAGTATGGGAAGTCCCTAGAAGGCCCGCTCGGGGCAGCGGGCGAGGTTTTAAAACAGGCTGCTCGTTATATTAATCAGTGTAAACTGTTTAGACCCGAAAGGAGAAAACAGCCAGTTGGGGTAGGGCCTGAGGATGGAGATCCTCAGCCTGCAGCGGGAGCGAGTTCACAGACTGCCCAGGCAGGCGCTGTGGCTTGCTTAAGGGGGGGGGGCCATCCCGTCCACCAATTGGGACACTCCCCCACTCTTCTGGGCTCCAGATGAGGAGGGACCCGAGGGCGAAGACCCCGCCCCTAACCCAGGTTTAGTGGAGGAGGAACCCGAGGGCGAAGACCCCGCCCCGGACCCAGGTTTGGGACCTGGAGGCGGAGACTCTCAACCTGCAGCAACAGGCTGCAAAGAGTTACCTGCCCCTAGCCCAGGTTCGGGACAGGTGAAGCCTAAGGAAGACGATCCCCGGCCAGCGGCAGTGGTAAGCCCACAAGCCGCACTGGAGGGGACAGCGGTTCGGGTTAAAGGCCCACCAGCCAAGAAAACCCCACCCGCCAAAGTCCCTAGAAGGTCCCCGCGGACGCCCCAGCCAACGAAACCCTGGTCACCGGCTCCCCATTTCAAAGGGACAGCCTCCTGAGTCAGGGGTAAGTCGAAAGACAGAGGTCCCCAGCCAGCAGCCGCAGGCTGAGAGGGACCGACAGTGCAGGGCAGTGCGGCCACGCCGGAGGGAGCGGTGGGCCGCAGTCCTAACAGGAATTAGCCTGGCCGCCCAGAGACGGGCGGCGGATGTACATAGTTTAGGTAATATAAGTTTAGGTATTTAGCTTAAGTTTGGGTGTTTAGCTTAAGTTTAAGTAAGGTGATGGGTAGTTTTAATTAAGTAGTAATCTGCTAAGAGTGTGTATTTTGAGTCGAGGTCGCGAGACCCGACTATGTTTCACCCAAGCCAGAGAATCTCTTGGGGACCTGGCTGTATGTTTTTGTATTTGTTGCAGAAGGACTTTCAGGATGAAGAGGAGCGTAATCCTACTCACCCTGATAGGACTGAGCCTTGGAAAGAGAGGCGACGTGGAGGACTCTCACATCTATGGGTGCTCCGGAGATAGAGCACAGATAGCAACCGACGGAAGCGGCGAACGGGATGTGGAGGAGACTGCCGTCTACATCCACGAGGGAGGGTGGCTGGGGTCCAATTCGTCTCAGTACTCCAGCCAGACCAGGTTCACATACGGGGAGGCCTCCCTCCTGTGCCCCAGGGTACAGGTCGTTACCACAAGGGTTAGCGTCACCGGAGGGAAACGTGTATGTTTAACGTGCAAGGGACACATTTCTTTGGATAGGTGGTGGTGGCTCAGAAAACTGAGCAAAGATATGAGAGACCCCGCAGTCGAGTGGGAACGGTTGGGGAATAATACCCACTGGACGATTACAGGGACCCACGGGGGATTAAGTGTATGTTGGGACAAGTGGTGGGAACCGGATCAAGGGATTTACATCTATATGTGGGGGTCAGAGATGGTCTGCCTCGCAGGCATATCTATCATTTTCCACGAACAGTGGCGAGACGCCGGGAAGGGAATGAAGTGGGATACCAGCCGGAAGGTGTGCGCGGTCCCATACGCACCGATCCCAGTCAATGCCACGGAGCTTGTAACCCGCCCCCGAAAGCCCCTGCCCATGGCGCAGGCGGCAAGGTTACCCAGCGAAGGGTGCCCCACCACCACCAAGGGACCAGGGAATGGGCTGGTACTAGTGCCCACCGATCAGGTGTTGTACCAGGGGGTACAGTACGCAGTAGCCTCCGTGATTTTAAATCTCACGAGGTACATTTACCGGCGTGGTGCCCCAAAGAAACAGAGCAGCTATACCAGGCCCTATTAAAGGAGATGTTCAGGAAATTTTATGGGGGAGAAATTCGGTGGGCTGCGCCACCAGTTAGCGCCTAAAGAGGGCACTCAGTGGCTTTAGCGCCACTGGCCACGCCTCCCGCGATATTTAGCTGGGGCGCTAATGGCGGCGTTAGCCTGTTGCACTGCACCACCACCGATGACATCATCGGTGTGCGCAACGCCCCGCTACCGCCCCGATCGCGATATTTGGCAGCGACCGCCTCTGTAGCGCCGCTCGCTAATCGGGCCCGGTTCACGGGGCCTACCTGTGGCGGCAGTGGCGCAAATTAAGGTGGAGGTGCGGGGCGACCGTTTTTTCCGGCGGCCGCCTGCCAGCACCTCCGTCCCCGATCTCCTGCTCTCCCCCCGCGGCATTGCCGGCTGTTTTCTGAGAGCCCGGCACTTCTCCTTGGTGCCGGGCTCTTTTGCCGGCACTCGCGATCGCTCATCGTGCTGGTGCAGGCCCCTCCCCCTTAAGAATGGGAGGAAGGCCTGCAGTACCGCAGCGCGCCGTGCTGCAGCGCCTGCGATATTCAGTTTCAGCACCCTTAGAGGGACGCGGAGCAACTTGAGCCTCGCCCCGTGTCCCTCTTGGGGCGCTCAAGCTGAATATCCGGCGATCGCTGCTGCTCCGATCGCAGCGGAAAATCTGGCGCCCAGGCGAGCTTGGCGCCCCGTTTGCGGCTCCACCCAATTTCTCCCCCTATGAGTTCGATTTCACCAATGTCAACAAAACCGAACTGTACACCACACACCGTGAGTTTTTGGGTAATGCAGGGAGACAAAGAAGGGGAGTATGGAATGATGTTTTTACTGCGTTTAATACTGGGTCCTCTGTCATCAACGGTCTGGGTGACATAGAGTTGCAGACCCAGATAAATGGTTTAAAAACGCAGTTAAGGAAGATATTAATGGATGAGAACAGAGTAGTGGGCTCGGAGTTGCATGAGGACCAGGCCATGATGGTCCTTTAAAGGAGATTATAGCGGAGTTGGAGAAGCATGCAAAGACGGTAAATGCCCTCATAAGGGAGGACAGAAATGCTTCTGACCAGGCTGCGCAGAACGAGGTGTGTGTGCTGTATGGGGCGTGGTTGCTGGGTGAGGGCCGCACTAATCTGGAGGATTTAAAACAGGGTTTAGTCCCCTCCTGGATCAGCAACAAACACCTCGCAGCCCTCCATCCGTTTGAGAATGCATTTAGCCCGTGCCAACTCCGGCTAGCTTCCGAGGCCTACCCAGTCCCAGTGGATTGTGGACGGTCTAACCACACGATCATGGGAATAGTAGTTAGAATGCCGGTCATGGGTAGGACAGCCTGACCCGCACCGGTATATGGAGTCATCCAAGGGGGTGCGCACATTCGTTTCACAGTGGTCCCACCTTACATCATAAAGTGGGAGCATGCTATGACAGGTACTGACCTCTCGGGGTGCCGGAGCTGGGGAGCACACATAATCCTGTGTCCCCAGCACTTGAACGCCTATTCAAAACCACAGTGCGGGTTCAGAGCTGCTGGCACGAAGCCTATAAATTGTACCATGGAGGCAATGGCACAAGGCCATGTTCCCCCGCAGGTAGCATATATAGGAGGTGGGACATACTGTGTCACCACAGGAGCGCCCCACTACCAGCATGGACAGTATAGCTGGTGTCCGGTCAGTGACAGCAGTTTTTGCTTTAATCCCGAGGCAGAAGTTCAAGTGACCCAGGAGCGAATTGTTCCCATTCCTGAACCCCCCACTCTTCACCTCACTGTAAAAGAGAATTTTACCAATTTGCAAAAGTACGTAGCGCATTTCGGCTACGAAATTCCCCCTCTCCCAGAACACCTTACCAAAATACTCAAAGCAGTTGTAGTTTCACAGAAACATTTTTACACTCTGGAGCAGAAAACAGTAGAAATAGGGGCTAAGATATTGGACATTGTGATCCCACCCTGGTGGGACATTTTCAACAATATAGAGGCCCCTTCGTGGATCAGACTGGCTTCCCACATTCTCGTGGTGTGCCAGTTGGGGATATTACTGTATCTAGTCTGCACTCAATGTAAGGGAAAGGGTCAGATACTAGAATTCCAAAACCAGAGGACCTGGAAGGAACATTATGTTAAGATGGAGGGAGATACACGTGTTTGAATTTGCTGTTCGTATCGTTGATTAAAGATTGTGTTTCTTTTATTGTTTCTAATAAAGATGTTCGAACGTGTTTGTAATAAAGATAATGTGTACCAAGTGGTGCAGGGTTGTTGGACCCCCTCCGTGCTTGGATGTGTGTAAACGACTGTAATATTATTCTATGTATGCTTATGTACACTACATTTTTACAGAATGGGAAATGCGTGTGTCATGGGTACCGTAGATAGATAATTACAGGGGAAGGTTGACTATGGAGGGTCGGAAATTTTGCTCACCTCATCAGGATGATACTTAAAGCAAGTTTAGTATCAATGGGGGGACTGTAAGTTGCAGGGTTCTCAAAATTCCTGCACTCCCCAAGTTATGGATCAAGAGACCCTGTTTTTGGACAAGTTATTAAAAGCAGGGTACCCAAAATGGCTTCTGTAAACCTCGTGACCAAACCTCACAGGATTTTTAAAGCAAGGCTCTGCAGGCAAGCAGGCCTGGAAAACAAAACTTAAAATGCAGGAATCTGTGAGAACGGGACTCTCTGGAGCCAGCCAGACAAAGTAAACACAGAATATGCATTCATTCGACTTGAATCTAATCAACCTAGAATGGGCCTATAATCGTGGCCATTAGGTTTCTGCATGTTTAATCGGTAACAGCTCACAGTAGCCATCAAGCTAGGATGGGGACAATTAAGTCTTATCCATGACAAACAACCAGGACATCGGGGCTATCAGACCCGGAGACAACCACTCCAAAAGTCGTTAAAATAAATGGTTGTAATCATTTAAAACAAGCCCGCCAAAAGTTAAACAATGGACTGACCTGATTTGGCGCGCAGATAAGGAGTTGAAGCACGAGTATAATTGTAGGCCCATCAGTAGCAATGGCGGCTAGCTCTTAGGTCTGGTAGCTCTTAGCTCACTTGCTGCCGCTTGTGCTCGTTCCCTGGCCTCGTGGTGGGTTCTCTTCTCGCTCCCCGCACCGCTCAACAACCAAGGACGCCCATTACACTGGGGCCAAACACGGGAGGAGAACTAGACCCGAGTTCAAAAGACACACGGGCCACAAGAGGGGCAGACGAGGCGAAGAAGAAGGTAAACCGATAAGAGCAGAGAAGGGCAGTGAAAGACGCATTAGGAAAACCCCAAACGCCTAGTTATAAGCTGGCGCTTGGTGAAGAAATTAGCAGTGTGTGTATGGACAGTGAGAATAAGTTGGCGTTTGAACACTGCGAATAAGCAGGCGTTAAATGCGGGTGGCAGCACCCATGACGAATATACTGGCGTTCACAGCTTGGGTAGTAAAATCTTCCAAGTGGTAAAGACCGCCAACCGGCTCTAACCGCGCCATTACCGCTGACGATCGCCTGAGGGAGAAGAAGAAGAAAACCCATCGCGACGAGACGACGACGGTAGCTGAGGAAAAAGGAGGGTGCTTCGCAGCAACAACTTCAGCGCCGCACCCTGAGGCCACGTGGCGACGGGTACCACAAAGGACAGTGGGAGGACAGACCTCAAAATATCACAACCGTTAAAGCAACAGGCTTTGGACTGGTGAGCATGAATTCCTGGCCCTTCATAGCTTAATCTAGTTAGGTACAGGGAGTGGGATAAAGATAAGGGGATTGTTAATGTAATTGTTTTCCCTCGATGTGCTGTGTGTTCCCCATTCCCATATAAGTGTAATTGTTTTATGCCTGTATTTCATACCAGTAATTCTCATAAGATTGTGTTTTTATCTGCTTTAATAAAATCTTGGTTCCCTTACACCAAACCACTTGTCTACTCGATTTTCTGTATTGCCGCCTGTACCTAAGTCCGGTGTCTAGAGCCCAGGTGTGTGGGAGCGATTCGAACCGCTCAAGGGACAGTCAGAGGCGAAGCTGACTGGGCGCACACGCCACCCCCTACAGGATCAAGCACTGATCCTTGCAGTACCCCGCTAGTTACCGCCTGCCATCCCAAAAAAGTAATAGAAACATAGAAACATAGAAGATAGGAGCAGGAGTAGGCCATTCGGCCCTTCGAGCCTGCTCCGCCATTCAATGAGATCATGGCTGATCATCCAAATTCAGTATCCTGTCCCTGCCTTCTCCCCATATCCCTTGATCCCTTTAGCCTTAAGAAATATATCCAACTCTTTCTTGAATATACTTAATGAACTGGCCTTCACCGCCCTCTGTGGCAGAGAATTCCACAGGTTCACCACTCTCTGGGTGAAGAAATTCCTCCTCATTTCAGTCCTAAATGGCTTACCCCTTATCCTTAGACTATGACCCCTGGTTCTGGATTCCCCGGCCATCAGAAACATCCTTCCTGCATCTAGTCTGTCCAGGCCTGACAGAATTTTATAGGTTTCGATGAGATCCCCTCTCAATCTTCTAAACTCCAGTGAGTATAAGCCCAATCAACACAATCTCTCCTCATACGTCATTCCTGCCATCCCAGGTATCAGCCTGGTGAATCTTCGCTGCACTCCTTCCATGGCAAGAACTTCCTTCCTCAGGTAAGGCGACCAAAACTGCACACAATACTCAAGGTGTGGTCTCACCAAGGCCCTGTACAACTGCAGCAAGACATCCTTGTCCCTGTACTCGAACCCTCTTACTACGAAGGCCAACTTACCATTTGCCTTCTTAACCGCCTGCTGCACCTGCATGCTTACCTTCAGCGACTGGTGCACAAGAACACCCAGGTCTCTTTGCACTTCCCCTTCTCCCAATCTATTGCCATTCAAATAATAATCTGCCTTCCTGTTTTTGCCACCAAAGTGGATGACCTCACATTTATCCACATTATAGTGCATTTGCAATGTTTCTGCCCAATCACCCAACCTGTCCAAATCGTACTGGAGTTTCACGACATCCTCCTCACAGCATACCCTCCCACCCAGCTTTGTGTTGTCTGCAAATTTGGAGATATTACATCCAATTCCCTCGTCCAGATCATTAATATTTATTGTGAACAGCTGGGGTCCTAGGACCGATCCTTGCGGTACCCTACTAGTCACTGCCTGCCACTCGGAAAACGACCCGTTTATTCCAACTCTTTGCTTTCTGTCCACCAACCAGTTCTCTATCCAAGTCAATACCTTGCCCCCAATCCCATGTGCCTGAATTTTGCATGCTAATCTCTTATGCGGGACCTTATCGAAAGCCTTCTGAAAGTCCAAATACACCACATCCACTGGTTCTCCCTTATCTATTTTACCAGTTACATCCTCAAAAAATTCCAGTAGATTAGTCAAGCATGATTTACCTTTTGTAAATCCATGTTGACTTTGTCCGATCCAGTCACTGCTTTCCAAGTGCTCTGCTATTACATCTTTTATAATGGACTCCAGCATTTTCCCCACTACCGATGTCAAGCTTACCGGTCTATAATTCCCCGCCTTTTCTCTACCACCTTTTTTGAATAGTGGGGTAACATTAGCTACCCGCCAATCCATGGGTACCGTTCCAGAGTCTATCGAGTTCTGGAAGATGACCAGCAATGCATCTACTATTTCTAGGGCCACTTCCTTAAGTACCCTGGGATGTAGATTATCAGGCCCTGGGGATTTATCAGCCTTCAGTCCCATCAATTTTCTTAACACCATTTGCCTACAAATACTGATTTCTTTCAGTTCCACCCTTTCATCAGACCCTATGTTCCCCGGCATCTCTGGGTGGTTATTTGTGTCCTCCTTTGTGAAGACAGCACCAAAATATGTATTTAGTTGGTCAGCCATTTCTTTGTTCCCCATTATAAATTCCCCCGATTCTGACTGCAAGGGACCTACGCTTGACTTCACCAATCTTTTTCTCTTCACATATCTATAAAAGCTTTTACAGTCAGTTTTTATGTTCCCTGGAAGCTTACTCTCATATTCTATTTTCCCTTTGTTAATTAATCCCTTTGTCCTCCTTTGTTGAATCCTAAACTGCTCCCAGTCCTTAGGATTATAGCTTTTTCTGGCCAATTTATATGCCCTCTCCTTGGACCTTATGCTATCCCTAATTTCCCTTGTTAGCCACGGTTGGGTCACCTTTTTTGTTTTATTTTTATGCCAAACTGGGATGAACAAATTCTGTAATTCATCCATTCAGTCTTTGAATGTTTGCCATTACTATCCACCGTCATCCCTTTGAGTGCCATTCCCCAATCAATCCTACCCAACTCGCTCCTCAGACCATCGTAGTTTCCTTTATTCCCGCTGTAATGAAATCTGTTTGTCTTGATCCTGTATTTCCTGTACTCATGTATATTACCCTCCCCCACACTGTGTATAGTTTCACTTCCTCTTTCCTGACTAACCTGGAAGGTTCCAGGTCTTGGCTCTTGGCTCCGCCCCTGACTTCTCTTACATAAAGATCCCCGGATCTGTATGACTCATTCCTGTGAGCCAGTCGGTGTGTTGAGATGTAGCTCTGATCTTAGTGATTAAAAGCCAACTTGTTTAAGCCTATAACTTCTAGTTTTGTGGTTATTGAAGGCACATCAATTTTAATCACTAAAGAATACTAGGATGGATCGACTCCTAAAACCAAAGCATCTGGACTTGGATCCACATTCTGCTGAAGCATCAAATCAATTTGGACACTGGCTCAAATGCTTCGAACTCTTCGCGAGGGCCTCATCCGCTAGCGAGGTAGATAAACTGAGTCTGCTGACTACTCGCGTTAGTCATCGGATTTATTCGTTCATCCGGGACGCCAGCTCTTACACGGAGGCCATCACTATCCTGAAGGCCCAATACCAGAGGCCGGTAAACGAAGTGTACGCCAGACATCTGCTGGCTACATGCAGGCAGCGACCTGAGGAATCAATGGACGATTACTTACAGGGCCTAAAGGACTTGGTCCGGGACTGTAACTGCAAGGCCGTGACGGCCAACGTGTACTCTGACGAATTGGTCCGTGATTCCTTCATCACGGGCCTCAAATCGAATTATATCCGGCAGAGACTGCTGGAGAAAGAGGTCCTGGACTTAAAAAAGGCAGTGGCCACTGCGCGATCGCTGGACGTGGCCCAGAAAAACTCTGACTCTTATTCTTCCGGCCATGCGGCCCTCACCGCCTCGTGTGCGCCGAGCGGGCCGCCATCTTGGAATCAGCCATCTTCCCCATCCAGGTCTCAGACCAGCTCTACACCGCCGGAGTCCCCACACAGAAGTTCACCCAGGAGTCCTACTACAGCAGCAATGTCTCGAGGCCCGAAATGCTACTTCTGCGGCCAGGCCAAGCACCCCAGACAACGATGCCCAGCGAAGGACACTACATGCTTCAAATGTAAGAAAAAGGGGCATTTTAGCAAAGTCTGCAGGGGGACTCCGATTTCCAACTCCGTCACCGCCTCGTGCGTGCCGTGCGGGCCACCATCTTGGGATCCGCCATCTTTTCCCGACTCAACGGCCGCCCAGGGCCCAACAGTGGCTTCGATTACGGTGGATCAATCCAGGCCACACCCGTTGACAAAATCCATGATGGACATACAGGTAAACGGGAATTTAACGAAATGTTTAATTGACTGTGGGAGTACCGAGAGTTTTATCCACCCTAGCCTGGTATGGCGGCACTCATTAACGGTAACCCCTACACGGAGCAGAATTGCTATGGCTGCTAAGCCCCACACTTCGGACATTTTGGGCTACTGTGTGGTAACACTGACTGTAAAAGGCACGGACTACAAGGATTTTAAACTCCTCATGATGCCAGAACTCTGTGTTAATGTAATCTTGGGCCTGGACTTACAGTGCCACCACGAAAGTGTCACGCTAGCAGATGGCGGGTCCCAGCCGCCACTCACAGTCTGTGGCCTATCAACCTTAAAAATCAGCCCGCCCTCTTTATTCGCTAATCTCACTCCGAACTGTAGGCCCATAGCGACCAAAAGTAGACGGTACAGTCTGGAAGACAGACACTTTATCAAGGCGGAAGTGGACAGACTCCTGCGGGAAGGCATTATTGAATGCAGTACCAGTCCGTGGCGTGCCCAAGTAGTCATAGTTAAAAATAGCGAAAAGAAACGGATGGTAATTGACTACAGCCAGACTGTTAATATTTATACCCAGCTGGATGCCTACCCTTTACCCCGCATATCAGAAATGGTCAACCAGATTGCGCAATACCGAGTCTTCTCGACTATCGACCTCAAATCCGCGTATCACCAGCTCCCCATTAGAACGGAGGACCGCCCATACACCGCCTTTGAGGCGAACGGACGCCTCTACCATTTTCTCAGAGTGCCCTTCGGGGTAACAAATGGGGTCTCGGTCTTCCAACGTGAGATGGACCGCATGGTTGACGAGAATAAACTACAAGCTACCTACCCCTATCTGGACAATGTCACTATGTGCGGGCACAACCAGCAAGACCACGATCTAAATCTTGCGAGATTTTTAAAAACTGCCCTAAAGCTGAATCTAACCTACAATGAAGACAAATGTGTCTTCAACACAACCCGTCTCTGTATCCTCGGCTGTGTGGTGGAAGATGGGGTAATTGGACCGGACCCTGACCGATTACGCCCCCTAAAGGAACTGCCCCTGCCACACAATCCCAAAGCTTTAAAAAGGTGCCTGGGATTTTTTTCGTATTATGCCCAATGGGTGCCCAATTACTCTGATAAGGCCCGACCCCTCATTAAATCGACGTCCTTCCCACTATCAGCTGAAGCTCGGGAGGCTTTCACCAGTATCAAACAGGACACTGAAAGGGCTGCACTGTGTGCAGTGCACGAAAACATTCCCTTTCAAGTCGAAAGCGATGCGTCAGACTTTGCCTTAGCTGCGACCCTCAATCAGGCTGGGAGACATGTGGCCTTCTTCTCCCGAACCCTTCAGGGACCTGAATTCAGGCACTCTTCTGTCGAGATGGAGGCACAGGCTATAGTGGAGGCAGTGCGGCACTGGAGACACTACCTAGCCGGCAAACGTTTCACCCTGCTCACCGACCAGCAGTCGGTGGCTTTCATGTTTAATAACAAACAAAGGGGGAAAATCAAGAATGACAAAATACTCAGGTGGAGGATCGAACTATCCACATTCGACTATGATGTTATGTACAGGCCGGGAGCCCTTAATGAACCCCCAGACGCCTTATCGCGGGGAATGTGTGCCAGCATTCATACGGACAAATTACAGGGTCTCCACAACGACCTCTGTCACCCAGGGGTCACCCAACTATACCATTTTATAAAGTCCCGCAATCTGCCCCACTCCATCGAGGAGGTCAGGGCAATGACCAGAGCCTGCCGCATCTGTGCGGAATGCAAGCCTCGTTTCTACAGGCCTGACCGTGCACACCTTATCAAAGCCACACGGCCATTCGAGCGCCTAAGTCTGGACTTCAAGGGACCCCTTCCCTCTGCCAACCGTAACGTATACTTCCTCAATATCATCGATGAATATTCCCGCTTCCCCTTCGCCATTCCCTGCCCAGACATGACCAGTGCCACGGTCATCAAGTGTCTCTGTAATCTATTCTGCATGTTTGGCATGCCGAACTACATACACAGCGATAGGGGGATGTCATTCATGAGTGACGAACTGCGACAGTTCTTGCTCTCAAAGGGGATAGCCACGAGCAGAACCACTAGCTACAACCCCCGGGGTAATGGGCAAGTGGAAAGGGAGAATGCTACTGTTTGGAAGGCTGTCACGTTAGCCTTAAAGTCAAAAGGCCTTCCGACCTCCCGCTGGCAGGAAGTCCTCCCAAATGTGCTCCACTCCATAAGGTCTCTGTTATGTACAGCCACTAACGCTACCCCTCATGAAAAGATGTTCGTTTTCCCCCGGAAATCTACCTCGGGCATATCCCTAACCGCGTGGCTGACGTCACCGGGGACAGTACTATTGCGGAAGCACGTGAGAGGCCATAAAACGGACCCCCTTGTGGAAAAGGTACAGCTCCTCCATGCAAACCCTCAGTATGCCTATATCGAATACACTGACGGGCGAGAGGACACTGTTTCCATAAAAGACCTCGCTCCCTCGGGGAGCAGAGAGAACGATGAGAGACTACCCGAGGAAGACCTACACCAAAAAGAGACAGGACACCCAGAGGTATCAATACCCAACTTTAACTTGGAGGACACTGCAGATAACCTGGAAGACACTGCGGAGGCCCGGACAGCAGAGGAACCAGAATCCACTCCCCTAGAGGCACCCCAACCGGCTTTGCGCCGATCACTGAGAACCGCAAAACCTCCTGACAGACTCACTTATACCAACTTTTAAGAAACATCACCCCGATGGACTAAATCTAAAGAAGGGGTGAATGTAATGAAATCTGTTTGTCTTGATCCTGTATTTCCTGTGCTCATGTATATTACCCTCCCCCACACTGTGTATAGTTTCACTTCCTCTTTCTTGACTAACCTGGAAGGTTCCAGGTCTTGGCTCTTGGCTCCGCCCCTGACTTCTCTTACATAAAGATCCCCGGATCTGTATGACTCATTCCTGTGAGCCAGTCGGTGTGTTGAGATGTAGCTCTGATCTTAGTGATTAAAAGCCAACTTGTTTAAGCCTATAACTTCTAGTTTTGTGGTTATTGAAGGCACATCACCTGCTTATTCCTACTCTCTGTTTTCTGCCCATTAACCAATCCTCAATTACCCCCAAACCCATGAGTCCTAATTTTGTGTAATAACCTCTTGTGTGGCACCTTATCAAATGCCTTTTGAAAATGCAAATACACTACATCCGCTGGTTCCCCCTTATCCATCCCAGTAGTTACATCTTCAAAAAACTCTAATACATTTGTCAAACACAATTTCTCTTTCATAAAACCATGTTGACTCTGCCTAATCATATTATGATATTCTAAGTGCTTTGTTACCACATCCCTACTAATAATAGATTGTAGCATTTTGCCTACTATTGATGTCAGGCTAACTGATCTATAGTTTCCCATTTTTTATCTTCCTCCTTTCTTAAATAGCGGGGTTATGTTTGCTACCTTCTAATCCTTGGGAACTGTTGTAGAATCTAGGGAATTTTGGAAGATTAATACTAATGCATCAACTATCTCTGCAGCTACCTCTTTTAAAACCCTAGGATGCAGGGCGTCAGGTTCAGGGGATTTGTCACCACTTAGTCCCATTAATTTCTCCAGTACTATGTCTTTACTTATACTGATTTCTTTAAGTTCCTCATTCTCTCTAGACCCTTGGTTCCCCATTATTTCCGGAATTTTTTTTGTGTCTTCTACTGTGAAGACAGATACATAGGACTGGGTTTTTAGAGGCCCTGAGGGGGCGGGTTTGGAGGCGGGACTGCTGGGTCCGAACCCTGCTCCCAACCCGTCTCCGAACCATCTTCCCCTGAGGTGGGTCCCCGACTCGCGCAAGGACTCGTCTCCTAGTGGCGGGAAGGGGATTAGAGCCAATGAACTGCCTGTTAACAGGTACTTAACAGGCAGTTAAGAGGCTTTTCCCCATTTTCCGTCTGCTGATGCAGCCTTCCCGACGTCGGGGACACCCCGCCATGGTCAGCGAGGTAAGCTGTGGGTCTGCTGCAGTGTAAGTGTGCAAATGACAGCTGCAGAGGTAGTGTGATGGGTGCAATGGTGCACAGGTAAGTATGACAGGTGAGAGAATGTAATGAGAAATATTTTTATTCTGTTTATATGTATCTACAGATGACAAGATTTCTGTGATGCCTCATCTGATCGGGAGAATTGTCAGATGGCTTCTGCAATCTCAGATGCAGCTGCCATCTGTTTTCTCCTAAGGAGAGAGTCATTGGTGAGTCTGGGTGCAAGGGCCCACCTTTGGACGGTGATTGTCAGTGTTTGACAGCAGCTCAGTGTTGTCAAACACTGTCAAATTTTCTCAAAAAATTATGGGGCCTGTCCCTTTAACTGTCCCATGCACTGACATCATCTGACACTGTCTTTCCCTTAATTTGCTGGCAAGCCGGCAGGGCGGGCTTAGCAAGGCCAACCAGGGGAAAATAGCGTTAGGTCGTCAAACATTGCTGGGGGCATGACTAGAACCTGGAAACCAGTAGTCCCGCCCCCAATGCGCCTCCTCAGGTAAGATCCGGGCCAAAGTATTTGCTTAATGTCTCTGCCATTTCCTTATTGCCCATTATAATTTCTCCTGTCTCTGCCTCTAATGGGCCCACATTTACTTTCACTAATCTCTTCCTATTTCCTATTTATCCATACCTATAGAAATGTTTGCAATCTGTTTTTATGTCTCTTGCTAATTTACTCTCATATTCTTTTTTCACTTTCCTTATCAATTTCTTGGTCCTCCTTTGCTGAATTCTAAAATCCTCCCAATCCTCAGGCTTGCTACTTTTTTGGCAACATTATAAGCCTCTTCCTTTGATCTAAGGGAATATATATTTGTTGTAAATTATGTATTAATTCTTTAAATGCTAGCCATTGCTTGTCTACCATCATACCTTTTAATGTAGTTTCCCAATCTACCTTAGCCAACTCACCCCTCATACCTACGTAGATTGCTTTGTTTAGACTTAAGACCCTAGTTTCAGACTTAACTAAATCACTTTCAAACTCAATATAAAATTCTATCAAACATGGTCACTCTTCCCTAAAGGCCCCTTTACTACAAGGTTCCTAATTAACCCTTTCTTATTGCACAATACTAGATCTAAAATAACCTGTTCCCTAGTTGGCTCCTCAACATAATGATCCAGAAAACTATCTTGTATACATTCCATTAACTCATCCTCTACACTATTACTGCAAATTTGGTTTGCCCAGTCTATATGTAGATTAAAGTCCCCCATGATGACTGTTTTACCTTTGTTACATGTGTTTCTAATTTCCTGATTTATATTCTGCCCTACATTACAACTACTTTTTGAGGGCCTATAAACAACTCCCACCAATGATTTCTGCCCCTTGCTCTTTCTTAGCTCCACCCAAACTGATTCTACTTCTTGATTTTCCCAGCCAAAATCCTTTCTACTGTCTTTATCCCATCCTTTATTACCCCTCCTCCTTTTCCATTTTGCTATCTCTTCTAAAAGTTAAGCATCCTGGAATACTTAGTTTCCAACCTTGGTCACTTTGCAACCATGTCTCCGTAATGGCTATTAGATCAAATCTATTAACTTCTATCTGCGCTATTAATTCATCTATTTTGTTACAAATGCTTTGCGCATTCAGATATAGTGCCTTTAGCTTTGACTTTTTTCTATTTTTCCCCGATGACACCTTAGTCACTGATGCTCTATTACCTTTGTTACTTTCTCTGCCCCTTCCTGACCCACACTGCTTATTTTTACCCAAAACTCTGCTCTGCTCTAAAGCCTTGACATTTCCCTTGTTGCTTTTAAATTTACCCTTTCCTGAATCTTCCCTGTCTACTGCCCTGGTTATTCGATTCGCCAGGACACGGGTTCCAGCCTGGTTTAAGTGGAGCCCGTCCCAACAGAACAGTGCCCTATTTCCCCAGTACTGGTGCCAGTGGCCCATGAATCAAAACCCCTGCTTCCCACGCCACTCTTTCAGCCACACATTTAACCTTCTAATCTGCTTAAGTGGGTTGTATTCCGATGGGGGAGAGTGTGCAAATCATATTCATGTAGATTTCTCAGTAGCTTGATTGAAAGTTTTTTTAAGCATAATGATGGTGCAAGTCAGACATCAGGCTAATCAGAAAAAAAATCTAAGTTGTCTTGGTCTTTTGGGACCACAATCTGATTCAGTTCTGACCTGTACACACTTCCAGCAGGAACATATTTCTTCAATTTGGGGCCCCTAAAACAAAGTTTTTAAAAATTGTTACTATGCATGCAAGGATTGACTTAGTGCGTTGTAAAACAAAATCACTATGTAATTATACTACTGTACAACATGGTCTGTTCTGGTAATGCTTCCTCTACAATAATACTATTGTAGTTATGCTGTACATTGGTGATTGCGATTCAGCTCATTCTGGAGCCATTCCACTTCTCTAAATGCAGTATTATAGGGGCATCTGATCCTTTACTTGGGAAATGAACCAGACAGTATTCATACCCAGAGGACCCAGTTTCATCAGATTCATGTTGTTTGTCATTCTAGATGAAAGTAGAGGACAGTTGTGTATAGACTAATAAATCTTAGATGTTTATTTTTGATAATAGATTTCAGGTTTTACTTCCACCACAATGTGACATAACTGAAATATTTTTGTAGTGGGATATTAGCAAAGTAATTTAGGCTCATTATAAGACTACAATTGACAGCAGCATTGTAATGGGAGAAAGCAAACTCCAGTCCATTGTGACTTTGTCTGTACAGACTGGCATTAATTAACATGTTTACAATGACTAAATAAATATATGTTGAAAATAACATTTTGTGAACTTATGTAAGCAGCTGGTCAGCAGAAAGGAGCTCATGTGGCCCATTTAAAACTGATGGTGTTTGTTACAAAAATTTTCGCAAATTCAGCTTTCCTGAACAAATTAATTTTACTGGTTCTTTCAGCACTGCTGAAATAAAATTAAATTAAAAATGCACAATGATAAACATGGGATACTGAGAGATACAATTTCTTTACTTCCAATGTTTGGGATACAGGCGAAAGTGAGGGATGGATGACAGAGTTGCCTTTTCCAGGGAACAAGCACTTAGGTGGCGATTTTGCCAGCCCTGGGGAGGTGGGTATGGAGGCGGGACTGCCGGGAAAATGGCAGAATCTGGGAGCAGGTACCCATCCCGCCCCCAACCTGCCTCTGTGCCATCTTCCCAGGAGATGGGTACCCGACCAGGCAGTTTTTTGCTAGTCCCTATTTTGAGCCCTAAAGTGTGGGATTTCCGATGGCTCTGAACCTTGCCAGGGTCAGCTAGGCAAGCCGTGGGTCTGCGGGGGTCGGAGGGGCCGAAATGTCCGGTGTGCAGGCGAGTGATGAGTGCAAGTGTGGAGAGGTAAGTGTGTGAGGTGAGTCTAAAGTGTTTTAATAAGATTACTTACCTTTGCTTCTTCCTCCAGGCTTCATCCCTTTAGGCTGCGGAGCTGCCTCATCTCACCGGCAGAGATGACAGAATGGTTGCTGCATTCTCCGATGCAACAGCTATCTGATTTCTGCTCAGGAAAGAGGTTTGGTGAGTCTTGAGTACAAGGACTCACCAAAGAACAGAGATTGTCAAGCTTCTCAAAGCTGTCAAACGATGACAATTCATCTGTCAATCAAGGGAAAATAGTGGTCAATCAAGGGAAAATAGTGTGGGTTGGCCAGACGTCGATGGAGGCGGGGCTAAAACCCGACAAGCAGTAGTCCCGCCTCCATCACGTCCCTATTGATAAAATCACCCCCTTAGAAACTGCAAGTGACAATCTTGCTGTGCCCGGAGGTTGGGAAGATACGATTCATCCTGTGTGGAAGTCTCTATTTGTCACTTTCTGTGACGACATGAATAATCTCTGCTTTATGGCACACAACAACAATAACTTGCATTTATATAGTGCCGTTAACGTAGTAAAACGTCCCAAGCAGCTTTACAGGAGTGTAATCAGACAAACTGATAATCTCTGCTGTATGGCACACATGTAGTTCTTGCAACTAACTAAAAAATTGTTTTGCTTCAACTGAAATGCATAGCAGAATTGATGATTGGTGCACAGAGTGAATGTAGCGGAGACTACAAGAAACTCACTGCACACCTCCTCTGTTTGGCCCATTTGGTGAAGAGAAGATCTCTGCTGTGTTAACTGATCACAGACAGTGTGCCAGTATGGGACTACAATTAGCTTAGGCTAGGAAGGGGAAAATCAACCAGAGTACCTGCTCCAGATCACTATCCACTGACCCCTTCTAGAATTTGTGCACTTTCAACTTCCAACTGCCTAGCTTTTGGTTCTCCATTCACCACGATACTTCTGCAGCCATTGATCTGCTTGACAACTCTCTCACCTCCACCTTTGAAGCCCATGTCCCAGTAAAACTTTTACTCTCTCCCATCCTGGTCATTCACTGGTATGGCCCTCATCTTCGCTTCCTGAAATCCAAGGGGTACAGACTTGAGCGTATCTGGCGCACAACTGGGTTAGTCATCCATCACCAGGTCTGACTGGACTACATCAGTCACTATCAGGTCTCACTCTCCTCTGCCATAACTGCCCACTATTTCAAGATCATCCTGGAGAGCAAAGATAACCCAGCTTCTTTGCTCCATTACCAAATCTCTTCTTAAACCCCTTCCCTCTCCATCCTCACCTCCAACAAGTGCAATGAACTCATTGACCTCATTATCACTAAGATTGAGACCATCCATTCAGCTGACATTGCTGCACACCCCCTTCCCCTTGCCCATCATGTCAAATCTCTCCCCTGCCCTAACCTTCATCCTGCATTTTTCTCCAGTTTCTCTCCCCTCATGCCCTCTTCAAGCTCATCCAGGCCATGAAATCCACTTTATGCTCCCTTGACCCAAATCCCACTAAACTGATGACCACGCAACTTTCGTTCCTGGCCCCCATCTGGGTGACATTGTTAATGCTTCAGGTACTGTCCCCCTCTTTTTCAAAGCTGCCGCCATCTCCCCTTCCTTAAAAAAAACACCCTTGCCACTCTGCCCTTGCAAACTAATGCCCTACCTCCAACCTTCTTTTCCTCTCCAAAGTCCTTGAGTGTGTTGTCGCCTCTCAATTCAAATATGTGCCCATCTTTCCTGCAACTCCGTGTTTGAATTTCTCCAATTAGGTTTCTGCTCCTGCCACAAGCACTTAAATGGCCTTAATCAAAATCACAAAGATATCTATTGCGACTATGACCATGGTGCGATTATGGCCATACTGGGTCAGGTGATATTCAGGCATCCCTTGCGGCCACCTAAAACTGGTGTTAGGCCCCTTGCATATGATAATAACACCCTTAAAGGGACCGCTGGAGGCTGCCATCAAAAAGGTGATTTAAAAAAAAGTGTCAGCCATTTGAGCTCAGGCAAGTGCAAATGGTGCCCTTTAGGGGGTATGGTAGCATAATGGTTACGGTACTGGATTAACAACATAGATTTCAGATTTCAAATCCCACCATGGGAGATTGAGAAATTAAATTCAATTTGTGGGCTAGCACCAGGGAAAATAAAATTCACCATAAAAGGTGTTGGATTGTTGTAAAAACAAACTGCTTCACTAATATCTTTCAGGGAAAGGAACCTGCTACCCACACCTGGTCTGGCTGACATGAGACTCAAGACCTGCACTCTTAATTCCTTCTGAAGTGGCCTAGCAATCCACTTAATTGTAAAACAATGGCTACCAGAACAAGTATGACCAGGCAATAAATGCAGTCCTGCCAGTGTTGCCCGCATCCTGAGAAACCAATACTTTCATTAATCCACCTTTACTGTAGATAAAATGTCACAAGGTGTTTCATAAAAGCATAAAGAAAAAAATGGAAGCCTGGTCAAAGAAGGAGATTTTAGAAGGGACAAAAAATGGGTTTTAAGGAGCATCTTAAGGGAAGATAGAGAGGCAAAGGGGTTTTAGGAGGGAATTCCAGAGTATGGGCCTAGGCGGCTGAAGGCATGTCCACCAATGTTGGGGTGAAGAGAGGGGTGTAAGGAAATGTGTCACAAGGCAGAATATAATTAATGTTAAATTAAATATTAGAGTGCTTTGAAAGGTTGTTTCTTTTTGTCTTAATAGGATAATCAACAAGAACATAGGGCGCAATTTTAACCTAAACCACCAGTCAGGAAACTGACGCGATTGGGTGCAATGTTGGTTTTACACCTCAACTAATTTTACTCTCCACTGAAGGCATTAAAGAGTAATATTGGGTGTAAAACTGGCGTTCCACCCAATCCCGTGGGTTTCTCACCCGGTGAGTTAAATTAAAATTGCCCCCATTTCTGATTAACAATATGCATTGACCTGAAGGAATTTGGAAACAAGATGCCAGGGCTTATGAAACACAGCATGACTTTGTTCCCATGCATCTTTAGTGGGTTGGCAACATTTTGGGCAAGTAACAAATTAACTTCCTATTTCATCAACTGTAAATACCAAGCAGCTGGCAGAAACAGAATGATCACAAAGAGTCTGCTAATAAAAGAAAGTTGGTGCTTGAGCAATATCCAATCATGATGCAGGAATAGCAGAGGTGTGATTAGGAAAGATCGGAGCATATTCATATTCATTCAGTGTCAGCTGTTCGCACTCTCGCCTCTGAGTCAGAAGGTTGTGGGTTCAAGTCCCACTCAGTGGACGGTGGAAAGGCGTTGGAGGAGGATGGAGTGGTCAACTGTGTCAAAGGCTGCAGACAGGTCGAGAAGGACGAGGAGAGATAGTTTAACTTTGTCACAGTCACATAGGATGTCATTTGTGACATTGATAAGAGACGTTTCGGTACTGTGACGGGGCAGAAATCTGATTGGAGGGATTCAAACATGGAGTTCAGAGAGAGATGGGCATGGATTTGGGAGGCGATAACACGTTCAAGGACTTTGGGGAGGAAAGGGAAGTTGGAGATGGGGCAGTAGTTTTCAAGGATGGAGGAGTCAAAGGTTGTTCTCTGAGGAGAGAAAGAAAGACTTACATTTATATAGCACTTTTCACGACCACCAGACACCTCAAATGCTTTACAGCCAATGAAGTACTTTTTGAAGTGTAGTCACTGTTATAATGTGGGGAACGCGGCAGCCAATATTGCGCACAGCAAGCTCCCACAAACAGCAAAGTGATAATAACCAGATAAGCTGTTTTTGTTATGTTGATTGAGGGATAAATATTGGCCAGGACACCGGTGTTGTGTATGTACCTTTAAGAGAAGAACTGATTCTATACTGCAGTACCAGCAGTGACCACCCCTGTATATAAAGCCATAGCAGGCTTCTGTACTTCAGTCTTAAGTTACCCTCTATTCAGTAAATACCTGTTATTATTGTTCTCCTGCAGTCCGTGTATTATTGATACTCAGACACTACACTGGCGATGAACAGGTTCGAACTCACCTGCAGTACTGCATCACCTCACGGGGATCTTTCCCTGAGAAGAAGCTTCTTGGAGGTCGAAGTCAGAACAACGGGCGTCGACCGCGGGCAACCGCCCAAGGATCCATCGGAGTTCGGAGAGTTGCAGGAGAGGCTGTGGAGAGCTGGGCTTGGCTCCCCAGTCAAGGTGTTCCAGCAAATCGTGCTGGTAGCAGGTAGTGCGCTGACCCTTCCGGACTGCGGCGGGCTCGAGCTCGATCGAGCGGCTCTGCAAAAGGGGCCGCGCAGCGTCGCCGGGAGGAAAGAGAGAGAGAGAGGGTGGAGCACACAGGGCGCGGTCGGTGTTCAAGAACCGGGCAGCGGAGAGAAAATAAATGAGGGGAAGGAAAAGTGAGACGCGCCAAAGCTGCGGATCGCCGCCATTACCCTGTAGAATGCTAGGAGCAGTGTGGCAGCAAGGGGAAGAAGGAAAAGCGCGGGAGGCACCATTTTATTCCATTGGGGAAGAAGCGGGAGGCGCCATTTTAATCCATAGGGGAAGAAGAAAAAGCGCGGGAGGCGCCATTTTAAATCACCCAAGATGCCGAAAAGTGGCAGTATCACTGCTTTCGACAACGAGGTAGAAGACTGGACCACGTATGTGGAAAGAATTGAAGTGTACTGCAAGGCAAATGAGGTGGCCGATGGAAAGAAGGCGTCGGTATTATTAAATTTGATGGGCGCGAGAACGTATGGCCTATTGCGGAATTTAATTACCCCAGCTAAACCAATGGAGAAAAGTTTTGAGGAGATTGTTAATATCTTACAGGAACACCTAAACCCTACACTGCTGCTGATAGCAGAAAGATTCAAGTTCCATAAAAGAAACCAGCACAAAGATGAGAGCAATGCTGACTATCTTATGGAACTACGCAAGTTATCGAAGCACTGCCAGTTCGGAGCAGGACTGGCAGACACCTTACGGGATAAGTTTGTCTGCGGGCTCCAGAGTGAAGGAACCCAGAAACGACTACTTTCGGAAAAGGACCTGACGCTAGAACAGGCTTTCAGCGTGGCAGTATCCTACGAAGCAGCAGCACGGGGAGCTGCGGAAATACAACAGAAACCACAAGAATACAGCGCTAACGAAATGGCGTATGGAGCAGAAAAGTGCTATCGCTGCGGCAGAACAACCCATGATCAGAAGGACTGCTGGTTTAAGGACAAAGTATGCAGGCAATGTGGGAAAATGGGACACATAGCAAGAGTCTGCAGGTCGGGAAAGAAAACCAACACTACAAGAACTACTAAGGAAAAGTACAAGAAAGTAAAGAAATTGACAGACAGTAGTTCGGAAGATCAGGAGAGTGATAATGGCTCCGGGAGCAGGAGACTAAGTTGTCTAAAGTTACACAATGTGATCGCAAAGGAGGATCACCGAACCATTTGGGTCACCCTCATATTAGCAGGGTCCCCAGTAAAGATGGAATTGAACACAGGATCAGCCCTAACTGTTATGAATCGACGAGACTATGAGCGGCTATTCTCACACATACCCTTGAAGGACACGTCCATTGTATTGAAGACATACACGGGGCAAAAAGTCTACCCCAGAGGAAAAATAAGGGTGCCAGTTAAATACAACGGCAAGGAAACACAGAAACTGTATCTATATATACTACAAGATGGAGGACCACCATTATTGGGACGTGAATGGATCCGAAAAATCCAATTGGATTGGCATTCCATTCAGGCGCTAACTGTGACTGACAAAAAGGATGATGACGTCACACCTGGACGACTGTCAAAAATTCTAACTGACGCAAAAGAGGTGTTCCAACAAGGACTTGGGATGCTAAAAGGAGTAACGGCAATGATAAAAATCGAAGATAACGCAAACCCAAAATTTTTTAAGGCCAGACCGGTACCTTACGTGATCCGCCCAGCCATTGAAGCAGAGCTGGAGAGTCTGGAGCGTTCGGGTGTGCTGTCCAAGGTGGACTGGTGCGAGTGGGCCACAACCATCATTCCTGTAATGAAGAAATCATTGAGCAGCACGCCTGGGGAGCCGAAGAAGGTTCGCATCTGTGGGGACTTCAAGGTAACTGTGAACCCAGTCCTGCACACAGTACAATATCCACTTCCACGGATAGAAGATATTTTCGCCTCACTATCTGGAGGGAAACGCTTTACAAAGATTGATCTGGCCCAAGCGTATCTACAAATGGAGGTGGAAGAAGCATCTAGGAAATACCTCACGATAAACACTCACAAAGGCCTTTACCAGTACAATCGACTGGTATTCGGGGTAGCATCAGCCCCGGCTATTTGGCAGAGGGCGATGGAACAAGTGCTGCAAGGGATCCCGGGGAACCAGTGTTATTTGGACGACATCCTGGTTACGGGCAAAAATGACAGTGAACACCTTGCCAACCTGGAGCAGGTGCTCACTAGATTACAGGAATATGGGCTACGAGCCAACCGCCCCAAATGTGAGTTCTTCAGGAGACAAATCTCGTATTGTGGCCACATGATTGATGAGGAAGGGTTGCATAAGTCGCCGGACAAGATTGAGGCTGTAGTCAAAGCTCCAGCACCGGAAAATGTATCTCAACTGAGGTCGTTCCTCGGGTTGGTGAACTACTACCATAAGTTCTTGCTGAAATTATCTACAATTCTGTACCCACTGAATGCCCTGCTGCAAACTGGAGTAACATGGAAATGGAGTGATGAGTGTAAGCGTGCCTTTCAGAAATGTAAATGCCTAATCACTTCAAAAGAAGTATTGGCCCACTACAATCCAACACTACCGATTCGGTTAGCATGTGATGCGTCTCCCTATGGCATCGGAGCGGTGCTGTCACACAAATTCCTTGACGGTTCAGAGAGGCCAATAGCCTTTGCGTCGCGCTCGTTATCCTCAGTCGAACCTAACTACGCCCAGATTGACAGGGAGGCCCTCAGCTTGGTGTGGGGGGTGAAGAAGTTCAATCACTATCTGCACGGGCAGAAATTCACCCCACTGACTGATCATCAGCCCCTGGTCTCCATTTTTAACCCAAAGAAGGGCGTTCCGGTGATGACGGCGCAACGGCTGCAAAGATGGTCACTTTTTCTAGGGGCACATCATTACGACATCGAGTACAAGGGTACGAAACAGCATGGAAACACTGATGGGCTGTAGCGCATACCATTGCCTACGGTAGAGGAAGCACCTGCAGTGGATCCTGTTGAGATATTCCATGCGACCATAGTCGAATGTCTACCTTTTACAAACTCAATTATAGAGAAGGAAACCCGAAATGACCCGACACTCTCTCGGGTCTATGATTTGACGGTGAAGGGATGGCCAGCACATGGCGACTCACTGTTGCCAGCATTCTCGCCAAGGATATGACCAAGAGATGCACAGGATGCCAGAAGGTCCAAAACGCTCCACCACAGGCCCCGCTACATCCATGGGAGTGGCCCTCATCTCCATGGCAACGGGTACGCATTGATTTTGCTGGTCCATTTATGGACTCAATGTTCCTAATCGCCGTGGGCGCCCATTCGAAATGGCCAGAGGTCATCAAAATGTCCTCCAACACCACGGAGAAAACTATTGCAGTCCTACGGACCATCTTCGCCAGGAATGGCTTGCCAGAACAGATTTGCTTCGACAATGGGCCACAATTTGTGTCCGAGGATTTCCGGAGGTTTCTGAGGAATAATGGGGTGAAACATTACACATCTGCCCCATATCATCCAGCCACAAATGGATTGGCTGAGAGGTTTGTTCAGACCTTTAAAAAGTCAATAAAGGAGATGTATAACGACGACATACCACTACAACACAAGGTGGATAATTTCTTGTTTGCTTACCGGAATGCGACACATGCAGTCACCAACCAAGCTCCAGCCATAATGTTCTTCAACCGAAGGCTAAGGTGTTGCCTGGATTTGATCAAACCAAACATAAGACGAGATGTTGAGGATAAGCAATTCCAGCACATAAATGAGAAGCCAACCAGGAGCTTCAAGATAGGGCAACCAGTCTTGGCCCGCGACTCCCGAACAGAAAAATGGCAGCCAGGAACGATATGCACACAGCAGGGACCACTAATGTACACAGTGGACGTTGGAGAGAGCATCGTGAGACGCCATGCTGACCAGATTCTAGAGTCACAGGAACAAGCCAAACCCATACCACGAGCAGGTGCACCTGATAATAAACCCGAAGGACAGATTGTGTCTGCCTCAGAAGCATTGGTATTGGAAGCTGATGAACCAACCAATGACAATGAGCCAGAATCAACTCCGCCGCAAGAACAGGATACTCGAGAAAGGCGCTATCCAGTCAGGATCAGGAAGCCTCCTCAAAGACTGAACTTATAAATGATTATTTCAGTTGATGTGTATAGTACAGCGAAAATTGTAATTGTAATTAGTTATTAAATGAATGTTATGTACTATTTATCTAAAAGGGGAGGAATTGTTGTGTGTGTACCTTGAAGAGAAGAACTGATTCTATACTGCAGTACCGGCAGTGACCACCCCTGTATATAAAGCCATAGCAGGCTTCTGTACTTCAGCCTTAAGTTACCCTCTATTCAGTAAATACCTGTTATTATTGTTCTCCTGCAGTCCGTGTATTATTGATACTCGGACACTACAACCGGGGATAACTCACCTGCTCTTCTTTGAAATAGTGCCATGGAATCTTTTACATCCACCTGAGAGAGCAGACGGGGCCTCAGTTTAACATCTCATCCGAAAGATGGCACCTCCGACAGTGTAGCACTACCTCAGCACTGCACTGGAGTGTCAGCCTAGATTTATGTGCTCCAGTCCCTGGAGTGGGACTTGAACCCACAACCTTCTGACTCAGAGATGAGTGTGCTACCCACTGAGCCACAGCTGAGGGGGTGATGATGGCAGATTTGAAGGAGAGGGGGACAGTACCCGAGGAGAGAGAGAGCCGTTAACAATATCAGCTGACATGGGAGCCAGGAAGTAAAGTTGGGTAGTCTGCAGTTTCGTTGAAATAGATTTGAGGGAGCAGGAAGTGGGTCTCATGGACAAGATGAGCTCAGAGAGGACATGAGGGGAGAAAGGAGGGAAACTAGAGAAAGATGCGAGTTCAGAGTTTTCATAAAAGGTTTGGGTGCTGTAGTGTAAGCTCAGACTGCTACCTTGCAAGCTCAGACTGCTGGCATCCTGGCTCTGGATTCCACTATTCAAACACGCTTCCAGCATTACAGCAGTCCATCATGTAGGGGGTGGCGCGTGCGCCCAGTCAGTTATGCCCCTGACTGTTGGTGAGTGGTTTGAATCGCTCCCACACCCCTGGGTTCTAGACACTGGACTTAGGTACAGGCGGCGATACAGAAAGACTCGAGTAGACAAGTGGTTTGGTGTAAGAAAACCAAGATTTCATTAAAACAGAAATTAAAACAGTCTTATGAGAAGTCACTAGTATAAAATACAGGCAAATGCAAAATAACTATACTTATACAGGGAATGGGGAACACAAGGCACATCGCGGGAAAAACAATTACTTTAACAATCCCCTTAATCCTTATCCCACCCCTATACCTAACTAGATTAAGCTATGAGGGGCCAGAATTCATGCTCACCAATCCAAAGCAAAGCCTGCTGTTTTAACGGATGAGGGTTTTGAGGTTTGGTCTTCTGTCCTTTTAGGTACCCCATCGCCACGTGGTCTCGGTGCGGTGCTGGAGCTGCTACTGCGGCACACCTTTCTTCTCCTCAGCTGCCGTCGTTGTCTCGTCACGATGGGTTCTCTTCTTCTCCTCGGGCGGTCGTCGGCGGTAACGTTGCGTTAATGAGACGGTTAGCAGTTTTTACTGCTTAGATTTTAATACCCATTCTTAGAACGCCAACATATTCGTCATGGCGTGGACACCTGCGTTTATTTGCAGTGTTCAACGAGAGGCTTGCCCCCAAGCGCCAGCTTAATTGCAGGGTTTGCCCAACCAACTTCGTCTCACTGTCCTCAGATACCTTCTTCCCTGAGCGTCAGCTCATAACTCGGTGCTCGGGTTTTTTAATTAATACGTCGTCTTCTGCCCTTCTCTGCTCTTTGTCGGGTCTACCCTACTCTTCGTCTCGACTTGTCTCGTCACGTATGGCTACTATACAAGTCCTGGGCTATCTGCTCAGTTTCGTCTCGCCCCTACTTGCGGCCTGGTGTCCTGGATGACTATGGACTCGGGTCTCGTTCCCCTCCCCTGCTGTTGATATGGATGTCCTTGACTGCTGGAATCTTACTGCGGGGAGCGAGGAGAGACCTGCCACGAGGCCAGGGCACAGTGCGAGCGGCGGCAGCCCCAAGCCTGACCAGAGCAGAGCGACCAGAGAGAAGACGACAGCAGCCCCGATTGCTACTAAGGGTCTACAGTTATACTCTTTCCGATGGCCCCTTATCTGCGCGCCAAATCAGGTTAGTTCATTGTTTCAATTTTGGCAGGTTGTTTTAAATGATTATAGCAATCTAAGTTAACTGTTTTTAGATGGCCGTTTATCGCACCTAATGGCCTGATGTCCAGGCTGTATTGTCATTAATGCATTTTAATCGGCCTGTCCAGCCTTGATGGCTTCCTTAAGCTGTTTCTGATTATTTATGCGGACAAACTAATGGCTTCATGTTTAGGCCTAACTGGGTTGATCTGTTCCAATTTGATGAAAATGCATATTTAATTGTTTGCTTAGCTGTCTGGCCCTTCCATCACAAAAGTCCTTTTCACAGAAATGCATTTTAAGTTTTGATTTCCCAAAGCTGCTTGTTCTGAGCTGCAGAGTTCAGGCTTTTAAAATCTTACAGGCTTTTGGTCATGAGGTGCGGACGCCATCTTTGGGTACCCTTTTTAAATTGTCCATAGGGTCCCTTTTATTAATAACCTTGGGAGAATGTGGAAATTTTGCGAATCCTACAATCAACCTCTTCTCCAACAGATCAGTAGGATTGCTGAGGCGCTGCCCCGGGGGAGTGGCAGTAGCTCCATGGACCACAAAGCTGTTGCTCTCTCTCAGGATGACAGCAGTCCTGCTCTGACCACTGACACTCTGCCAGTGCCTTTGTTATTTCCTGTCAGCCAGCCATCCCAGACTGCTGTAGCTCAGGCTGAGATGGTGCAGTCTGAAGCCGGGCACTCTAGGCCCAGAGCTGCTCGAGGTCGTCCTCCAAGACCATCTGCAGTCTCCGCAATTGAAGGTCAGCAGCCTTCCACCACCCATGCTGCAGCCATTGGGGAAGCACCTCGTAGGAGCACTGGGAGAGGCAAAGGCACACGTCAGATAGGTATTAAGGGAATGCACAAGAGTGATTAGTTTAATTTTGTATGCATTATGTAATGATTGAATTTATAAAATTGGATTTGAATGTGCATTGTCTGGTGGTTTTTATTTTCATGCTGTTGGAAAGAGGACGATGTGATGGTCAGTAATAGAGGAAAGATAATGGCCCAGAAATTCGGGTCGGGGGCTTCCCGTGGGTGCAAGCCCCCGATCTGCACTTACCTTGCGCGCCGGCCGTTGAGCTCTGGGCCCCCGTGGGATTCCGATCTGGGGCATGGTCCAGCTGCCGGCGCGCAGTGTTGTAAGGGTTGGGGGCTTCTTTAAACTGGTTTAAAGTAATTTTCTTGGTCTTGCAGACTTTGCCTGCACTCAGACCAATTCCAATAAAACCAATTTTAAAACAGCGGTTTCGAATCGCTACCCCTCCTTCAGTTCTGAGTGGAGGAACTTATAATTAATGATATTAAAACAGACAAGTGGTTTGGGTGAGAGAAAAATCAAGTTTTATTACCTAAATAAACTACAATCAAAAGAAATAAACTATGCCACACGAACACAGTAATTACAGTAAAACTATATAACAGGGGGTTGCAGACGGCGAAAACGAGGGATACAATGGCTACAATGTTATTTAAACAATCTTAGCAATTACCCTCAAATCACCACCCCAAACTCCTGCTAGGTTGCCTTGTTGAGGAGTCAGAACACCCTGCTCACCTGTGGTCCAGCGAAGTAAGAGAGCGAGATAGCTTCTCAGCCGCTATCTTTATACCTGGTGAGGCCCCTGCCGTTCTGCCTTGCAAGGGCTGTGTGCAAAATTCCCCACCCAAAGGGTCCAATACGCAAGAGAAAGCTGTGATTGGCTAACTCAAAGTGGTTAGACTGGGTTAATGTGTCTTCCGGAGCTCCCTGGGCTGAAACAAAAGAATGCAACAGCCCTATTGTCCAGTGCTGGGTGATTTAAAACCCATTCAATTGTTAAACGTTTCCCATTCAAGGTACAAAAGTCTCTTCTGCAGTTTAGATGTATCCACTCGATATACAAACAAATGCTAATAGCATTCAATTGCTTTGTAAACAAAGCATTGTCCTTTGTCTTCGGCCATGTGGTGACAGCCATTTTTATCCCTGGAAATTTAAAAGCACAACGCCCAGGGATTCTTTAATCAAAAAAATTGATCTTCAGAACTGTAAATTATTGCGAATTCTTACCGTCCGCCCTTGGATACTTCCAGCTTGCTTGTAGTATCCTCTTGAAGAAATGAGGAATAATTTCTGACCCCTCACAAACAACCATCCCCTGTATTTATCTAATAGCTATCTGCCACTGATCCCCGTCCCGTCTATTCCCCTTAAATTCAAGAAAAAAAACCATGGTACAGTAGGCATCTTATACTTCAGTTTTCAATAAGGGGTCTCATACCCCTACACGCTTGTAAAATTATACAAGGTAAACCAAATTTACAATCACCTTTTACATCATAACTTATTACAAAATGTTGCAATCTTAGTTACACAATGTACTCAAAATGATCCCAAGCATGGAGAGTGTCCTACGCCTCTGCTCAACTTGGAGTTGTCACAAACTGGTCCCAAGCACGGAGAGGATCTGACGCCTCTGCTCAACTTGGGGCTGCAACACAAAATACAAAAAATCATTAAACAACATGCTTAAATGAACCCCGATCACGTGCCGATGATGGGTCGCGAAATTCGAGTGGGTATTGCTCCTCCCACTCGGGCAGTAAAACTACCTTCCACCCCCCTTTGATCATCTTAAACTTTAAAACAGGCAGAATGGATTTACAGACCAGCCTGCTCCGCCAGCCCCGAGCTGTTCCCTTGTCCTTTCGTGGAGGCGGGGTACCCCTCATGTTTAAAATTACCTTGGCACAGACCGAGACCGGGGAGTATGGGATCTCATGACTCCCAGTCCCTCCCCCTCCCGTCTTCCCTCGACTGGCTGCAGAAAATGATGGGTGCCTGTGTGGCGGCTCTCCCTGGCCCCACACTGATCCGGCCACCCACTCATCCTTCCCAGCCACACTTATCCTCTTTGCCCGTGGGCCCCCGGGTGAGTTCTTCCCTCCCCCGACCGCACCCACGCGACTCTTGGGTCTCCCCCTCCTCTATACGATCATTCCCGGCCCATCACCACCCACCCCCGGGGAACGCGTCCCTATCACAAGGGGCCCGCGCTTCCCCATCGTGACTCTTCAACAGCGAGGTCTCCCGCACGTGAACTTCGGTCAGGATAGTGCTGGGTTGGGGGCCGTGCCCCACCCAGCTGGAGCCATCTCCTCCCCGTAGGAGGAGTAGGCAAGTTCCTCCGGACTCTGTCCGGTTTTTCCCGAAGATCGCTGCGGGGTCTCCTGGATTCGTCCAGTGGCGAGGTGATCCCCAACATTCCGTATCTTCATTCGATGTCCAGCTCGGGCTGGGCGAACATGGCTGCTTCATTTTCCAACCTCCTGCAAAAACTTAAAAGGGGCATGCAGCCAGGCCTCACTGACCTGCTGCCTTAGGTGGAGGCATGGTCGGGTCCCTCGACCTCGGACCAAAACACAAACATTTGGCACACATGGAAACTTAAACTCTTTAAACTTATACTTAAAACTGGTTATATGAAACTAAAATTTACACCTTAAAGCAAGCTATATACACACACATAGCTATAATACAGATGCCGCCCGTCTCCGGACGGCCAGGCTAATCTCTGGCACTGTCACAGATTGCTGCTGGCTGCAGCGAAGCTGGACTGCCTCCTGTCTCTGGTCCCTCGCAGCTTATGGCTGTTGAGTGGGGGCCTCTGTTCTCTGGCTTCTCCCTGGCTCGGGAGTCTGCCCTACTCCACTGTAAAGTGGGTGACCATGCTTTCTTAGGCTGGGGCACCCGCTGAGACCTTCTGAGGGGTGTCTCTATGGGGGAAACTTTGGCTGGTGGACCCTGAGCTTGGGTCACAGCCCCAGCTGGCTGGGAACCTTCTCCCCCATGTCCAAATAGCCCGCACTGTATAATGTACCTGGCAGCCTGCCGGTGCAAATCTCTCTCTGGGTTTGTCTGCTCTTCCCTGCCCACTCCTGTGCTGGGGGCAGGTATACTCTAAATTTGAACTTTGGGCAAAACTAGGGTCCCGCTGGGGTAGGGAAGTATTCCAATTGGTGGGCTGGACAACTTGTCCCTGGAAGCAAGCCACATTGCCTATCTTTGTAGGCTGTGAACTTGAACTTGACTTGTGGACAGCAAACTCATGTTCCCTCACCCAGGTGGCTTTAACTGGGGAATTTTGGACCTGCCTTTCGTCTGGGGCCAAAACTATCCCCTGTGTGCCTCCCTTGTCCCTGATTTCTGCTACTGGACCTGCTCTACAGGGGTCCCAGAACTCTCCTTCCCTGTTCCCTGGCTTAAACAGCTTACTCTGAACATGAATGGCTCCTCCCCCCACACAAGCCACAGTGCTTGCCTGTGAACTCGAACTTGCTGTGGGCTGAGGATTCCTATTCTCAGGCTCACTCCTCACGGGCGGACCGTACCTCTGTTGTCTGAGGGGATACACTGGTCCTGGTCCCCGCCTGCCTAGCGGGACCTGCTGGTGTTCTCCTACCACCCCATTGTCCACCCCTCCTTGCTGCCAGAGCTCCTCAAAACCCGGAGCTGTGGGCTGCTGTCTTGGGATCTCTAATTCCCTAGCCAGCCTTTCCCTGGGTGTTGCCTGTGGGGCGGTTTGATTTGGGCTGCCAGTAAAATCCAGCTGACCTGCCTTCGGGCAGATCACACAAATCGTCCCCTTTGCTGCTTTTAAAGCCATGTTAAGGCTTTCTATCTCTGCCCTACAGGGGCCATGATCTGCTTCACTAAACCTTTGGGCGCAGGCCAGCTTATAAGCTGTCCTTACTTCCCTAAACCTTTCCTCCTGCTCTCTCTTCACACCCTTCCTAACCCAGCCACCTATACCCCGATAGGTCAGCCTACACGCTGCTGCTAACATCCGCAGGGCTACCCACATACTGAAAACAATGAGAGAAACAAGAGCTGATGCTTTCTCCAGATCCAGACCACTTATTAAATCAAAAACTGCCTCCACTCCTACCTGGCTCACCATTGTAAGGGTTGGGGGCTTCTTTAAGCTGGTTTAAAGTAATTTTCCTGGTCTTGCAGCCTTTGCCTGCAATCAGAGCAATTCCAATAAAACCAATTTTAAAACAGCGGTTTCGAATCGCTACCCCTCCTTCAGTTCTGAGTGGAGGAACTTATAATTAATGATATTAAAACAGACAAGTGGTTTGGGTGAGAGAAAAATCAAGTTTTATTACCTAAATAAACTACAATCAAAAGAAATAAACTATGCCACACGAACTCAGTAATTACAGTAAAACTATATAACAGGGGGTTGCAGACGGCGAAAATGAGGGATACAATGGCTACAATGTTATTTAAACAATCTTAGCAATTACCCTCAAATCACCACCCCAAACTCCTGCTAGGTTGCCTTGTTGAGGAGTCAGAACACCCTGCTCACCTTTGGTCCAGCGAAGTAAGAGAGAGGGCTTCTCAGTAGCTATCTTTATACCTGGTGAGGCCCCTGCCGTTCTGCCTTGCAAGGGCTGTGTGCAAAATTCCCCACCCAAAGGGTCCAATACACAAGAGAAAGCTGTGATTGGCTAACTCAAAGTGGTTAGACTGGGTTGATGTGTCTTCCGGAGCTCCCTGGGCTGAAACAAAAGAATGCAACAGCCCTATTGTCCAGTGCTGGGTGATTTAAAACCCATTCAATTGTTAAACGTTTCCCATTCAAGGTACAAAAGTCTCTTCTGCAGTTTAGATGTAGCCACTCGATATACAAACAAATGCTAATAGCATTCAATTGCTTTGTAAACAAAGCATTGTCCTTTGTCTTCGGCCATGTGGTGACAGCCATTTTTATCCCTGGAAATTTAAAAGCACAACGCCCAGGGATTCTTTAATCAAAAAAATTGATCTTCAGAACTGTAAATTATTGCGAATTCTTACAGCAGTGCTTGCGTATCCCAGGGGCGCAGTTAGTTCGATGCGTCCTCTGGGATCACGTGGGCCATGGGGAGCCAATCGGAGCAGGGAATGCTCCATTCATAAGTCTGACAGGAAGTGCTGTCAAGACTTATAAATACTACGGCCCCAAAATAGCACTAAACCTTCAAATAAATTTTTTAAAAAATCACATTTTTAAATAAACTATAAAATACACGAAATAACTATTTTAAACAATAATTTAAATTTTTGAAAAAAATAATTTTATTTTCTAACGGGGCTAAAAATAAACTTACCTTGCTTTAAAGTATTTAAAAATAATAAACCTGTGGAAAAAATGTTTTAATTTTAATTAATTCACCACTTACCTTGTAAAAAGCAGGCCTTACGCCTGCTTTTTACATTTCTAAATTCTGCAGGCTTACCCTTCCGGGGAAACCTGTAAAAAAAAACGAAATTCGATGCGCACGCGCAGCCTCTCCCGCGCACGCGTTTGACCTCTGAACCCCTTCGTTCAGGGGAATGGAAGTGCCGGTTTCCCGCACATGCGCAGTGCATGCAGGAAATCGGCACTTCCATTAGGCCTACGGGTGAGTATCCCGTGCGTACTCACCCGTGGAGACCCGAATTTCTGGGCCATTAGTGTGGGAGTGTTGAGGAATGGGGAGGGGTGATTAAGGTTACTGGTATCGCTCATGAATAATTTCATCACATAGAGCACAGGCAGAAAGTAGCGCCCCGGCAAAGTTAGCGCCCCAAAGGGGCTGCCACCGAATTTTTCCCCCTTCTCTCTTGTGATGAAACTTAGCATGCCATTAGCCATTCTTTCCACTTTTTGGATCTGAGTTAGACTTTAAAGACTTATGTACCCAAACCCCTAAATCTCTTTTTTCATCTACCCTAGCTCTTCTGTCATTGTTCTGCCCACTTACCTAATATCTCTTTGTCCATTTTAAATTTTTGCTCTCTCCTTCACATTTTGCCAGACCTTTGGTCTTAATTTTATCTTCAGATATCGATATCGTCCCCATTATTCCTAAATCCAGGCCATTTACTGAAAAGCGGAGCTCTAGCACTGGTTTCTGGGTGAAACCATCTGTTATTGTCTGCCATACTGATAATGTTCCTTTTGACCCAGCTCTCTGCATTTTCCTTCAATACAGCTTCCCATCCACAAAGTTGCCTCTGATTCCAAGTGTGAGAAATTGGGCTCTGTAGTGCCTGATTTTAGGTGCTAATTGGCCTCCTGAAAATTGAAAATCAGGTCCTAGATGCGCGCGCACACTTCTGACGGGAATTGCGCCGGATGCCATCTTGGTACAGTAGTTTGCACGTGCACAACTAATGACCGCTGGCAGCATGCAGAGCTGGTAGATTATGATGTCGGTCAGTGTGTAATGCTGATTTGATGCCAGTGCTGCCATTTTCAAACACCATACTCCAGCCAAAACCCTCTCTTAACCTCGCACAGCTGAACACATGTTCAACGGCATGAAGGAACCCCACCAGCGCTACTTAAAGGGATCATGAACTACTTACAGGTTAGTTGCTGGATTATTTCTTCTAGCTGCTGGTGCAATTCTACTGGGGCAAAATTTGATTAGGCCTGAAAGCGGGCCCAGGGATCATGGTGTGCGATCTTCCCGCACCTGTTGAAAGTAGTGCAGGGAGACTCAGAAATGAAGATTTCCGCCTTTCTTACAGGCGGCACTTGAAATTCGTGCTACCTGTTGATTACCATGATTGCAATGCTGAGCGCAGCGCTAAACACACTGCAGGTTGGCTCAGCGTTCAACAGGGGCCCAATATCCTGTGCAGTCTGCTCTCTATTTAAAGGCCTGCAGAGTCAAAGGCTGTTCTGCACTTCTTAAAGGGGAGGTGCTCTGATACAGAAGTACCTCATGGTGGCTTAAGCTGGAGCAGTATGTCTCAACAGGGGAGAGAGTGTGCACCTTGGTTCTTAGATGCAGCACTGGAGGCCTTGGTGCAGGGGGTGTACAGGAAGAGACAGGTCCTCCACCCGCAGGGGGGCAGGAGGCCTTCCAGACACACTGTGCAAAGGCAGTGGGAAGAAATCGCAGAAGCCATCAGTGCCAACAGTCTTGTCCTCAGGACCTGCATCCAGTGCTGGAAGAAGTTTAATGACCTCACTTGAGTGGTCAGGGTGAGCGAATGCATCTTCAAATGCCATATCCCACTAACTGCACCACTGGCCTCACACACTGCTCAATGCACCACACCCACATCACTCACCTACTAAAAAATTCTAGCTATCACGACTCATACCTCACAATCAAAGCTTCTCCTCAACCTAACACACTTACCACTGTTGCAAGCCTCATACCCACATCTCATACTTTGCACACAATGCCAGCTATTCAACCATGACAGGCACATCACCCAAACACATTATACCACACTCACTGACACAATTCCCTTTCTCTTGCAAGCCAAGGTAGCTCATAACAGGGGAGAGCAGCAACAAACAGAAGGGGGGCAAGCACGGCTGCATAACCTAATCCCCATGGAGGAGACGGTGCTGGAGATCATTGGTGGGACAGTCACTGAGGCCTTGGCATTGGGCGGGGCTGAAAGCATTGACGATGATGGTATGCTCATACCTAATCATTCTGCTCACTTCCCCCTCATCCCACAATCTCTTCTCACTTATAAGCTGCTGATGGTGTATGCATGTACATCTTGCTTCCACCTGCTCTCCTCACCACAACCCAACCCTTGTGCCTTTCTTCTTTCAGAGACCCAAGAACTGCCAGCAGCCCAGCCTGTGCAGCAAGAAGTAGAGGAGGAGAGTGATGGAGAATAAGAGGCACTATCACTCGATCTGACACTCAGAAAATGGCACTGCATGCACTTTAGAGGGTAGTATAGGGGTGGGATCTGAACGTGGTGAGTCACTGGTCATGAGTGGGCTGCAGCTAAGCCATTGAAAGGGTAGCACAGGTGCCAGCTCCCCGGAGGGCGAGGTCACAGTTAAGTACTACTGCACAGGACTTGGATGAGGACTTCGATGGGGTGGTCTTCAGAAGAAGGGTAATGGGCATGCACACAGAAATGCTAGGTGCAATGGCAAGCCTGCCAGAGAGCCTCGTCACTGTCAAGGAGCATGGAGGAGTCTGGCACCACATTGCACGGGGCTTTGTGCGGATCTTGGAGCTCATGATTTCCAGGATGGAAGTGATGGGCAACTCCATCAGAGAACTTGTGGACCCAACCATGATGCAGGGTGTGATGGGCGATGTCCCAGCCTCCATTGCAGCACAGCGGAAATGACCCAACATCTGCTGCTGCAGTGGAAGCTCAGACTTCTGCCATGCAGGCTCAGCTTGCTGCCACGCAAGCTCAGACTGCTGCCACCATGGCTGGGTTTACTAGTGTGCAAACGGGCTTGCAGGGTCTCACAGCAGTCCAGCAATCTGTGCTCCAAGAGATGGCTAAGAATGTTGAGGTGCCACCCCGGTGGAGTGGCCGTGGTTCCATGGAGCAAGGACCTGCTGTCCTCTCTCAGGGTGACAGCATTCGTACTCCCCCCTGCCCCTGCCACTCTACCTGTGCCATTGCAGTTGCCGGTCAGCCAGCCAGCCCAGACTGCTGCTGCCCATGCTGAGGTGGTGCAGTCTATAACCAGGCCTTCTAGGCCCAGAGCTGCTCGAGGTCATCCTGCAAGGCCACCTGCAGTCTCGTCCATGGAAAGTCAGCAGCCTTCCACCAGCCATGTTGCAGCCACTGGGGTAGCACTGTGTAGAAGCACTAGAATAGGCAAAGGAATATGAAAGACAGACACTAAGGGAATGCACAAGGGTGATTAGTTGACTTTGGAATGTCATATTGGAATTATTCATTTATAAATTATGTTTAAAATGTATGTTTTGTGGTGGCTTTCACTTTAGCATTGTGCCCAAGAGGGCGCTGTAATATTCTGTGTCAGAGAGATGGTAAGGTGGGGAAGTGTTGAGCAATGGGGATCTGGGGTTTCATTCAGTGGAAACGGAGTCTAATGAGGCACTCATGGAGAGCCCGTCCAGAACGGGGATTTGCAGGCTGCCTCCTCCATTCCTCCTCCTCCTCCTCCTCCACTTTCTCTTCCTTTTCCTCTTCCTCCTCCTCCTGAGGTGGTTGCAGAACCTGTGGTGAAAAGGGCTGTTCCCTCATGGAGAATGCAGCAGACCATCAAGATTTGGGACACCCGCTCCGTCGAGTACCAGAGGGCTCCTTCCAAGCTGTCAAGGCAGCGAAACCATTGCTTCAGCATCCCGACGGTCTGCTCGATGTGGTTCCTCATGGTAAAATGGCTGTCATTATATGATTGCTGGCTACGAGTGGTGGGGTTGCCGAGGGGAGTCATCAGCCAGGTGTAGAGTGGATAGCCCTTGTTGCTGAGCAGCCACCCTCGGGTTTGACGTGGTGAATGGAACATTGCTGGCAAAGCGGACTGGTGCAGGATGAAGGCATAATGACTGCTGCCAGGATACCAGGCATTCACTATCATGATGTGTTGAGTGTGGTCGCACACCAACTGCACATTAAGAGAGTGGTAGCCATTGCGGTTACGGTACATCTCAGCACTGATATGCGGTGCCCGTAAAGCCACATGTGTTCAGTTGATGGTGTACCATGGGGAAGCCCGATATCCTGGTAAAGCCATGTGCATGCTCCTCCTGCTTCTCTCTGTTTAGTCCCTTCTCCTGGAGTACAGCGCCTCCCGGATGCAGCAATGGATGGCGAATTGCAATATGTTAGCTATGTCGCCTGTTCCAGCTGGAAGGATCCACTGGCGAACAAATTCAGGGCCAAGGTCACCTTGAGGGCCACTGCCAGCACCGTTGTCAGACAGCTCTGAGGCTGCAGGTCTGGTTCCAAGATATGGCAGAGTTCTGTAACCACCTCCTTGGTGAAGTGGAGTCTCCGAGCACACTGCTCCTGGCTTAGGTGCAGGTAGGAGAGGTGCTCCCTGAAGACCCTAGGTGGGTATGGCCTCTTACTGAGAGCCCTCCTCCCCTCCTCCTCATTCCCTCTGCGAGCAGCTTGTCTTTGCTGCCTCTGCTCCATCTCCCTGTCGTGCTGCAGCACGAGGGGCAATCCAAATAGAGCCCCCATGACTGGGAGCAAGTGGTGTAGTTAGAGGTCTTTCTTTAAGAGCCAACGCCTTCCCAACATCCAGCAGCATTCCCTGAACTCCCTTCACACTTTAACAACTTTTTAAATATCTTACACCAAGCCACTACTCAAATAAACTGTACAGGAATTAGAACAAAAGCAAAAAGCAACTTACCTCAAAGTTGCATTATGTCCCTTTTAAGTAGCACTGGTGGGGGGTCCGTCGTGCAGCTGTGCATGTTTAGGAGAGGGCGTACAGGGGAGCAGTGGTGTCAAAATGGCAAAACGTGCGTCAAAGCAATGTTACACGTTGATTGACGTCATGATCTGCCTCATTTGATTTCTTCCGGTGCACGCAAGCAACAGCTACGCTGTCGCCCTCCCCAAGATGGTGACCAGTGTAAGCCGTGCCGATAGTCGGCAGAATCATGGTGAGCGGCATGTTTTCCTTCAAAACGGCCATGACAGCCAGCACTAAGGTGCCGAATTTCATGGCTTATGTATTATTGGAGCTTTCCTATACTTGTCTAAAGTTTCAGTAATCTACAGGGAGTGCTCTGGTTGTGCGGAAGTACTTTTTTGGTGGTTTAAAGGCTTGTGCTGAAACAAGTTGCTTCCAGATATGGGTGGGCTGGTCAGCCTTCCTCTTGGAATAGCGAATGACAGGGACAATGAAGAGAATCCACGCAGAGCAGGACAAGCTGCTAAAAGAGAGAGGAGGTGGAGGGGGAGAAGGGCTCTCAGCACGAGGGTCTTTAGGGAGAAATTCTCTTACCTCAACTTCAGTGAGGACCAATGCATGAGACATCTTTACTTCACTAAAGAGGTTGTGGCTGAAATCTGCCAACTGCTGCAGCAACAACTGCAACCTCAAAGCAGGGCAAGGACCGCATTGCCTGTGGCGATGAAGGTGACCATGGCGATGAACTTCTATGCATCTGGCTCCTTCCAGGCTGCTGCTGGATATATAAGCAACATCTTGCAGTTTGCAGTCCACTGCTGCATAAGGGACATCACTGAGGTTCTCTATACATAGAGAGACAGCTTCACCACGAGGGCTTGCTCAGATTGCAATCTTCCTCAAGGTGCAGAGTGTCATTGACTGCATGCACATTGCCTTGCGTGTGCCTCATGTGAACTCTGCTTTTTTTCCTCAACCGAAAGGGATTCCACTCCCTCAATGCACAGTTGGTGTGTGACCACAGGCATCGTGTCATGCAGGTAGTATTCATGATTCCTTCATTCTGTGGCAGTCCTCTGTGAACCATCACGGCAAGACAAAGGTTGGCTACTGGGCAACAAGGGTTATTCATGCATGACATGGCACTCCGGTCCAGAACTCACGCACACGTGCACAGCAGGCCTACAATGAGAGCCATGCTGCCATGAGGAATATTATAGAGCACACCATTGATGTCCTCATGCAATGCATCCACTGTCTATGGAGGAGCCCTACAGTACTCAGCTGAGCTGGTATCAAGAATTATGGTAGTACGTTGCATGCTACACAACCATTATGAGGAACAGCAAGCTACCACCTATCAGGTGAGAAGTTGAGGAGCAGGAGCATGAGGAAGAGGAAGAGGAGGAGGAGGAGGAAGTGTAACAGGAAGTGGAGGAACAGGAAGAGGAAGAGAAGATACCCTTTCTGCCCAGGCTCTACGTGATCAAATAATTCATGAGTGATACCAGTAACCAGTACATTCCAATCCGAATATATAAATTAAATCATGAAATAATGCATACAAAAATAAATTAATTACCCATGTGCATGCCCTTAGTGCCTCTTCTATGTGCCATTGCTTCTTCTAGTGCTCCTACGAGGTGCTTCCCCAGTGGCTGTAGCATGGGTTGTTGAAGTGACTGCAGATGGCCTTGGAGGGTGACCTCGAGCAGCTCTGGGCCTAGAGATCCCAGCATCAGACTGCACCATCATGGCCTGGGCGGCAGCAGTCTAGGCTAACTGGCTGACAGGCAAGGGTACTGGCGGTGTGGCAGGGAAGGGAGCACGAATGCTGTCATGCTGAAAGAGGACAGCAGGCTCATACTCCATGAAGCCACTGCCGCTCTTTCGGAGCAGCGCCTCAGCATTCCTACTCATCTGTTGGAGAACAGATTAATGGACTACTGTGATGCCCTAGAAGTCTCTTTGAACACTGGTATCCAGAGCCATGAAGGCAAAGTCTGGACCAGAATGGCAGCAGTCTGAGCTTCCACAGCAGCACTCAGACCTTTGGTGGAAGCTGTTTGTGCTGCAATGGAAGCTGTGACACGGCCATCAGATGCTGCATCATACTGTGTTCCACAGGTGTGCTGATGGAGGTGACCACCCATTCCATGTTGGATAGGATATGCCCCAAGCTCTGCGCAAAGCCCTGTTCCAAGTTGGTGCTAGATTTTCTGACAGGCTTTCCAGTGGACCAGGCATATGGGTGTGCACACCCAACAGCCTTCTTTTGTAGCCTGGCCCATTGAAGCCCTTATCTGAGTCCTCTGCAGCAGAGCTAGTGTGTGACCTCGCCTTTCGGCGAGCTGGCACCTGCGCTATCCTTTCCCCCTGCCCTGATTCCTGCACACTTGTGCCTGGCGTTTCACCACATGCAGATCCCTCCTCTATCCTAGCCTCTAAAACACATGCAGTGTCAGTATCTGAGCTGGTGGTTGCGAGTGTAAGATCAAGTGATGGTATCGCTTCATCTTCACTGTCTTTTTCCTCTTCCTCCACTGCCTGGGTAGGTTCTGGTTCTTGGGTACCTGAAATGAAAAGGGAGAAGGATTGGGTTGTGGTGAGGGAAGAGGAGTAATTAAGAAGTGCGTACTTACACCTTCTGCATCCGCTCAGCCAGAAGAGTTTGAGAGATGAGGGAGAAGTGGGATGAGAAAAGGAGGATTAGGTATGTGGATACCCTCATCATCAATTGCTTCAGTGGCCACGGCCTCAGCGATGCCTCTTCCCACGATGGCCAGCACTGTCTCCTCCATGAGTGCTAAAACTTGTCCTCTTCCAGTTCTTTGCTGCACCACCTACTCCTGCAGGAAAGAGGGAAGTGAGTCAGTGAGAGTCGTGCAATATGTTTGGGTGATGCGGCTGCCATGGTTGAATAGCTGCTAGTGTGTGCGAGCTGCATTGTGGGTGCGAGGCTTGCAACAATGCTAAGTGTGTGAGGGTGTGGTAAAGCATATGAATGTTAGGGTTGGGTCCTGATTGATAGAGATTGTTGGTAGGTGAGTGATGGGGGTGTAGTGAATTGAGCAGTGTTTGAGGCTATTGGTGCAGTTGGTAGGATATACCATGTAAATAAGAAGTCATTCACCTTGACAACTTGTGTGAGATCATTAAACTTCTTCCTGCACTGTATCCATGTTCTTGGAGCAACGCTCCTGACATTGACCTTCACCAGTACTTCTTCCCATTAACCCCCCACCCCCCCCCCCGAGCATGTGTCTAGAGGGCATCGTGCCCCCCCTGTGGATACAGAACATCTCTCCTTTCCACCTCTTCCACCATAGCCTCCAGTCCATTGGCTGAAAACCTTGGTGCACGTTGTCTTGCATTTTCATCCATTGATCAAAGTATCTCCCACCACATGTTGCAGACAAAATGCACCTCCCCTTTAAGAGGTACAGGCTGCCTTTAAATAACGCTAGACCCTCACGATATTGGGCCCCCTGCTGGTGTGTGCAGCCAATGAATACCATGGGTAGTGCTGGCTGCATGCAGAAATCATTTAATGCAGTAGGAAGCACAAATTTGTCGTGTGGCCTGCAACGCAGTGAACGGGTGTGGGTTAATCGCGCACTGCGATCCCTGCGCCTGTTTTCAGGTCTTATCCACATTCTCCCCCCAAGCTTCTTAACATTAGCTCACAATCTCTCTGAGAAACCTTATCAAATGTCTTCAGAAAATCCATATATCCAGCATCCATTGATCCTCCTATATCCACCAGGATTGTGATAGTCAACGAGCTGTATTAAGATAGTTAGACATCTTTTACATAAAATCATGCTGACTCTCCTTAAATAATATTTACCTTTTCAAGTGCTCACTTGATTCCTGATGATGGATTCTAGCAATTTTCCCACTTAACTCACTGGGTTGTGGCTATTTGGTTTGTTTCATCCTTCTTTTATTGAATAGAAGTGTAATGTTTAGTCCCTTCCATTCATCATGTACTATCCCTAAATCTAGCGAGCTTTGGACTATCTAAACTAATACATTCCCAATTTTTCCCCCTATTTTTGTAAATATATGCTTCCCACTGCATTTCATGGTGGAAAGTTTCTGGGTTTAGAGATTTGTCTGGCTTCAATTCAATGGTTTTATCCAGTACAATTTTTCCATTTACAGTATATTAATTCCTCTAAATTTCTTCCTTGTACTAATCTCTAGTCTTTCTTGTAACTGTGGTATCGTATCCTCCTTTTCTACTGTGAAGACCAAAGTAAAATATTCATGCCTGCCATGCCCGTATCCTCTACTATTGTTATACCGAAACTCTCCATTACCAGTCTTTGCAATTATCCTTGATACCAATTGGATTTTTTCATACTTTCTTTTTGCCTTTCTTATAATTTTCCTGGTCTCCTTTTGTTGCTTCCTATAATTCTTACAGTATTGATTCTTGCCATGGTTCTTTATCCTTATCTAATCCTTCACCTTTTGTTTTGTACTGGTTCTAAACACTTATATATAGGCTACGGGTACATCAGCCCAGAAGTATTCCTTTTGCTTTTCAGGAAGTATACTTGTTTTGTAATCCACCATTTACCTCTTGAATAGATTCTGCTGTTGATCTTTAGATTACCAACTGATAATTCCTTCCATTCCAATACAGCCAATTGCTTCCTTACACCATCAATGTTAACCTTGCTTAAATTCAAAACCTTGGCTTGCAACCCTCCTTTTGACTGGCTGGTGCTATGGATTAGCACACTATCCTTTCACCTCTAAGGCCCGAGTTCAAATCCAGCACTGATTGATGGGATAAAATGCTCTTCTTCAAGCCTGATAGTGAATTCAATCATATTATTGTCACTGTTCCCAAGGTGCTCCTTTACCAGCATATCACTAACGACTCTGGTTCATTACTCATGACTAAATTAAGTATCACTTGCTCCCTTTCAGTGTTGCAATAATGTATCGCCTCAGAAACAAACTGCCAAGCAGTTGTATAATCCTTAATCACGGCCATAATAATATGTACTGATTTTTTTAAATAAACATTTTTATAAATACTGAATAATTAACACAAGAATTATTATAAAAAAACACATACCCAATGATTTTAAATGTGAAAAAATGAAGTGTATCTTTTTATTTTGCAATTATACAAGAAAATTTCATGGCTGCACAGTTTTTTGCTGACTTTGCGAAAACGAGTTAATTTGTTTGGCAACATTGAGCACACTACTGCATTAAGATTCCAAGTATGTCCATTTTGAAAGGAGTGGATTGTTCAAATAATTGAAAGTATTGTACTTGCAATTTGTACAAGGGATGATACACTGCTTTGGAGACATTTTCACCATAGTGTTGTCAGTGAGATATGAAAATCTACAACTGAATGTTAAGCGTGATTATAAAGCTGATCACTGAAGCGATAATCTAGTACTGGAGATTGCAATACTTTTTTTGTTTCTTTTTTTAATTGTAGAGAAATTAAATCAATTGCTGAGATATACAGCAGGCTGCAATTACAGACTGAATGATTTAATAAGTGTTGTACATCTCTTAAATTACAAAACAACTCCAAAGAGCTCTTTAATGAGAATGTAATTTAAGCCTCATTTGCATGGTGCCTTTTAATTATGCTTCAGTCGCAGTCGAGCTAAATTCAGAATCAGTTTATACTGTGTAAGGGATTTACTGCATGGATTGAACCCAAAGGTTAGCTATGATCAGGGGTGGGCTCCAACTGCAATCATGCCCGATACACATCTCAGAAAAACTAGAAAAATAATAAAAAGACCTTAATGGCCCTGAGTTTCCTGGAGACTTGTGCCATTGGAATGGTGCATTTATGGGTCCATTTTCCAGAGCAAAAATCCCAGGAAATTATGGTGCAAGTGAGTTACACTATGCTGCACCATAATTTCCTGAGACTTTTGCTCCGCTCCGCCGATACCCTTGCCAAAACTGTGAAAAGTTGATTATCATAGCTCTGTCCCCATTCAAGTCAATGGCGATTGTGAATTTTCTGGATTTAGGCTCATTTTTTTGCTGCAGCCACTTAGACTGAAAAGTAATGGTGCAGGTGGGGCCTTGGTCATCTGGTATCGACGTGATTTATGATTCTCTGCCTGGGAGGATCATAAAAGCTTTGAAGCTTCATCTTTGCAGTCTGGAATCATGTGAATGGACTTTTATGTATATAAAATAAAAATAGGTTTGCCATTTTACCATCAAAAATTAATTATCATTGTGTTAATTTTGAAGTAGAGCACTTGTGGTAAGTGCAAAATCATTAAATCAGTTTATTTGCTCTGTGAATGTTATTAAATTCCTGTGTTCAAAATAATTGATTAAAGAAAAATAAAATCTCTGCTTTCTTGATATATTCAATTCTGAGCTAAAACCCATCGAAACATTTCTTCTTCATCATTGTGTGTTAGGTTTAGTGTATATTGTGTGCACGGTACAGGCCACTAAAGTGACTGCACATGCCATTGATGAAAGTGATGGTTTGTTTAATCCGAGACTTTTTAGGTATCTTAAATTACTAATGTCATCTTCTAAATAAATGGTAAAATAAAATCTCTAACTTAGAATAGTCCTAGAAATGGAATACAGCAGCTAAGTGTGTCCATAACTAAAACTATTTTCTGCAAGTGATCAAGTTCAGTATAGTGAAAGGTTTTTAAATTCAGAATTCTATGACTCAGATCATGCCAATATTGAACTGCTTAATTGGTTCATTAATGCAGATGGGATAAGCCATTGACTACTCTGCTCCTGAGGTGCCTGATTTGCCATTATGTGGTGTATTCAAATGACTTTTCCAGGAAATTTCAACGTAACTCCACAATGGGAAGGTTGGTTTGCAAAACAGCGTAATTGATGACTTACGTTGCTTATAGCACCATTCCAGGAGATTCTGGGCCATTGTTTTTCAATCCAAGTTTGTGTAGTCATAGTATTGGCACAGAATCCATGAGAGGAATTCCTTCTTAAATAGTTTTAGATCTTAAATGTGACAAACCCTATAAATAACTTAAGCAAAATCAATTAAATGCATGCATGCATATAGTAAGTATACTTCTGGATAGCCTTGCAGCTCTGTATAGTGGACTGTTAAACTCTCAAACATAAAGTCCTGAGTTTGAGGAGAGGAGCAGTGGGTTTAGTGTTGGATTACTCTACTCCTTCCATGCTGTAAACTTCTATGATTCTATGAGGGTTACATTGGTCAGTTTTACACCGCACCCATTTTTCTCTTTCTATTGGCTTCAATTCCAGTGAATGGAAAAGAAAATTGGGCGGAGTGTAAAGCAGACTGTCAATTCACTATCGCCGAGTTCAGGTTAACGCCGAAGACCAATTTCACCCCCTAGGTTCATTGTAGGCCAGAACTACTTGAGGTATTGTGGGTTCTTCTGTAATGGAGTCAGATGCAAGAGAACTCCAGAACATTACTTCATTTACATGTTTTCATCGAATTTCCTAGCTTTCAGCTAAGCCATGAAAACCCTACAACTACATACCACCCCAACCCAGATTATACCCACTTTCTCTATCTTTACACTGACTCGGCAATATCTCTGTTGGCCTTTATTTACATTGTAAATGTACAACTTAGTACCTAACCTTCCAACACTGAGGCCAATTGTAGTGCTGCCACTGCCACTCCAGCTCAGATATGTTAACTCAGCATCAAACCTGATACTTTCCTCACCTGTATAGTTCAGCACCAAGCCACATAGTACAGCTACCCATGAACCATCAGGACAACCAATGTTTAGATACAGCTGATCCCCAGGTGCAACATCATATTGATTTTTTCCCCATATTTTTCAGTTCATCCCCTTAAAAATTAAGCATATGTTGGTTTAACTATATGGAAAGCAATTTGTATTTAAGAAAATATTTCCATATTAAGCTATGGGCAATTTTATGAATTTGCAATCTCAGTGCTTTATCCGTTGGGAACGCATATTGGGCATGGAATCCCACTGACCTCCATACCTGTGTTCCAAATTTGCATTCCAGTGCGGCAAAGCTCTGCATTGGGAGAAAAAAATGTTATAAGGTTTTCCCATAAATTTCCCTTAATCACATCCTCATTAACTGATATTGTCTGTAATATCACTTCTGGACTCTTTCACATTTGCTATTGTTACAATGAAAGTTAAATGTTTTATTCATTATTTTACAATCTAAAGAAGATACTTCTAGTTTTGAAGGCTTGGAGTAATTATACACTACACTATGAAATTCCAGATTATTAGTTACACATGAAGGAAAACAAAAAAAAGAGTTTTAATGTTACAATACGAAAATAAGTGTGTTTTGAGCCACTTATCTCTATGATCGCTGAATGTGGTTAGTTTGACCCCTTAAAGTGCTTGAAATTTAACCAATTTCATTTATTAACCTTTTTAAAATCCATGAAGCTAAGTATAACAATACGGTGATATGTTCATTTTTATTGTATGTTTAGTTTGCATTTAACAATTTTGAATAACAAAAAAAAAATATGAAGCTGTCCATAAACACTAATGATGATTTCCTTTTTCTTTCCACCGGGCATCATTCATTGTCATTCCTGTGCTGGGGAAATGCCTTCTATATGAAGCTTACTTAGAAACAAACATTTGCATAACTGTTACCTCAGAGCTCATAACCCTGCACTAATTGGCTGATTATAATTAAAATGATTAACTGAGAGTAATTTATATAATTAACCAATTATTGCACATTGCAGTGAGTGGTCATTTACTAGCCCTAATATACACTTTGCCACCCAGCATGAGTACATTTCATCTGTCTCTGTTACCCATGTAATTTTACCCTCTACTAATTGTTTAGTTATTAGTAGGAATGCAGTGATGTAATTCAGAAATTGCTGCCTATGAAGCAGGCTAAGATATACACAGTTGACTAATCACTTGATTGCCGGGTGCAATGTGAAGATAAAACCAAGCTTCTAACAAATCAGTTTCATATACTTTGCAAACTCTTACTTTGAAAGAATGTGCCAATAATTTACAAAGTTGGTGTTTCACATTTATACTAGGCAAACTATGCGTGCTGTGAACTGGATTAACTACAAGGCATATTCTAAAATGGCTGCTGCAGAGCAATTGAACCAAAACTTAAAGGTATGACGTGAAGATTAGTCTGTCCCATGGATTTTATTGTAGAAAATAATTGGAGAATAGACTCGCAGAAACAAAGGACTCTGTGCCATTGTTTCAGGAATGGGTATGCACAGGAAGGATTCTGGGGAGTGGTTTCTCATGTCATAGTTTTGGTTGTGTGTATGGCATTATTCCACTATTGTTTTGTGGCCTGGTACAGGCACTGCTGTTTGTGAGTTTAGTGGGCTAAGACTAAACCAAACTAGAGTGCTATGGTCTACAGAAGTTTCATCATTTGAAATATTGTTATCTGATGTGTTTTATTTGTGGTGTAGCGTGTTTGCGTGGGTTTCCTCCGGGTGCTCCGGTTTCCTCCCACAGTCCAAAGATGTGCGGGTTAGGTTGATTGACTATGATAAAAATTGACCCTTAGTGTTAGGGGGATTAAATACGTGGGGTTACGGGGATAGGGTGGGATATGTGTTGTTGTAGGGGTTACGGGGATCGGGTGGGATATGTGTCGGTGCAGGCTCGATGGGCCGAAATGGCCTCTATCTGCACTGTGGGGTTTCTGTGATTCTGTGATCTGACAAAATACTTGAAGAAACTGAGATTACAGATGACTGTGTCATGTAACAACCAAGATGAAGAGTTATGTTGCTTTTATCATCAAAGCAAAAGTTGTTGATGCACTACAATAGCAACGAAGCGGATTAATAAAGATTATTCAAGTGGATAGTGTTTGTTTGGAATATTTTACTCTTATTGAATCTAGCTGTAGTTCCAATTACAAATCATGCTCTTCTGTTGCTTTTGTCAGTTGTTAATTGCTATTGCATTGACACAGTTGGGTTATTTTAATCTCCATTAAGGACTCTTGAAAGTTTAGCTGCAAAATTACAACCTGTACTTTGTGTTTATAAAAATTACACTGAAGATAATGTTTTTCTGGGATACATGGCCTGCCCTATCTTCATGCAAACAGGCCTACGGGTGACTAATAAAAGCTATGGGATAACTCAGATTACACATTTATCAACTATATTTTTCCCCTTTATTTGCTATAGTACATATGTGCATGCATTTGTCTCTTTAGCATTATTCTACAGGGAGAGTAGTAATGTACAGCTGTGGGAAATAACAGTATTTTGATAGACACCTCAGTCCATCTCCAGTCTGCCACAAAATAAAAATGAAATATTAAATGAAAATTGATTTTTTTATAGAAATAATGAATCTATAATGAAAGCGAAGTACTGCAATTTGAAAATACTGTTACTTTTAGTTGAGGTTTTCACAAGAGATTGTATAACAAAAGTCTCCCTGCATTTAGCATTGTGCAACAGATGCCACGATCTGTATCAGTGCCAATGAAATATTCCAGTACAGTACCTGTGTTATGACCAGCCTTCTGGGTGGCATAGTGGGAGACACAGTGCAACTGTGTGCAAGCAAGCCAGGTACTTGCTAAAAGAAAAATGAGCTTATATTAGAGCCCAGCAGATGGGTCATGTAACTTAGGCTACCTGGAACGAGAAAGGCCAAGATTGACTCCCCTCACTGCAGGCACCATCAAGCCCTCTATAACCTTTGACTGGGGGTTAGCAGGAATGGGAAGAGGGCTTGATTTCAGCTGTCAGCTCAGGGTAGGTAAATGTCTTGCACAAACCTGACAGAATATCCCAGAGACTACAAGGACATAAAAAAAAATCTGTGTATTTTTTACCTTCAACCTACACCTTCAATGGCCATATTTGTTTCAACAACTATTAGGAAAAACACACACAAAACCAACGATAGTTCCACAGCTATGTCATGTTTGAAATATGAGTGCATTGTGTGTTGGTGACTTTCTTGTGCCTCTTATACATTATCCTGCCTATGCAACAACTAAATTGGGTGCAACAGTACTTCATTATTTTAATTAAGCTTATTGCAAGAGTAATCATCATTGCCATCAGTATCAATCATTGGCAATTTTTTAGATGATCATTGTAAGTGATGAAGGCCTCTGCTGACAGTAAATGATGGTATTGCTGGCTCTATCTGACACTTCATTGGACTTTGCAGGGCTGTTCTAAATACTCCTGGGTTCACCACAGAACGAACTATTTATCTATGACAAAAGCTGGGTCTACAGCATATTTGTTTTTGCTTCCCAAATGGATAGACACTTAATATCAGCAAAGTCCATCCTTTAGCTGTTGACAGCAAAGCTATCTGCTGCTGTTCTGTGCAGTCATTGGCTAGACAGAATAGAACCTTTACAGTGGCTGCTTAGGTTACTATCTGAAGACTAAATGCAGATATATAAAATTACTTTGCTTGTAGTTTCCAAACCTTTGTGCTATTAGACTATCAGTTGTAAATATTATTAAATAAACATGTTGTGATTGCCTATATAATAGGCTATTGCACAGAAATAGTTGATGTACAAAATAAGAATTTTAGAGAAGTTTGACAATTAAGCTTTAAGAGGTAGTTTCATTTGGGGTGGGTGAACTAAAGTTACTTAAAACCATTTTTGAGAAAATAAATAAATAAATGTTTGACATTGGAAACATTTCAGTTTTCAATCACTTTCAGTCCATAAAATTAATCTAGTCTTTTAAGTTGGTTGAAAAACATTGCCACTGACTAGCAGATACCAAAAAGTTTAGTAAGGCTTGATAATGTGCATTTACAAAACCTGCATTCAGTTTTATTTCTGGTGGTTTCTGAACGTAATGTAGCACTCTAAGTTTTATTGTAGCAGAACAGTCCCATCAATTGGTATTTGTGTTTGTAGTTGTGTATATATTTCTATAAATCATCATACTTATATAAAGGGAAGCTGTGACTTTTGCTTAAATTAACTATTTTTAATACATTACTGAATGCATTATACATCATACTGTGATTTATTAAGAAAGACAGAACTTACATTTATATAGTGCTTTTCACAACCTCCAAACATCCCAAAGTGCTTCGTCGCCAATTAAATACTTTTGAAGTACAGTCACTGTTGTAATATGGGCAAATGTGGCAGCTAATTAATAAACAATTTGGCATAGTTATGTGTAAGAGTTTATCTCATGCAGACCACTAAATGTGTCTTTTAGTAGTTTAAAAAAAAATGTAGAATATGATTCATAGTTATAAAATACAAATACTTCACATGCTTCAGACTTTATTATATTATTGCTAAACAGTAATCACTTTCTTTCATTCAGTTTTACAGGGAAACTTGTAATAATCAAAATGTTTGTAATATTAAAAATAATCCATATCTGATTAAACTGTTAGACACATTGAGGGGAATTTTAACCCCAAAAATGGGTGGGTTTGGGTTGGGTGGGATGTTAAATGTTAAAAATCACAAACCCGACCCCAATGCTCACTTCGGATTTTGACAGGGGGCAGACAACCAACCCGATCCCAGGAGGTGGGTCAGTCATTGTAATATTATAATGAGACTGCATGCCTCAGATTTAATCTCCATTTTAAATTTAACCCTGGCTGCCCGGCTGGGTTTCCCTGGCCTCCGAATACCTGGCAGCTAAATGGAGCCGAGGACTGCTAGATCCAGCAGCATCCAGCTTATCTGCATTCCCCAGCACCCCCCTACCCCGACGATGGGACACCCCCCTTGAGCCACGATCTCTCCCACCCCCTTCAACGTCTCCAATCTCCCCTCCGGTCTGTCCGATCCCTCCTTCCCGCCTCTCCACTTCCTGGCTGTGGTCTAGTGCCGAAGGCCTACCCGCCCAACAGCCAGCCTCTCAATTTGGCTGGCTGCGGCCGGGATATGGAGATAAAAAATGTTAATCAGATCCTGCTGTTAAATTCGGCAGGACCTGAGGGAAACCCGTTCTCCCTTTCCGACCTCAAAACAGCCCAACCCTCCCCCGAACCCCCCACTCCTCCCCACCTCTGAGCTAATATTGGGGCCATTGTTTTTAAAAAGAACTGAATTTAAATATAATTTGCAGATAATTGCATTGACAATAAAATCAAATAAAGAAATACTATCCAAAAGAAAGTAATTTTAGGATAAAAATAACTTGCAGCCAAAAACAGTAGTTACAAAAAAAGAGGATCTAATGTTTATTACAATTAATTATACTTTCTTGCTGACATCTGAGCTTGGGTAGATATATATTCTATTTGTGTGTAATTGTGTTTGTGTGTAAAATTTACAACAGCTCATTAAATCTTTGTTGCTGTTAAGTTAGGAAAGTTAATCCCTCTGTGATTGTGCACTACTTTTGTTAGTAGACAATGTCTTAATAACGTATCAGTACAACAGCATTGGGTTATTATATTGAAGGCTATTGAACTGTGCTGTCCAAGGAGAGGTCTTTAATCTTGGGTCTGAGGATTAATAGCATTGCTGTCTCATTAGAAGTCTTGAAAGTCTATTATACTGTAGTAGTGAGTCCAGAGTTTAAATCAACAGTATTATTTTTCTTTATATGCTAACATTTTATTACAGTACATTAAATAAAGCAGTATAATCCAATAAAAGGGAATGTACAATTTTGCAGAAAAATATTCTTCTCCTGGAGAATGACACTATTACATAAGATCAAGATAAATATGGATGAGGAAGGCCATTCGGCCCATCTTAGTTCATCCATTCAGAAATATCCTAAACCCAACCACGCCATCCCCTGCCCCCCACTCCAGCCCCATTTCAGCATTCAATTATTTCTTAAAAGACTCCAAAGGGGTGAAATTGGTCTTGGGCAGTAGTGCAAGACAGGCAAAGGTGAATCAGCTGCCCAAAATTTTTCCATTGAAGTTGATTCTTTATTGCCTACTTTGCGTTACCGCTGAAAACCAATTTCACCCCACACCCCACTATTCTTCCTGGAAGTCCATTCCATACATTGGCCACTTCTTGTGTGAAGAAGAATTTCCTGACAACAGTCCTTAGTTTACCTTTTACTACTTAGAATTTAAGGCCCCTTGCCCTACTTTAGCTATTTAATTTAAATTTTGGATTTACCTTTTCCATTCCCTTTGTTATTTGATATATTTTTATAAGATCACTTTTCAGACTCCTCCTATCCAGGGGGAAAAGTTTGGGTTTCACTACTCTTTCCTCATAACTCAGACCTTTGACATGAGGGATTGGTGTTGTGGCCTCCAGCACATGAATGTCTCCCTTGTGTATCAGCAACCAGAACACTGTACAGTTTGGTCACAACTTACGCTGACGAGCAATCTACTGTTTCGGCTGTCTAGTTCAACATCCAATCGGCTTTGTTGATCGCTGCTCTACATTAGTTGAATGTATTTAGCACTGAGTCTATTAAAACTCCTAGGTCGCTTTCAGCTTCACCCTTGGCTTTTCATGGAGTACTTGTGTTGCTTACTGTTTCTTCCAATGTGCAGTACTTTATATTTGTCTGCATTAAATTTCATCTCCCATTTTTCTGCTCACTTACATTATTTAACCAGCTCATTGGCTGGAATTTTGTGGAGGTGGTGTTGGGGGGTGGGTGCTCTATGCTCCGAGCTCCAAGGCAGTCGGGAAACCCTGGATGCCGGGTTTCATGCAGGCCTTGCCGACTTCAACAGAAAGGCCTGATTTGCATGTGAGGCCTCAGTTTCCCGCCTGCAGCCAGCAAGATTGAGAGGCTGGCTGGCTGTGGGCAGGTAGGCCTTCGGTTGAACAGAGGAGGGAGGGAGGGTTTGCGTGGGGGCCGGGCTGGGCCGTTAAATGGTTCAGGGTGTGGGGGGGAAGAGTGGATTGGGGGCCGGGGATCGGGCTGGGCAGACGATCGGGGTGGGTGGTGGGGGTGAGGGTGGGCGGGGGGGGGAAGAGAGAGGATCGGGGATCAGGCTGGGCAGACGATTGGGGGGGCTGGGGTGTGGAGAGAGGATTCAGGATTGGGCTGGGCAGATGATTGGGGGACGGGGGGACAGAGAGAGGATCGGTGATCGGGCTGGGCAGACGGTCAGTGGGGGGGGGGGAGGGGGCAGATAGAGGATCGGGGATCGGGCCAGGGAAAGGATCAGGAGGGGGTGAGGGTTCGGCCAGTGATCGGGGGTCGGGCCGTGCCGTTAAAAGGATGGAGGGGTGGGAAGGTCGGGCAGTGTTCTGGGCCGGTGATTGGGGTGGGTGAAGAGAAGATCAGGGCCAGCCACCGGAGCATCATGGCCGGCCTCAGCATCACTGTTGGGGATGGAGGCCGGGGGTGGGGGGAGGGGGTGGTGAGGCCTGGGGGGGTGGTGATCGGAGGCCTCATGAGGGGGTCTCCGATCGTGGGGGCTGGGTTAGGTAGGGACCCTGGATCCAGGAGGTAGGTATAAAACCATTTACCTCTTGGATCCAGCAGTCCCCATCTTGCTTTAACTGTTGGTTTTACGAATTGTATGAAAACAGTCCACATGCAGTTAAAAACAAAATGGAGGTGAAAAATAAGGCTTCCAGCCTCATTATAATATTTAAATTGATGATCCGTCCCCCTGGGAGCGGGTTGGTCGCCCGTCCCCCGTCCTGCCTCCGTTAAAACCGGACGTGGCTGCGTTGGAGGCGGGATCAGGTCGGGAATCTCATTTTTAACAATTTAACTACCCCCACGCTCCAAACCTGTAGTGTATGTAACCGTTCCACCTTTAAGAGAACCGTTCCACCTTTAAGAGAACTATTTTAAGAGATGCACTACTTTATCTTGGCTGCTGTATACTGTAATACCGGTGGTGACCACACCGGTATATAAGTGCTGTGTAATGATTTATTGGGCAGTTCCGCCCTGACCTTCGACTAGTAAAGACCTGTTAAAAGTTACTCTTGTGGTCTGTGTAGTAATTCTCATTATAACACACAGACTTAACAGTGGCGACGAGTACGATCTTACCCTGCGGCAGAGATACATCCAAGGCAGTTTAACGGGCGTCGAGAGGAGGCATCCGCCCTCATCATTCTGCTGAGAAAAGACTCGGGTCTGCAGAGCAAAGGAAGAATTCTGACACGAAGCCTTCCGTCAGCAACAGGCAGTGATCATCCCTTCTATCACGGTGGTGGGTAAGCCGATCAGCGACGAGCAGCAAGTCGGCCACATTGGCGTGAAGTAGGGGAGGGAAAAACGGAGGAGATAAGGGTGGAGAACTCGACCACGGCCGGGGAAAAGAGCCGGACAGAAGTCGGGGCCAGAGGCGCTGAGACTGGGGCAGCGTAAGGCACGGAAGCCGCGGTGAATGCTAACGCAGCCAGTGTGAGAGACCGGGCTACAAGCGGGCTGGGAGACGCAACAGCGTCGAGAGAGAGCTCGACCGCGGCCGGTGAAAAAGGCCGGGCAGCTACCGAGGCCGCGAGGCGCAGCGACCGGGACAGCGTAAGGCGCGGGAGAAAATAGCGGGCTGGGAGACGCAACAGCGTCGAGAGAGAGCTCGACCACGACCGGTGAAAAAGGCCGGGCAGCTACCGAGGCCGCGAGGCGCAGCGACCGGGACAGCGTAAGCGCGGGAGAAAAAAAAAAAAACCGCGGAGAACTCAGCCGCAGCCGGGGGGGAAAGGACCGGACTGCAAGAGGGGCTGGGAGGCACGATTTGAAAACCGCTGGGGAGGGCAAACGCAGCAATACGGCAATCGCCATTACAGCCAGCGGGGGAGAAAGGCAAACGCGGGAAGCCGCCATTTTCGTAGGCAGGGGAAGAAGACGAGCGCGGGAAGCCGCCATTTTCGTAGGCGGGGGAAGAAGACGAGCGCGGGAAACCGCCATTTTAAAAAAAAAGAAAAGAAAAATTTCTTTTTGTCTCTCAAGAAGATTGCGAGGATGCCTAAGCGTGGTAACATCAACGATTTCGATCCCGATGTTGAAGATTGGGCCACGTATGTTGAACGCATAGAGATATATTGTAAGGCAAATAAAATATCAAATGAAGATAAAGCACTAACCTTACTAAACTCAATGGGTGCGAAGACATACGGGCTATTGAAGCATCTTTTATCACCAGCTAAACCGGCGGATCAGACTTTCGCTAATATTGTTGCTGTCCTGAAGAATCATTTGAACCCCACACCGCTGATGTTAGTGGAACGATTTAAATTTTATGCGAGAACGCAACTGAAAGAGCAAAGCAACGCGGAGTATTTAATTGAACTGCGTAAGCTGGCGAAATACTGTCAGTTTGGGGAAAGTCTGACAGAGGCACTGAGAGACAAATTCGTGTGTGGATTGTCGAAAGAAGGAACACAAAAGCGGCTGCTTGAAGAGAATGATCTTACACTTGATAAGGCTGTCACTATTGCAGCATCGCACGAAGCCGCAGCGAGAGGCACTGCGGAAATGCAGTTGAAGGCAGCGGTACTCAGTGTAGATCAAATGGCTTTGGGTACAATGAAATGTTATCGTTGTGGAAAGACAACACACGATCAGAACCAATGCTGGTTTAAAGACCAGGAATGTAGAAAATGTGGCAAGCTTGGTCACATAGCTAAAGTATGCCGGTCAGGAAGGAAGACCAGCAACAAAAAGTCACCGCAGGAAAAGTGCAGAAAGGTACATAAGGTGGCTGAGAAGAGTTCGGATGAACAGAATTCGGATTCAGACTCCAACAGCAAGGAACTGGGTAGTCTGAGAATTCACAATGTGAGTAAGGAAGCTGACCGACAAACTATCTGGGCCACACTGCAGATAGCAGGAGTCCAAGTGAAGTTGGAATTGGACACCGGATCGGCGTTGACGGTCATGAATAAGCAAGATTACAAAAGGTTATTCACACATATTCCCCTACGGGATACAGAGATAGTATTGCAGACATACACGGGGCAAAAAGTATACCCCATCGGAAAGATAAAAGTCAAGGTGAGACACAAGGGCAAAGAACACCAAGGAATGGACTTATATGTACTACCTGAGGGAGGTCCACCACTTCTGGGACGGGAGTGGATCAGGAAAATAAATATGGACTGGCACTCCCTAAAAGCAATAACGGTAGATTCCGGGAAAAACAAAGATGTCAAACCTGCACGATTGTCCAGAATATTGGATGAGGGCATATGCAGCAGTGACAGTGACAAAGCAGAGAGTGAGAACTCGGTGAAGACAATCAGCTCAGACTCTGGAACTGATGATGGTAAGACCAGCCCATGTGCAAAAGACAAGTCTAAAATGGACTTGCAGACTAATGATGGAAAAACGAAGGAGTGCATAAATGCTTCGGAAGAGAACAAAGTATCAGAACAGAATTCCACTGAACAACAACAACATAGTTTGACAGAGAATTCTGAGTCTGTCCAGTCTACAGACATGCACATTTCTGAGGAACACCGGGCTCGAACTCAACTCAATTTCAAACTACAACAGCAATTAGAACAAATGATTCGCCGTTTTGAGCAAGAGATGAATGCAACGAAAAAGTTCTTTGACGCAGAGTTGGGGATTCTGGGAAGACAGCAGAAGCAGCTGATTGAGAAAATGGAGCAGGAACACACAAACCGTCTGCGCGATGAGGCCAAACGAATCAAAGCTGAGCAAGAAAGGGAATATGTCAAATTCATCGATCAGTTGAAAGCTAAGAAGAAAGAGCACCCTTTTGTGAGCAGTGTCAGCAGTAATAAGCCACTCAGGGAATTGGTGACAGAGGCAAAAGCTGAAGTGATGGAGGAAATAGAAGACAATAGAGAAGAAGCAGAAGATGATGACTCATCTGAACCATTATCACCCCTACCAGGTCACGCACGTGGTCCCTCCGAACTGAGCCAAATCAGTCTGGAAGTAGAAAATCTTCCCAAGGTACTCGAGCCTTTAGAAGTCAGCAATGCTGGTTCTGCAGTTACGGAAGTTCAAGCTGTTAAGTCCAGTGAAGGACTATTAGATGAGTCACCCCAGCAACAAGAACCTACTACACCACCGAAAACTACTACACCACCGAGGCGTTATCCGGACCGAGTCAGGAGGCGCAGGAGGCGCCGCCTCAGAGACTGAATCTGTGAACTATTTTTACATGAAGTTGTGTATATATGTTATGATGTTATGTTTAATGGGGAATATATACGGTTAAGCTAAAAAGGGAGGATTGTAGTGTATGTAACCGTTCCACCTTTAAGAGAACCGTTCCACCTTTAAGAGAACTATTTTAAGAGTTGCACTACTTTATCTTGGCTGCTGTATACTGTAATACCGGTGGTGACCACACCGGTATATAAGTGCTGTGTAATGATTTATTGGGCAGTTCCGCCCTGACCTTTGACTAGTAAAGACCTGTTAAAAGTTACTCTTGTGGTCTGTGTAGTAATTCTCATTATAACACACAGACTTAACAAAACCCACCCGATTTTTAGATTAAAACTCCCCCCATTGTGGAAGTTCTGAGCCGACTCCTTCGATTCCATTGCCCCTCTTAGTTTGGTACCATCTTCAAAACTGACCACTTTGCATTGAGATTCTGAATCCAATTTGATATAAATTAGAAACAATAGTGGTCCCAGCTTTGAGTTCCTGGGCATCCTATTCAATATTTTCCCTATCCTGACATAACTCCTCTAACCAGCACTTGCTGTTTTGTATCCTTTAGACAATCTCTTGTCCATTCCCAAGGTTTACCCTGATTCTCTACTAGGCATTATAATCTTATAACCATCCACTCCTCCCAACTAAAGGGGGCAAAACAAATTACTTTTGTATATTGAAAACAATAAAAAAGTGGTTTAGGGCTAGGAGTGCTCACAGGTACACAGTTCTCTGGGTTAAAATCTCATTAGTTAACTAGTCAAACCTCGAGCCTAGTGAGTAAATGCAACAACCATTCTAGTAGTCAGTTATGCATAACAGATAGGGTTCCCAAGCCTCCTGGAATGACCTGAAGTTTCTCGGAGTTTTGAATCTATAGCATGCGTAGTTTTGGTTTAACAGGTTCCCCGCTTAGAAGTCAGCCTGATTGCAGGCTTGGCTTCCAGTTGGGTGGGGATCTCTCCAGAGCAAGTCGCAACCACAGGTAAGTTGCCTGCTGCTGCTAGTGGGAGCGGGGGGCGGGGGGGAGGTCCAATCCCCGAACCCGGGGGGGGTCCGACCCCTGACCTGGTGGGGGGGAGCACATATATAGGGATGTGAGCTGATGGAGGAGAGCTTGGGGTTTGGGGGGAAGCACTTACCTTTTCCCCGAAGCTTTCCTCACCTTCCTTCAGCTGCTGAGCTTCCAGAGGCCTGGGAAACCTGGCTGGGTTAAATCTGCAAAGGACACGACTGCTGCCAACGACATAAAGTCGTCACACATGCACAGTTCGAATGGTTTCTTGGTTGTTCTTGCCGGATTTTGTAGACAGCAGTGACTCTGATATATTAAAGTGGTTTGTTCATGAAATAAATCATCTGTGTAATTATTAGAAGTAAAGATACTGGCGATTTCCAGTAATTTCTAATGCGTTTCTGGTCACAGATGTGGTGATTTGATGGTGGGGTCCAGCTTAGCTCCGGGTTCCTCACGTGTAGCTGGTGTGCTTGAGAAGCGAAAGCTCCTGGAGTTTGTCAACAATCAGCATCCACCGAGCTTTAAGTTTAAGTAATAATAAACATGGTTGATGATGGTTTAATGTTAAATATTACCAACAATAGGGAGGGGGTGGGGAATAGAGATCGCTGCTGCCAAACTGAGCTGAAAAGAAAATTAAAATTAAAATTTGAATTGGTGTTTCTATCTGTTAAGTCTGTGGGTTGTATTATAAATAATCACAGACTCCACTGTTAACAAAATAAAACACGTCTTTACTATTCAGAGGCTCGGGCGATTCTGCCCTAGTTAACGTATCACAACCCTTATATACTGGTGTGGTCACTATCGGTATTACAGTATACATGAGCCAATAGATAGTGCCACCCTAAAGTAGTGCTCTTAAAGGCGAACGGTTACATTCTATAGTTCCCTTAAAGGTAAACGGTTACATACACAACACTCCTCCCTTCCTAGCTTATTACTTACAGAATCCCGTTAAACATACAATCTTCAACTTTATATAAACAGTTTGCAGATATACTCTCGATGGAGTCAGTTTACAGGTTCAGTCTCTGTGGGAACAGTTCATAAATTCAGTCTCTGGTATTAATTCGTTCCAGACAGCATCCTCCATAGCCTTTTTTTTTTTAACAGCTTGTACTTTCGTCCTGTTGAACCAGCAGTGCGGACTTATACAACCCACTGGCTGTCTTGATAATGTCCCTGGATTTTTTTTTACAAATTTAGCACCTTTCGTAGTGTTCGGACTGAGGTAGTAGAAGTAATAATATTTTAAACAGTTATTATTTTCTGCTTCTTCTTTTTCTTTTCTGCCTTTTTGAAACTCTCCGAGCTCTTTTCCCGGCTGCCATCTGTAGCGCCACCAACTCTCTATGTTCCTTAGACCTTAAGTGCTTCCTCAGGATTTCAGCACTTTGGGAGTTCCCATCACAATTTGGGCAGACCACATCCTCATAACATTCGGTGTCACTCAACAGGTCAAAACCCTTCTTCAAGCAATCATATTCATCCTGCTCTTCCTCGGATGTCTGCCCTTCCTTCCCTCCTGGCCTCATTTGTGCGTTCAATCCTTTCCCTTCCTTCAGGGATTTCGTTATCAGGCTATTTAATCCTTCTACTGAAGTAGCTGTTTCCCCATTCTCCTGTTCCCCTGGACGTAATTCAGCGTACTCCTCCATTTCATCCATCATTTTCTCCAATGCTTTCATCTTCTCTTCCTCTTGTACTTTGGCTTCCAGTGCTTGGAGAAGTTGCGCCTCGATGCTCTCTAGCTCATGTTCAGGGCCCATTCCCAGTTGAAACTGTTCTTCAAGTCGGTCAACCTCGGTAATTGCCGCCTCATATTTGTCTTGGGCCTCCTTCCATATTTTTATGAGTTCTGCCATGTCTTTCACCTCTACATCCTCATCTATGTATGGAACTTCTACTGATGAGTCTGTCTTGGCCCTGAGCTCCTCAAGAATTTCCTGCAGCCTTTGGACTTCTTGCTCATGTTCAACCTTTAGTTGCTCATATACTTCCAACGAAACTAGCTTTTCGGAGGTTGCTGAGTTAACCCCCTCCAGAATTGTAGTCTGGGCCTGTTCATATTGTTTTTTCAACTTCTCGCACTCTGCTTGTAAGGAGTCGTAGAGAAGAACTGGAATAAAATCCTGGCTTCCTGAAGATTCCTCTTCATTTGTTTCTTTCGCAATTTCCTGTTGGAGTTCAGCCAAGGCTGCTATGCTATCTGCCTCTCGAAGTCTCACTGCCATCAACTCTTCTTTATTCTTGCAGTCCATCTCAGCCATTTCCCGTTTACTTTCATTTAACTGAGTGAGTAGTCCCTTATTTTGGGCTGAGAGATATTGCACCTTCTCATGTAGACCCTTGCACTCCTTCTCTGCTTGACATAGCTGATTACCGCTGATTTGGTTCTGCGTTTCAAGTTCCAACATCCTTTGCTTAGCTTCTTTCAGTTTCGCCCCTATAAGCTCCTCTTGCAACATGGCCACATTATTCTCATCAGGTAAAGAAGCGTTTCTCTTTTCCATGTCCAAGATTTGTTTCTGCATCTCCTTAAGAGCACCCTGTGATTCAACTTCTCTTAACTTTGCCTGCACTAGCTCCGTCTCTAATTGCAGAACAAAATCCTCAGTGCAGCGTGATTTGCCCTTCTGCTGTATCTCTAGATCATGCAAATATTCTAACCCCTGAACATCATCAGGGAGATGTGATCGGTAATTGGTCACGATGGCTCTATGGTCACTCTCTGCTTGAGCCAGTAGGTTCTGTTGTCTTTCCAGACTCTCCCATTCGGTGTCATAGAACTTTTTCATTGTTTTCATCTCTTGTACGAGGCGGTAACTTAATTGTTCTAATTGTTGTTGTACTTTGAAATAGCGTTGAGTTCGAGCCCGGTGTTCCTCCGTAATGCATATGTCTGTAGCTTGAACAGACTCAGAATTCTCTGTCTTTATGCACGCCATCGATTTTCCAACCTTAGTCTGTGAGTTAATGTTAACCTTGTTTTTCATACATAAGCTGGACTTATCGTCTTCCGGCTCAGAGTCTGAGCTGCTTGTCTGCACCGAGTCCTCACTCGTCATTGCTTGTCGGTAGTGCCATTCCATGTCTATTTTCTTGATCCACTCCCGTCCTAGAAGTGGTGGTCCTCCCTCAGGTAGTACGTACAAATTCATTCTTGGGTGTACTTTACCCCTATCTCTCACCTTGACTCTTATTTTCCCCATGGGGTATACGCGATGCCCCGTGTATGTCTGTAATACGAACTTGGTATTTCTTAAGGGTATGTGAGAGAATAGTCGGTGGTAGTCCTTTTGGTTGATGACTGATACAGCTGATCCCGTGTCCAGCTCCATTCGTACTTGGACTCCAGCTATTTTTAGTGTGACCCAGATCGTCTGTAGATCAGTTACTTTACCCACATTGTGGATTCTCAGACTATCCAACTCCTGGCTGTTTGGGTCTGAGTCTGAATTTTGTTCGTCTGAACTCTTTTCAGCCACCTGATGCACCTTGTTGTACTTTTCTTGTGGTGGTGGCTTCCTTTGTTTGTTGGTCTTCTTTCTGGACCTGCATACCTTCACGATGTGACCCAGTTTGCCACATTTCCTGCACTCTTGATTCTTAAACCAGCACTGATTCTGGTCGTGCGTTGTCTTTCCACAACGGTAGCATTT